>NC_087475.1:50770284-51073784 GCF_036417665.1 Passer domesticus | reverse complement strand
CAGTTTTGAAGAGAAGTCCTGAGACTCAGGAGAAAGACCCTGGAAGAGAGAGACCCAAAAGAGCACTCTAAGTGCAATGGGAGGATCACCTCTAGGAAATTGTGGATGGGCATGTTTAGTGCCTGTGTTTAAGAAGCAACAAGACCCAGCTCAGCTTGAAAGAAGTTGGAAACCATGTTTCCTTGAGCACCCTGGAGCTTGGGGATCAAGCACAGGAAGGGGGTTCAGTTGCAGGGAGCCAGTCAGCAGGGCTCCTCAGGGCTGGAGGATGGTGTCCATCCTGTCAGGATTGTGGGGACCTGACACAGAGGAAACTGTAAAGAATAGATCCACAGACACAACAGTGAACATTGAAGGTACAAGCATGGTTCTAAGCAGTTCCAGCTGTGTGAATGCCACACAAGGATGGCCAGCAGCCACCCCAGTCACATGTGAATGTGACAGCTAGGATGGCCTCAGCCCCTGCTCTTATATCCATGGGAGAGATGTACAAATGCACAGCTGAGAGGGCAGCTACAGGCATACTGCAACAGCAGGTAAATTCAGAAGTAACCATATGGAAACTGTCTCTATGCAAGTCACATTTTCCACACTGCTGGGGATTTTAGATTTGAGACTCCCACTGACTCTAAAAGAGAAATAAATGGATCTTGTTTTGTCTTCTGCAAACACTGCATTTTCCACAGCCATTTCACTCGACAGGCCAGTGGCCTCCCTCAGGTATGCATCTCTTACATAGTCAGGTGATTTTCTGCAAACAGGGCTGTGAGACATGAGTGGGTATAAAGTGGACACTTGCCTTTTACAGCAACAGGTGTCACTGGAGGTCTAGTTGATAGTCTCCTTTTAGGTCCTCAAGTAGTTTTAATAATGAGTATAATTAGATCCTATAATTTATGAGAGTTGCTGAACTGCAAGTCTGTATGAAACACAACCACAGAGTTCTGGGGTGTTTGCTCTGAGTAGCCTCCTAGGAAAAATATTATTTGAGATAATTTGCAGGGTGGGCTATTGTGCTTAGAGGAGGGTATGAGGAAGTGAATATTCCTGATTTGGACAAATTATCAATAATATTAATTTCAGTAGATCAGTAGACTTCTGAAAGAGCTATGATAATTTAGAACAAGGTTTTCTTTTAATGCTTTATTCTTCTAATAACTAATTGGTCACTATGCTGATATTGAGCATGATAGAAAATACTTTACCCTACACAAGGTACATCCCCATGTAGAGCCTTATCCACGTTTGTGGGAGTCTGCCTGTATGCCAGGGCCCTCTTGTAGCTTGAATGACAGCCATAATTTATATATGGCACATATATATTAAGTTAAGCTGATTTAATGTTTCACGCCTTGTAGTTTACATGGCAAATTTGGCATCTTATTCTTCTCACCTAATATTTGTGGAATGATTGTAATTGTGTGTTATCTAGATGATCATATACACCGTCTGCATGCAGACACAACCAGAGTGGTGTTGATCAATTGTGTACAACAAGATGAGAGCAGCGCTATGTGATTGCTGCTCCCCGAGGCTCACATCCAGATCCCAGCAGTTCTCTTCCCAGTTTACTGAGCTGTAGTTAAAACTAAGCTTACATTGAGCACTCATGGGAAAAACTTTTGAGCATTTTAAAAATACGGATGGGAATGAATTTGTTAGAATAAACTGGCATTGAAAATCAGCACAAAGATGATGTCAGCGTCACAGAGGGAACTCATCACAGTGACTTTGTGTGCATGTGCTCACACAGATTTGTCCCATTGTATTCGCACAGCTTCAGGTAAAGACCTTTTAGCTGATAACCAGGTTTTATATTTAGTATTTGAGTGTAAGGACCACCCTTCCCTGAAATACCTTTCCCATTCCACATGTTTTTATTTCAGAAGATACCTTCTCCTTTTTTGGGTGAGTGGTAGACCTCTGTTCTAAGAAAAAAGTGGTACTGCAAAGGAGCAGAATGGGTCTGCAACTGTACTGATCCTTGAGGAAACCTGGAAAACATACACTTGATAACTCTGCAACTTAGTTTTTGTAAGGCTGACATATGTGAGGATTCTCAGAAGAACAGCAAGGGGATTTTTTTTTCAGGATTTCAGAAATTAAACGGAAAGGGCAGACTACTTAGTAACACATCCTGTTGAGCAAAATGCCTTAGAGTGTTGACAGATTGTCAGTACTAAGTTTTGCAACATTTGACTGAATTTTGCAGCGAGTTTATTCAAGTGATTTAGTGCAGTGCAAGCAAATGCAATATGTGTTCCACCCATTTTGATGAAAACAAGGCAGAACACTGGAAATATGCCAGGAAAAAAATTTAGCAATCCATTCATATCTTTTGAGAAAATTTCTACAAATAGTTCCTGCTTCATGAATGATAGGACATGCTGAGAACAAAAAATAAATAGTAATTGAGCAAGCATCATTAAAAACTCTCCTTGTTCATATTTAGGATTTCACAGTGTGAGTATGGGGGAATAGCTGCTGACAAATATTTCTCTGGGGAACTAGATCCAGCATTGTTGTATTAGGTCAGCTAAGCAGGGAGGCTGTTGTATGTCCATGTAAGGGTCTAGCAGGGCAAGCAATGGCAATGACCTTCTTTGCCAAATCAACTCGGCTAACTTTAGAGAAGATTGCAACATAATGGCATGAGAAATCCCCTCCAGCTGTACCAGTAAATAACAAAATGGAAAATGAAACCCTGTTAACAGCAACCTGATTGTGTTTCAGCTAACTGGATGATTTACTGGGTAGAGGTTAGAGGCTTTGTCAGTAGTTCAGTTAACAGACCTGATGCATGAGTATCTGCTGGAATCACCAAGGCTAAAGTGGGCCTGTTGCAAAGAATGAGCAGTTAAGAGACAGTGTTCAGACTGCAGCAATATGACAAGTGGCTTCTTAGAGCTAAATCACATACTATTAGTGCTGACCTACAATCTTTTGCCTTGTCAGCTGCTGGCAGAGTATCTTGATCTCGTTCTACCTATCTCTGACAAACACCCTAGCTTCCTAGCCTTATTTTCCTTTGGCAAACCATATAAACTTTGATATGTCAATAGAATATTTTTTCATTGAGTGCTTATGAGAGATGAAAGCAGGTTTTTAGCTGAGCAAACAGTGCCCCACTTGGTTCTAAAGATTTCTCTATATCGATGTTCTTGCCATTCTGACAAGAAGAAATATCAACCTGTGAGGATTTTGACACATATCCCACTCTGTATTCTTCCAGTTGTTACCCATTTAAGATGTACAAAAGCCTATTGAAAGGATGTTTTTGTTAAGTGTGGAAAATATCATCCTTCTGCAATATCACTGTGGGTTGCAATCAGGGCTTGAATTTGTTTTCATTATGGCTTTACATTGCCACTGGTGGGAGGGAAGATTTTATGAAACTGTCAGCATCCAAAACTGTCAGGGAAGCCAGGCTGAGGATATAACAATGCATATATATTCAAACAGGATACTTCAGAGGCAGAATAACTGACTTGTGCAACATATCGATGAAACTCAGCTGCTAAGCCTGTCTTGATGGCTCAGAAAAAACTGTGGCTTTGCAGGGGAAATGTGAAAGTGGACACCGCTTAGCACTGGGGCCGCTGTAGCACTCGTTCAGACTAGGGGCATACCCAAGCTAAGTAGCCCTGAGGAAAAGGGAGAAGTGGACCTTTTTTTTTTCTTTTCTATTATTTTGATACTACACTGTATTAATACAGTAATACTGTTTCACTCAACCACTACCTCTACATTAGAGATCATTGGGACATTAATTTACCAGCAAGTGCATACAGCTATCCTGGGTTCATTTAGGTAGCATAGGCTTGCCAGAGTGGCTTTTTAATAACTCTTCAAGTCACAGTCCACTGCTTATTTCTGAATGTGTGAGATGATAAGCCTATTCATAACATATTGGTCTTTCTGGGATAGATATTCGGTAGATTTCCTTGTCTTTCTTTAATATTTGCCTGTACCAACAGCAACATAAAGTCATACAGCTGTGTGCTTGTTTTGCAGACAGTATTTTGAACAAGCTTATAGCACTTGAACTTCTTGTTTGTAAAGTTGTGTCACACCATGAGGTTTATTTAATATCCTTCCTTTGACAGCACTTTATTGCCTGACCTTAGGAAAATCATCAGATCCTCCATTGATGAGTTTACCTCACCTGAGATTTGGTGAAGAGTTCTTTAGAAGTGAAAGCACTTACTTGTATTAACTGATGTGTATACACCAATGACAAAAACGTATAACGATCTAGCTATGGCTAGATTCTATAGTCTTTATTCATTCTAATTAGCCACTAAACTGGAATGGCCCATTGTTTCCAGTACTCCAAAAACTGATAGAATATGCTAATTTATGTTGGAAATAGGCATTTTAAGAAAGCTAAATATTCTTGTGATTGACAATGAAGTTCATATCCCAAGCTACTTGCTAAAGCCTACAAATACAGTAATGTTTATGCACTGCAGTATTAATGTGTAAATGGAGCAAAGGTGTTACTTATGGTTGAAAATACCACGCATCTCTAAAGCATAGGAAAAATGTGGGGTTTGTATTCCTTTGCACATGAGATTTGGAGGTCATATGCTGTATTTTATTCTATAGAGTGACTTTCCTTACTTTCCCTCTTCTTACGCATAATATTCTATGTATTTTTTTTCTAAACATAGGGTGTTGGACTCCAGACATAACTGTAAAAATCTGTCAGCTCAGTTCAAGTCAGATAATGCCCTTAGCTACTTTTATTTTCCTCTATGTCACAAATGACCACTCATTTTTGACAGAGGTGTCTGAATCGGAATATACCCAGCTTCCTGCTGGTAGCAATTAAAATTATCCACCACCCATGGGTAGATTTGAATTAAAGTATCAGCAGAAAAAATGACTCTTGTAGCCAGCTAGGTCATGCATCAATAGCAAGGTATAAGCAAAGGTGGCACTAGAAGGTGAACTGCATGCTACAAAAGAGTGAATGGGGGAAAAGGAAAAGAATTCTAACCTCAATGCTAGGTGAACAATAGAGAAATATTGCCACTGACATAAGAACAGGCTAGTGCAATGCAGGCAGAAAAGCAACAGGGATGGTAATGATGCCTGTAACATCTGGGAAAAAAATACAAGTGCCAGGTAATGCACTGGGGATGCCAGCAAGGTAATTCCTAATTTTGAGAACAGTAAGGATCCTCCAAGTAATGGTGAAGACATTATTTGCAACTGACACAGATTTCAAGACAGGACATATCTAAAGGTCCTGTGCTGCCCTTAGCTGATTTCAGTAACTTTCATGAGTGAACATAATGGCAAATGGTTATAAATAGTCATGAAAATATATTTTTTAATATTCTGTTACAAATCAGTGTTTAGCCATGACAGAAACAGAAGATGAGAAATTCGTATCAGTCCAGCTCTTGAGATTTCCAAACTGTTTTGTGGTCCCTGAACTGGTCCTGCAGCACTTTCTCTCTGCCTTCAGAGAACAGGATTGGAGAGGCTTCACTTCATGCCAAATTACACTAAAGACACATCACAGAATTATATCATAGAGTCATAAAATGGTTTGGATTGGAAGGGATCTTAAAGATCATTTAGTTCCAACCCAGCTGCTGTTGTGGGCAGAGACACATTTCACTAGACTAGGTTGCTCAGAACCCCATCCAACAAGTAATTTTACTTGCCTATTGCTGAAATCCCTGAACAAGCATTGGTACTACAGAACGATCTTTTCCTGTGGAAGAGCATGAGGACTGTACTCTGCCAATGCAATTTGTTCCTACTTCTACCTCTCCAAAGCTGAGCATATTTTTCTTCATCTATTTAGATGGTTCAGGGTCAAATTAAGAAGGAAAATATCTGTTTAAATTATTTTTATCAAAGTAATCTTACTGGAAACTGTAGGACCTTCAAAGCTATTTATGGCAAAATAAAAAACAGTGAAGGAAATGTTATTAACAGTTGGCATGAACTTTTAATCATGCACGGTATTTTATTGCCTTGTATATTCTTCCCCAGTAAAATTTATGCCTCTAAGTAAACATGTATGTTCTGCAGAGACCATAACAAAACAATTTTATTCCAAGACTGGTGGTAATTCGAATTTTAAGGGGAACAAAACAAATGCAAAAAGAAAAAAAGGTCCAGGTGATACCTGGGCTGAACTTAAGGTATTTTATATGTATCTAGACATTTATACTACAATGCATATTAAAAAAACCCTGAATTTATACTACAATGAATATTAAAATACCCCTGCATGTCCTAGCTCCTCATGCCCACCAGCATCTGTATTTGAATGCTGTATGCCAAATGCCCATATTCCTTCAACAGTCAGAAGGAAGAGGGAGATGGCACTAGAATGTCATTGATTTATCTCCTTTTTATATTTGCTGTAAGGTGAAAGGCAGACAACATGCCTTGGCTGGGTACCTGGGATTTATATAGGTAGAATTAAATTCAGTAAATCCTGATTATGATATCTGATAGTATAGATGCAAAGATTTGCATTACATTCACAGAAGTGCAATAAATGAAGAAAAGTATAGTTTTTAATTATTAGTAGTACTTCTAAAATAAGAAATTCTTCATGATATTATTTTTTTATTATATTGTATTATTATATGTGATTTTCTGCTTGCGAATGTATTCTGTCAGAAAGCTTCTGGAGTGCTGGAAGTTCAATACCATGTTTTTTGGCCCATTTCCATATTTGGAAAACTCATCTATAATGATAGAACAACATGGAAACTTTAAGAGTAAAAAAAACTTTCGCACTCATGTCTAAAAGATTTGGTTGATGACAATTTTAGCTGGTCTCATATTTCATCATCCAGTCCTTTCAGCCTGGACTTTCACATGGCTGAAAAGGAAGTTAATTCCATAATGGTTTCATAAGGATCTGCCATGAAAAATTATAGATGCAAGATTGCTATTTTATGGTTATTTATTAGCGCCACTTTGAGTTGTAAGCATAAAAAATGCTTAGTGTCTCTGTAATCCATCTTCCAAGTTATGCTCAAGAACACAGTGATCAAAAAGCTGTGCACAGCATGGCAAATACAGTTGCAATTTTCCAAGAAAAAACTTCAAGGCAGTTTGGATAATCACTATGACTGAATTAAAATCTGGAAAAATGAGGAAAACCTCTGCTCCCCATTCCTAGAGGAAACATGGCATTCCCATGACTCATCCACACTGAACTCCCTTGCTGGCAGTGCGCGCTTGTGCCAGACAGCCTCAGGTAATGGGACAAAGACTAAAGAGACAGCTCTGGAAAGGTTTGATTATCCATTCCATGGGGTGTGCACCAAATCCCCCGTGGGTTAGTGACTGATAGACTGATGAGATCTGGCTTGCCATGGCTCTGTGCCTCGTGAGACCCAGCTGAGGCTGCGGGATCGAGGCGTGAGCTCAGTCCTGCCCAGCTCACCCTAAGCACCACACACAGACAGCGCTGTCTCACAGGTTCGGGAGTCAGGAGCCTGTGGTTCAAGACTACAGGAACCTGTGGTCTCTCACTCTCTGTGTATGGAATGCAGAAGCCTTATTTTACTAGAAAACCAGGCTACAAAAATCTAAGCATCAGGCATACCCCATTATTTCAATTCACTGAGCTAAGCAGTCCTTAGCAATGCTAATACAAGAGGGTAACAAAGCTGATGGCAATTCAAAGCTGGGCATACTTTGAACCTCTCCAGTAACCTCTAGAATCACCAACAGTTATGGTTTTTAAGACTCCAGGGGCACAGCATGATCCTAATGCTGTCATCCTATACCCAGACTGGTATCAGAAGAACAAAAAAAATTTCACCTTAATGCTTTGCTTTCCTCTTCATAGTTCTGCTCTCTAATGCAACAATGAGAAAGAGAAATATTAAGAATTTAACATTTTTCCTAGGAGGAGATAATTGGCTTTTTCTATCAGGATCTGAAACAAAGTTTAATCCAGATTGTGTAACAATTCAGGAAGTGCCTAGCTATCAGTGAATGCTAAAAGAAGTCCTGTTACATGTTCACAGATAAATCTCTTGTACTAACAATTTGATCCAAATATGCCCTTGAAGATTTAACTCCAACAAATAATAAGCTCTATAGTGAAACTGTAGTTAGAAGGAAATATAGAGCTGATACAGAAAACAAAGTGTAACAAAGCTAACCTCTTAACACAGATTTACAGTATAAGTGTGTCTTGCTGTCTGCTAAGTGAAATAAAAAATGCAAATGGAAAATTCATTTACTCATATCCATTAGTAGAGGGTACTGGTAAACAAACTCATTTACAAGAAGGAAGGAGATTTCTGCTAATTTTTATATTGTGAGATATGTGTTCCTTGTCAGGCAAAGCAGCCAACATCATGATCTGCAGAGAAGTAATGGGCATGTTACTATTTCTATAAATGGAGCACTGCCGACAGCAGAGCTCATCTTGTTCCACCTGCGGGAAGTGGTGTTGTGAGTTAACAGGAGACAAATTATGAGCCAAACTGTAATCAGCTACATTAGCTCAACCCTACTGATTTCAATGAGGCTTAACAGGTGTAAATGAGGACAGACTTGCCCCTAACTAAGAGTTCCTCATGTCAGATATAACAAGAATGAAAAGCCCTAAGAAATTTCTATCTTATTCTCTTGGTAAATTTTTTTAAAGCGTATGTGTACAAGACTGGTATTCAAAGCAGGAGCGTGGCTAGTCTTGTGAGATAATATTGTCACAATACTTACTAAACTAGGAAGTAGAGATGACTGCCTGTAATTTGGAGTTAAAAGGCAAGGTCTTGAAAGTTTGGATTGAAAATTTGGATTATGAGGCAAGGAAAACTGGACAAAATTCTGTCATTGACCACTCAGTTTATGAGAACATTAAAAAGTATTTCCTGTAAAAAACACCATATGTATTTCTTGGTTTTTCCAAGAAAAAAACTTCTGTGCTTTGCAAAGATAAAACTTCTGCCTGCAAGAAGCTTTAGAAGCTGAATGTCAAAGGGTAAATTCCATGAGAGATGACAAGTGCTGATGGGCTTGAATTTGCACAATCAGCAGCATTCAGCCTCCCTAGGGGAGGAAACATGGGGAGTTAAGGGAAGAAGGGAGAGAGAACAAGTTCAGACAGTCATCTCAGGAGGAAAAATGTGGTAAAAATATGTTCAGAATTCAGAGTTTGCTAATGAAATTAGTTGAAATGCCTTAAAATATTTATTTGGTGGGTTTGTTAATGAAGAATTGAACAGTCTCTTCAAATTCTTATTTTGCAAAAAGAGGAGCTGGGTGTGGTGGGTTATAACACAGGGAGAGTTATGGTCTACTCATTTTTTTCTTTCTTTGTTTTAGAAAAACAGGCCTTAAGGAATGTCAGAAAAAAATTGATGAAGTGGAAGAAAGAGAAGGACGTGATATTTCATAGGGTTAAGCATCTACTTGAAAATGCAGCAGTGCACAGCTGGCTGCTATATCTCCTGTGCTATATGAATTACACAACAAAAAAGAATCTGCTAAGAGCTTGTCTCATGTGAATTTGAGGTTTAAGGACTATCCCTGAATATCTTTTGAACTAAAGGTATCTCTGCATGATAGAAATACCTTCAAGAAGAGGTGGTAATGAATTTCAAGTATGGTTATGAAGCACTGCACATTATAGCACACGGAAAGACGGAAACTGCAGCTCAGGTCCCTGAGGAGAGCAGTTGTGGGGTCTCCTTTAGAAACATATACTGGTCCCCCCCAACTAGTCTAAGATATCAGATTGGCACATACTTGTACATATATGGCTGCATATACTTAAGCATGTATACACACACCTCCCCACACACAAAGGATATCTGCAGCAAAAGCAGAGGATAAACATAAATAATCCTACCAGAACAACGAATTGCTTAGGCTGCTTTTACTTCTGTTTCTATGCAGTCTGGGAGCACAACACAGGAAGTAGCTTTAAATATTAATATAATTCCTCTACCAAGCTATTTTCCCCCCAGAAAAGTGCCTTGAGACCAGGGGAAGTAGATGTGATACAGATCCCAGGTATAGGACAAAAACTAGTAGTTATGTCAGCTGTATGGATACCCAACCAAAGGCAGGAAGGACCAGTCTTATTAAAGGAGAAAGGACTGTGAATGTGTTACAAAAGAAATGCAACCACACGCAGTGCTACAGGGTCCTGTGGAAACCCGGTTTTACAGGGAGAGATACTATCATCCAGCAGAGTTTTATAGTGTTTTCCCTACTTCCAGAGGTTTTTAATGCAATAACTAACAATCTAGTTACCATCAGGCAACCTCTCACATGGCAGGTCTAGCTGAGGTCAGTGCTGTGAGCCTTCCCACAGCTCATTACTCTGTAATGGAAACTGGAAGCCTCTGTTTCCCCTGAGATTTTTCAGCGACACAACTGGTGTATGTTCATTACCTTTTTGTCGATATGCACCTTTGGGCTGGTGTAGATGTAATCTTGCTCTCAGCTTGGTTCAGACAACTGGTGTCCTCTGTGCTTCAAAGGCAGCCTGGATCTGATTTTTCCCAGTCCTATGAAGAGAAGTGCTTTCAGATGGTATCAGCCTGTCCCCCACTGGGACAACACCGTAGGATCAGACTCGGACACAAGTGACAACTGAAAAGAAAGCACTGCCAAGAGAGAAAGACAGGAATCATAAGCCTTGCACAGTATTAATTTCCTGGCCTATTCTGTGAGGGGGAAATGGACCAAAATGGAAAGATGGGAATTCTTCGTTCTCAAAAACACTAGGCACAGGAATCAAGAGCAGGCTCTCATTTTTATTATTTGGAGGTGTAGAGAAACAAATATGCCATAGCGTGGAAATTTCTGCCTGCTACTCAACAATTTAAGGGTATATCAATGTTATTAGCTTGCCACAAAATTGAGGCAATTGAGTTATAGTTGCAAAAACATCAGCTTGACATTGTATTGACAGACGAGTTTCTACTAGGGCTGTTGCCTGATGCCTCTTTGAAACCCATTCTTTTACATTGAGCAGAAGGATGCGGATAATATGGACAGGGAACACTGAAAAGGGGAACATCTTCAAGACAGAATGATTTTTAATTACCATTTTTATTATCCTCTAAATATAGGAGAAAACATGTTTCAGTTGTAAAAGGATCTCGGGTAAACATAATTTCTAGACAATATGTATCATGTTGATGATATGCATGTGGGGAGGGCAGCCTTGGGTTTTGCAGAATATCTTTTTAAGATGTCAACAGAACTGTTTAATAAAATAAATCCAGCTATTGCTAAAGACAAATAAAGAAGGAAAACATACTGGTGTTCATCTTATTGTAATTACAAGAGGAGCAGCTGAAGAAAATTTAGAGAAGAGAGCTAATGTAAGGAATATATCCATAAAGGATCTTACATTGGCCAGTCATGAAGATCTCTGACTACCTGTGTGGTGCTCTAGAAGCACTAAAAAAACATGAAAGTGTATTTTATGGTGGAAATTTTCACAGAATATATGTGTGAGTGTAGCAGTCTGACAGCTCTTTCAGGTACATTCCTCCATTTATTCACAGTGGATGCAGAGCACAGGACTGTTGTGATTAACTTTTATAAATGTCCAGACAGATGGAAGGGCAGGTAAGAGCAGTGAATCTGTCCAGCTACAAGTCAGGCAGAGCAAGCAGGAACTAAACACTTAATGTGGTGTAGTAAGCTGGTAAAGTCAACATCAGTATTGAAGAATTAATACTTGTGTAACACAGAAAAAGTGTGATGAGAAACTATTTTTATGATGATAACATAATAAAATGTGGGTTTCCTGCATTTTAAAATATGTGAATTTTATTAAACAGTCCTATTCTTGAGACTTAGAGGTGGAAGTCAAAACCACTTGCATTTATGCCCAAAATGGGCATACAGTAACTGAGTTGTCAGTTCAATCATGGAAATCATATCTAGAAAATCACTGAAGAAATATGGCCTCAGTCTTTCTTGCTGGAATATAATGTCATATATCAAAACCTGGAAAATTACATTTTTTTATATTAATAGGGAGAAATACTTCTCTCTTAAATCAATGACTAAACTCACATTGCTTACAAGTCCCACCCATAAGCAAATGAAGAATGGACTCTTGTTGGACTCTTTCTGTACAAAAAGCAACACTTATTCTTGCATAGGCTTACATTTTAATTCACCACTCTTGGTAAGAACAATTTTTATTGATAGGAGTGAGAACTTCTATGATAATGCAAATGTCACATAAAGTCACACAGGCATTCAATATGGCACTACAGGGAGTTGTAGCCTTTTTTAAAAAATTTCCTTGAGATACTCCTCTGGTTTTCTGGCATGGATGCTCATGTGTGAAGGTTTCAGTGTAGCTCTCGAGTTAGTTGAAATAATCTGGAACATAAAGAAAGTCCAAACACCTGCTGGTGTTTCCCTCTGGAGTGGTAAACAAAACAAGAGTTATTTGTAAGGAAGGGTAACACTGCTAATAAGGCTTCAGAGACAGGATGGTGAGGGTACCATAGGCACTAAATCATGATAGGGTTAGAACCTTCTGGTCTGCCTATACAGTAATTAAGAAGAATTCTTAGGAAGTTCTTGTTGACAAAAATAAATGAAATGCCCATCTACCTAAAAAATTGAACTTACATGGCATGTGTTTGAAGAGCCTCTTCTTTCATCTTTAAAGCAGTGTATGGTTTGATGCTGTGCAGAGGCTACTAAGGGGCAGGAAGAATAGTCAATCACACAAACTGAAGAAGATCCTTTAATCGAGTGGACAATGGGTCCTACAGGTCTATTTACTGCCAGGAGAAAGCTGGAATGGCACCAGCTTCCCATTCTGTCAGGGAGGGAAAGTGCACTGCAGAAAATGAAAGAGTTTCATTATCTGTTCCCCTCCCTTTCACCCTGAGGAAAAGGCCCCAGAGTAGTAATTTTAAATGAGGAGGTTATTGGGAATTCCAATTTGCACATGATACGTGCTGTGTTGATCCTTGCTGAATGTGAAGATCCGTGAACAGACACACATTTGTCTGCAATAACAAGGTGAATAATGGTCTGCAAAATATTCACCTATTTGTAAGATTCTGCTTCTGCAGAGAAGGCCATCACTTCACCATGTACCTCTACTAATAGCAGAAGGAGTATTTTTCACAATACTTGTGAAAAATCACCACATCCACTCCCTGCCGTCCCAGAACTACTGTGAAGAGGCATTTTCTGAAATCAACACAGCTGAGTTTTTTTTTCTGTATATAAAATGTCTGCAAGATTTTTGGAGGGTTTTTTTTGGGTTAGATGTGGCACACTAGGTTTCCTCAGACCTTCTTAAGAAACAGAAAGAAAGTCTGGGGAACTGTAAAAATAGGCTCTGAAGCTGGATTTTGAACCAGCAGGGAAGAATATCTGAGTTTAATGAGGGTTTGCTTGACATCAGCAGGAGTGTTGGAAAGCCAGAGTACATAGGATTAGACCTCAAAATTAATGATGCAATGAAAAGGAAAAATGCATAATTTTGGGGAAGATCATTTTGATGATTGATTTTATAATTATTCATGGCACCTAATGTGAATTATCTGGATATTTTTCTTGATGGCGTTTATTAATGCATTAAATTTTAAACTGTGCTCTGGAAGACAGTATAATACAGGCAGGAAACAGAGAGGTCAAAATCATTCAAAAAAGGCTGAAAATAAGGATGCTGCATGTAACTCAATGGTCCATACAGAATTCAGCTATTGCTCTGTCACTGTTTTAAACCTACTTCCCTATTACAGGGCTGTTGCAACAATTTAGGGTTGAGTTGTTGCATCAGATTTTTTTTTTTGTGATACAATCAATCAATCAATCAATGAAACATTAAAAACCCATCATTTTCAAGTGCAAGTTCCAAAAGAAAATTAGTTAATGTCAGCTTAAAATTACTTTGTGTTGTATTTATGGCTGCTTTGCTTCAGTGCTTCCGGAATCCCAAATTTGAGAAAGCATTCCTCCAGTGTCCTAATAGTTCAGACTTGCTTCCTCCCCACACTCAGTACAGATTGCATTGCTTCTGAAGCTATAGGACTTAAATTCTGATTTTACCATGGTCAGCAGGTACTTGCACCCAACCAAAACCTAGGTAGCTTTCCCACATGAAGGTGGGCTTGCTACTCATTACACCATAAGAGATCAAAATTATTCATATTGTGAATGGACTTGATGATTCTAAAGTCAGAGGGTTTTGCCTGATAAGAATTTAGATTACTGTTGATTTCTCAGTGCAGAGATCTTATCTTGTCTTTTCTGTAAGGGAGCTACAACAACTTGGGACCTAAGCAATCAGAATTTCCTTACATCATCACCAGCAGGAATCATGGTCTATCAGTTTAGTGTGGTAACAGAAAAATGTCTTCTGCACTCTCACAGATATCCAGCTCCCAACTTATTCCCCAACAGTAGAATCTTCAAGCAGTAGAGGATTACGAAACCCTGAATACAAAGGACAGTACATTTGATGTTAAGGGATTTTCATTTCCATATTGCTCTGTGGGACAGTATGAAAACCTCTGCATCAGGAGAATGTGATGATCTGTATGCTATCCTGTGATTTGTATGCCATGCCATAGAAAAAGGAGGTTAATAAGACAAATCCCACTTAGAAGTCCAGAAATTTCCACAGACTAGATCTTTGTAAAATATAATGCAATCTCATTAATCTTTATGATTTACGGATGCTCCAAAAATGCAAAGTTTTCAGTGTAAAATGTGCGATTTTCTTCAACATATCCCCGATGTTAAACATGGGACTTTTTGTTCCACTGGCAGGACAACTTTTGCAGGAATGGTCTGATTTAGCTGAGCTTTGTGTTCAGAAAAGCCTGTTCCTGCTGCATCCAGGTGCTTGAAAATTTTCTTTACAATATCTGACTGGCTGAGTTCAGAAGAATTAACTTGCTCTTGCTCTTCCCTTTGTGAAAGGGTATGAGGAGTAAAGCCCTGAAAACCTCTCAAAGATTTAAAGATCCCTGCAAAAAAAACCCCACAGAAAACTGGGATTTCTTCTTTACAATAGCAGATAGCTAATATCTTCTACTAAATAACAGTAAATAGTGTGTGGTTTGGGTAGACATTTGGGAAAAGAAGAGTCTGGGAGATCTATATAGCTTGCAGAGTGATAACCAACCATCCAAATTTCAAGATAAAGCACACCTGAGCATTCTCACCTTTCCTGCTGCTGAGAAAGCCATGCTCACACACAGGACAGATTAAATGCCTCCCAAAATACTCTTCAATCACCACTGCCTAGGGAGGATTTCCTACAAAGTTCTTGGGCTTTTGAATCTCTGTTTAGTTACAACCTGCCTGTCACTTCAAGAAGCCCTGGACTGGCAGCATCCAGCCAGTGAAATGGCTGCCCAGTGACTCAAGCGAGATCATCAGCACTAAATGGACATGATTTCAAGTCTCCTGTGCTACATTTCTTCAAGTGTGTGTCATTATTCTTCCTTCTGCCCACGCTAAAAAGGAAGAGTGGTTTAAAGACTCTCATTTCAGCTGTTTATTAGCTGAGTTAACACAAACATTTCATTTTGAGTGCTTTTGAGCAAAGTTTATGATTTCTCTTCCAGGGAGGCTGACCTGAAACCTCTGTAACAACACTCTTGAGGAAGAGCATAGAAATGTTCTTAATAAAATCAATTTCAGATAGCTATTAACAATCACAATCCATATGGCAATAGAAACCAAGATACAGACCTCACTAATAACACTTTCTAGGGCTCTCTGTGTGTAATGTAATACGGTATAGATGGCTTAGAATTGAAATTTCTTTTGACAGTGGTATTACAATAGCAAATAGTACACAGGGAGGTATTAACCTCGGCACTGCTCACAGCCTCTGCTGACCTAAAAATTAGAGATCAAATTCAGATCTGTGTTTTACTGGGTCACAAGGTAGAGCACTGTTACCTTGTTTGTAGAACAAAAGATTGAGTTCACAATTGTTCTGCACTCTATGGATGCTCTTGCTGGTAAGAGAGGTGCTAAAATCACGGCTCCTCAGAATCTAAATTTGTATTCCAGTTAGTAAGACCATAAGCAAAACTTTAAAACTCTCTGATCCCTCTTTTCTCATATTAGTTGGTGGCAGATAAGTCCAATCCTGTGGCCAGGATGGTATAATAATTTTTTAAAGTATTGGTCATGTTCATTAAGCATAAATCCATACAATGCTCCAAATAGAGAATGACAGTCAATTTTTCAATGCTAAGAAGCCATCAGGATGTTACAACTCTTTTTTTTTTTGGTTAAGTTTTATAAGGCATTCTCTAAAGAAGTGCTTTCTTCCCACAAGAACACTCTACAACTTGTCCTTAGCTTTTTTCTTTTTATATATTTCATGCATCCTGGATTAAGAAAAAACAGCAGTCTGGATGCCAAATTTGAAGTCATCTGCAACTCCAGTATGTTGTGATTAAAAATTATAGAGCTGGTGTCCTAATCTAGATTTTAATAGATAGTGTGATGAGAGGTCTAATTGTGTTACCAGATTTGAATTAATTTTCATTATCTTTCTCTCTTTTAATTAATTGTTTTTCTCTCTTTCCTTTCTTTCACTCAGAGTCCAGTAAGACCTAATGGTCCCCAAGAAAGGGGGAAGAGGGGAGAATAAATGGAACATAGGGCTGTAGCAGCAACAATTTTCTCAAATAACCAGGGTTGTTAGGAAGAATGGAATTTGTCTTTAAAATTAATTACACACATTAAGAAAAAAGATTAAAAGGACTGGAGAGTGAGTGCCCTTTTGTGTCCAGCCCAAACTTTATGAATCTTCCAATTTATACCCAGCATTATTCAATCTCTCCAATATGAAACACATTTTAACATTTTAAACAGACTCTCAGAATGTGGGGCAGAGATTATGTTTTTAAGATTTAATCGTCATTACTTCAGAAAAATTGGTGAAAGAAATGAAAGGACAGCAAAGGTCCATTCCTTATCCAGAAACAATGATCAGTCTTAGGCCACATTGACCAAGACACTTTCCAGGTGCTTAGGAGCATTTTAGCTCTGGTCCAATACTTTTGCCTTGATCCTGATCCAAGCCTCAGTGCTACAGAGGAGACCAAACCCCCCAAACTGAGTTAGTGATGGTGATTGCAGATACATTTTTTATCTCTGCTGACAAATGGTTAAGATTTGAAACATAAGAATGAGATTTAATTATTTTCATTGTCTTCACTTAAATACAGTATATTAGAGTGTGTTTTGAATCTGAAAAATAGAGGGTGAACAGGGTGCTCTGCAATCTCGCGTTCTGGTCTCCCAGTCATATGTCCCTTCACCACAACTGTATTAGTAACTATTCAAAATTTCAGTGCACTCTCTTCAATTTCTCAATTCTTTTCATATTGAAGTACTTATTTGTGCAATTAGAAAGAATAATATTTCATAGCAAGAAACAGAAATCTAATAGTCTAAGTGCTAGACAGATATTAAGGAATTCTGATGAAGAAGACACTCAGCAGTGTCACTGCACAACTCCTCATCGCTGCAGTGGGGCTGAGATTTCAGAGTCACTATCAATCAGGATTCAATCAGTGGCAAAAAAGACTGAGTCACTGAGACAGAGAACAGCATTATAATATACACCTAATAGGAAATCAGAAATAACAGTTTGACACTGGTCTAATTAATATCAATGTACATTT
This sequence comes from Passer domesticus, assembly GCF_036417665.1. Lineage (NCBI taxonomy): Eukaryota > Metazoa > Chordata > Aves > Passeriformes > Passeridae > Passer > Passer domesticus. The sequence continues at coordinate 51,056,130 of NC_087475.1, read as the reverse complement.
ATCTCTGTCTTCTCCAAGTTTAAAACAGTGTAATCCAAAATAGCATTTCTGACAAAAAAAAAATTTGATCCAAACAAAAATTCTATGAGCTCTGGATGATTCAAAGCCAAAACTGCATTCTGTGGCTTTGAATGGGATATTTACTCTTGGAAGTGCTAGGTCATTTGGTAGGAGATCTGGCTACGTGGTCAGAAGAAGCCTGGCCTCCCACTGTCTTGTTCTCAGGCTGCCGCCTTTATACAGTTGTCTCGGAGATGAGAAACTATTTGTCAGGGTCTCTAAGGATATTTCAAATGCTTCAAGTTCCTATATATTGCCCTATATTCTCTGGAAATAACAACTCCCATCTCCCACATAAAACCTGAGCAATTAGCTTAGTCTGGCCTAGGGTTTGGGGCAGTCATCCCTGAAATCCTGTAGCACCCAGGGAGTGTAAGCAAAGGGAGATGCAAAACCCATCTACGTGAGTCTGTGGTGATTTGTTTTCATAAAATCATAAATGTTGGAAAAGACTTTGAAAATCATCACGTTCAACTGTGATCCCAGCTCCATCAGCATGTTCAGCATACACCCATTCCCTCAAGTGCCACATCCACATTTTTTTTGAAGAATTCCAAGGATGTGACTCCACCATTTCCCTGAGCAGTCTGTTTCTATGTGTAGTTCTGGCACAGAGCAGAAATGGCCTTTCTCAAGGCCTTTGCTACCCAGACAAATCTCTCCCAAACAGCAAAACTGATAAACTTAGCACTGTTCAGCTAAATTTCTGCAGTAGATAACGAAAAATTGAAGATGGAAATAATGGACGAAAAAGGTTTGTTTCTGTTTCCTTGACAGAAGAAAGGTAAAGGCCTTGGTTTGTGCACTATCTTTTGGTGATAAACCTTCATAACAGCATAAATAGATTTATGGTGATGATTGAAACAGTCAGAGAACACAGAGGGATTCCTTTTTTCCTCAGCCAAACCAGAATTCTGGTAATTTCAAGAAATAATTCAAAATCAGCAGAAATTAGAGTGCTGAATTAGAATGCAATGGAAAGGACTTTTCATGTCACATGAAAGGAATGAGCAGTATTGGGACTGTGATGTTATTCACCTAAATGAAATACAACTTAGTCTAATTTACAAGGTTGACTTACAAGATAAAAATGAAACATGATAAAAAACACAAAATACCTGTGTGTTTTCTTGTTCTACAGCAGCTGAAATACTGAGAAGGATGAACATATCTATAGTATAAGACCAAGACAAGGATGCCATGAATAAGAGATTTGGTTTTCATCTGGCTTATAACAAAGTTTTTTCTAATTAAAAACTAGTTAAACTGAGAGAGGGTAGATTTAGATTGGATATAAGGATGTTTTTTCATTGTAAGAGTGGTGAGACAGAAGCTGTGGATGCCTCAGCCCTGGAAGTGTTCAAGGCCAGGTCAGATGGAGCACTGAGTAACCTCATTTAGTGGAAAGGGTCCCTACACATGGAACAGAAAAGGACCAGGCAATATTTAAAGATCCCTTGCAAACAAAACCGTATGATTCTACATTTTCTATGTTTTCTATATTTTCTATGTTTTGAGCTATCACCAAAGACATTAAGTGGTGCTCAAAAGGCCATACTTCCAAAAAGAAGGTTCAATGTATGGGTATTTATGTATATAATATATATACACTATATAAAAAACTAGCACGGATAGGTAAAATCATAAACACCAAACTGAATATGTTCTCAAAATAGTAGAAAATACTTCAGTAAGTATGGGGACTGTGGTAATCCCTTTCCTGAGAGCAGCACACAGACTGGCTGAACAGACCGAGTGCTGGATGAACTCTGTTCCATTACTCACATCCTGGCCAATAGAAAAAAACTGGCATCATGAATGTTTTAGCCTAGCTAAGTAAGTCACATATTGTCTCATTGGTCAAAGCTTTTCTAGCCACTTGGGTTTGCAAAACTGGGGAATGAAATCCCATAGCAGGTTCTCTTGTGAGATTTCCAGTGTAAAATTGAGGCTGAAAATAATGGGCAACTGATTTGCTGGTGGTTTTTATTCTTGTAATTTACTGTTAAGATTTAATGTCTCTACTGCCAATGCCAAAAATTTTGCAATGTTCAGGAAACAGAAGATAAGACCAACATCTGTCAGTTTGTGGTGTGCATTTGTGCCTCAGAAGCAGCTCCATTTGCTGTTTCTACTTGGAGCACTCTGTGGGAAGTTGTGCAGGAGGCAAGCACCAAGCCACTGAAAACAGAGCTATGCCTTCTCACACCAAGCTGAGATGGTCACAGCAGAGGGAAACAGCAGTGGGAGTATCTCTGGACAGAATAGTTTCATTAGTGTGTGAGTTGTTTGGGACAGGCTTTGCAAAGTACAGTCTATTGATACCTATCAAAAGAAGCAAGCACACACTCCAATAAAGCTGAAAGGCTTTAGGCTTCAAGGGACACCAAATGTTGACTTGTGAGTAACACAGAGAAATGTTTGAGAGAAAGCCCTACAGTAGAGTACAAGACAGAGCAAATGGTCGCAATAAACTGGTTTCCTTCTGTGGGAGAGAGGATTTAACTTCAGATGCAGTGTGTTATCCGAGGACTAGCCCTGGCTCCGTGAAACCACAAGCACTTCTCAATTACAAGTTGTCCTATTCATGGCTGCTCCTTGCCCTTGCGTTTTCCTTGTCCACACCCCAGAGCCAGGGAGACAGTAAGTGAAAACAGAACATGTCCACTGCCTGCCTGGCAGGACAGCTGTAAGACACAAGAAGATTCTTGCACTTTTGTATGAGCACAAAAACAATGGAGTGTTTAATCTTTTAATTACTTTATTAAGCTAGATGAATTTCTGTTAATAAAGGAAGCCTATCTCTCTCTCTTTCTCTCTCTCTCTCTCTCTCTTTCTCTCTCTCTCCCCCTCCCCATACATTTCTGCAGGAAATAATGGAAGCAAAGCAGCACTCTCTATAGTGCATAGGAAGTATGAGGGACTATCTACACTGCTTTGATGTCTCCTTTATACAAACAGTCATGTTAATAAAGAATGTGTCCCCTTTTAACTACCCTGAAGCTGATTTCTCATCTGAGAGGTTATAAATTATTTTTAGAGGTTAATTGTTATGCAAATCTGTTCATCATGGGGTTCCAGCACCCAGAGAAATGAGGAAACATTCTCTTCCTCAGTGACATAGGCTCATAGAGGACACCTTTTCATTTCTAAAACCATTTGGAAAGGATTATGTACCATATGTTTTCTCAAATGTATCACACAGTAGATGCAAGACAGCAATATTAACAGGGTGTTAAGGTTTCACACTTACAACATAATTGTATATTAATGTGCCTAGGTTTTGTATCCATATATTTCACAGTATTCATTTCAAAAAATAGTGCCCAGTCCTGTAAATTCTGCCCAGAACAGCTAACACATAGGCAGGTATCCCCCCTGACATCTGCAAGTAAGCCTTTCAGAATCAAATCACAAACAATACATACATACATTTAATTGTATGTTTGAAAAGAAAAATAGAGATAGCAAACTCTGTAGGTCAAATAATGAAGATTACTAGATTTCATAATGAGATTTTTATTAATACCTGAGAGAAAACAGGGAAAAATACATTAATTTCTTGTTAATTTCCCATTTTGTGTACTGTATGATCCACCTTACATTGCTACCTTCACTTAGCAGGTGGGCCAGTGGTAAATACTCCTTTGGTGTGAATTTGTGTGAATGGACTGTGTACTTAACTACTGGTGTGGATAGAGAAAGATTTCCCACAAAGCAGACTAAAGGGTAGGGAAAAACTTGTGCTGAGAGGTCGAATGTGAAAGTGTCACTGGAGTTCCAGAGACAGATGGTCCTGTTGAATCCACAAGAACTGATGAGCTCAAGACACCAAGAGCCTCCACAAGCCAGTAACACCCACTGGCATCAGCAATGGTCTGTGTAGCTCATTCACATTTCTATTCACAATAAAAAATTTTGTCCTGGAACAGGCTGCCCACAGAGGCTGTGGTGTCCCATCCCTGGCAGTGTTCAAGGCCATTGTGTGGGGGGGTTTGAGCAACCTGGTCTAGTGAAGGGTGTCCTTGGCTGTGTCAGAGAAGTTGGAAATAGATTACACGGTCCCTTCCAACCCTAACAATTCTATGATTCCATGAATTTGAACAATACAAGATGCTATAATAAACATTTACTGGGTTTTGCAGTGTCCTACCTTGGTCTCCTGTTAGGGGATCCTGCTGCACTACCCTTTGAGAAAAAATGTTTTCATGAGACCGACATATAAGCCTGATAATTGTCTTGGCAGTTCTTCATAGAGGTTTCCAAGGGAGCAGAAATGCTTGCACCATTCAGGAACCCTGGGATCCAAAGATCTCAATACAGCGCTGTGAAACTGAAACTTCAGAATCTCTGCAATGGGGAAAGCTAAGGGTGTATGAGGCCTGTAATTTTTGCAAGGACTTGTATGAGGAAAATCTCTTTACCATCAGATAGGCAACAAGATGAAGAGTAGGACAAGAATAACTGAGATTTAGGAAAACCATATTGCAGCAATTATCAACACTGCTCTATGCTGCGTGTTCCTTCTAGCATTCGCAATAGTTCCTTTTAAGAGTAGGAATAATGACTCTGGCAGTAGAATCTCGATCAATAATTTTCTAAATTGGAAGTTAATACTCTGTCAAGTTTGAAGAGAGGCTCAAGAATTGTATTTCTTTAAATATAACGAAGTGTTGCTAGGTTAGGAGCACAGATCAAAAGACTGGACACAGTTATATAGAAACAGAAGTGATTCTGAGGCAGATCTGTGGTACTAATTTACACAGTCCTGATTTATTGAAGTACCTTAGAGATATCAAGAATAAATTTCGCCAAATAAACCACACCATTTAAAGTGGTGAAAGGTAACCTTTTTTCCTCCAGGACCAGATAATGATAGATTTTTTCCCCAAGAGTTTCATCAGCGAAAAACATGGAATCACCACCCTTAAGTTTTAAGTAACAATGAATATAACTTTTGGCAAAAATACACTTAATTCAAATATTAATTTTTTCCAAAAGCATTTGCAAAAAGCTTTAAGTGCTCAACTTATTCCTCCACCATCCTGTTCCAAAATCCAGTGTCTTGTAGGGAATGAATATCTTTGTGGTGCCAGTGTTGTGGTATATCTCTGCAATTTAAAGACTTCTCTTAGCAGACCAAGAGTCCTACTTCCTGGACACTTCAACATCTTCCTCTTCCTCAGTCAGAGCAGGTGTTGGAGCTGGGCAACAAATTCCTCATAAAAAAATGGACACTACAATACTTGGTAGGGTCCAAACCAAGTCTGCTAGCTTCCCAAAAAGGGAAGTACCTAAAAAAACCCAAGTAGCAGTTTTTCAAAATGTGATCCATAATTAACACCTTTAAAATCTATATTTTAAACCTGCAATTTATGTAACAGTTGATTCTGACAACTACCTCTATTTGAACTTGAAAATATTGAGTCCTTCAGTATTAGGTATTAAAGCATTAAGCTGAATAATTTTTATTTTAAAGAAATTTACTTATTATTTTATAAAGCATGTAAATTGATATTTAAATGGTGTTTGGGAGCAGTAATGAGCAGAGAAAACAAACAGTTCCTGCTTTGCCCAGTTACTTTGAGAAGGATTAGGTGTCTGCTGAAAAATGTTGTTACATTTGGAGCCACTGAAGTAGAGATGGTGTTTTAATGTGATGAGCTCATCCAGAGAACAAGATGAATTTGAGTGAGAAGAATCACAGAATGGATCATTTGATCCAACCTCCCTGCTCAAGCAGGGTTATCCTAGAGCACAGGGTTGCATCCAGACATCAATTAACTAAGAAATTACAAGTCAAGCAGTACTCTGAAGGTATTTACAGATGAAGAGTCCTAAGAAACAGAGTCTTAAAGAGAAGTAAGAAAAGTGTTTGACATTAACATCTGGATCTTATTTCACCAGTTCCTCAGGAGGAAAGGGTCAGCAACTGCATAGCAGAAGTGGTCAGCAGGAGGAGTTTGAATGTGCTACTTTCAGTGTATGTGTATAAAATCTCATTGAAATGGATGAATGCTCTAGAGAGCTATAGGTCTGAGAGGTAAGAATTGGACAATGTCCTCTGTAAAAATGAATGCAATACATTTACCTCTAAGAACAGAGTTGTTTGGTATCTCAAACTGAGGTGTATGTCTGGACTCCCTACAAAGTTGCCAGAATTCCATACAGCCATGGGAAAGACCCCTACACATCCCTACACCCATGGACTCCAGACCCATGCAGAAAGCTGTTTCTACTAAAGCTGCAGCTGTCTTAGGTTATCAGGCAATTAATTCCTTTATGTGCATTCTGCTAGCAATTTCAAAACTCCATACTTCTCCTGTCTGTGAAACACTGACTTTGCACTACAGTGGATGAGGGTTTTTTGTTAAACAAGTCAGGAAATTCTCTCAAAATTCTCATATTAGCGGTAATTTTGTTACTCATATGCATTGTATTATGCTGTGACACAGCTTTAGTCAGCAATTGGGTTGAAACTGAACTCTTATATGACAAACAGAAAAATTACTACTTTGTAGTGTTTTCCACATCATCTTTTTAATTTTAGGAATTTCACACATTCACCTTGATGTCCTTCCCTGCTTAGAATTGCCTGAGTTAGTCTTCAGTCTTGTTGTAAAACTATTTTGTTTCCACTAGAGTTTTTGTTATTTTATAAAAGATAGGAGCAATTTTAAGATCAGGTAGATGTTTAGGTAAGATAAGAGCATTCCAGTTATTTTCTGGGTCCTTTCCTATCTGGGCATTGCAGAAATATTGGCATTACAACAGGAGCATTTTGACATTATTGGTATTTTAGGTTAAGCCAAGAACATCTTCAGCAACCGACTGATCTTTTAACTTTCTATAGATTGAGGTAAATAATTAAAAAACTGAGTTCAGAGTTTGGAGATATATCTCCCATAGGAGAGTCAGTTAATCTAGAAACATTAAATATAGATTTCCTGAATTTGTTCATGGTAAGCATAAATTTGAACACTGAGTGGTGCAATCTTAGACCAAATGCAATGTGTACAACTCTAAAAATAAAGAAGAGGTAAAAACATTACTAAATATCTAGCAAAAAAGTTCAAAAACATATTAAAAATATTTGAATGGGTTGCACCCATCAGAAATCAGCTTTCCTAGAGGCAAAACATTTTTGTGAGGTGATTTCTTTATTGGAACAATTTCTGTGACTTCTCGCTCTAAATTCTATTTTTCAATCAGTAAAGTTGACAAGTAAAAATATTTTCCTTCATTGCCAATTTAGGAATTTTCTCTAGCATTCTGCATGCCAAATAGAATTGTAGATTTTCCTTGTAAAACTACTTTCAATTTTACAAGTTACAGGGGAAAGAATGAAGGAAACACAGCTTGTTTTAATAAAAATATTGAGTCATGGCTTTTCAGAACAAGGTTGAAAGGGACATTTTCTCTGATCTTTCTTTCCTTTCTATTATTTTAAAAACACAGTTTCTCATTAAAACCCAAATGGTATCTTTGTGCATGTCACAGAAGACATTTTGTAGAACATCCCAACTGTGTAATTCATTCCTATCAGAGCTCTACTGGCAAGAGGAAGATGAATATTGGTTAAAAGAAGAGGGCTTAGATCCAGCAGAGCACTTAAACAAGTACTTGTCAGTACTATTAATTGCATGTTTAAAGTTAAGTACATGCTTAAGGGGTCCCTTGGTTTGGTGCCTACCTCCACAGCTTTTGATCAGGAATGATCATTGCTAATTGGTAGTGCCTTGATCTGACAAAATTCTTAATTTTCATCTGGAGGCCAACACCACTATTGCAAAACCCATCCACATGCTCAGCAGAGAAGGCATGACCATCACATTCATTCTTCATCTCCACCTGCAACAGCAAACAGAGGATTTGGAATAAGGCCTTTCTCTGGATTAAGGCACTTACATCTGACTAGTTGCCCAGGACTCCCCTCATGGGCAATGGAGAGAATTAGGCAGATACAGAAACCACTCAGAGTACTTCAGAGAAGCATCAAATACATGGGTGCCTCTCTCCGCTGACTGTAGAGTGAGATGAGGGGATTGAAATTGAGCATCTTGGTTGCAGACAGAGAATGAGGGCAGCTGAGATGAATCCTTTACCACTTAGTGTCTGAACCAATATTCTGGGGCTTTACACAAGCAATATACTAAGGAAGAAAAACTCACAAAAGGTTAAATTCACATTTTATCAAACATCTAAAAAAACTGTTAGGTGTGGTTCCAGAAAGTCATGGCTTTTCCATTTGTGTTTTCCCTGGCAACGATACAGAGTTTTAATTCACACAAAATTCATGTTACCACTAATCTGCAGACTATCACAATTATTCTCAGAGTGCATCTGAATACTTCTCTGTAAAGAGTCATGGTCCCATCTGGTACACATTAGGAATCCATGGTCAGCTGCCCCATGGCAAGTCCTCAGAACAATAATCACAATTTTCCCAACCATGCACCTGAGGGTTGTTAGATCAGCATTTTCAACATGAAATAGCTGTGTGAGATCAGCAAGAGACAGCTCTGGGTTCCCTGATCCTCTGCCAAAGACTTGGGAAAAAAATGAAAAAGGGCAGAAATCAGTGAAGAGATGAAGCATTTTTAATTCTTAAGATTGTTTTCCTACCTCACCAACAAGCACACATTTTCTTTTTAGCATTTTCAGTGGAAAACAATGCAGCTCCTGTCCCTCCTTTCCCATTTTCTTATTGATTTACCAGTTTAAATGTGCTGCATTTGCATATTTAGTAAAACTTGCATTAACATCACAAATAAACTTTGGAGAAAGAGGAACGCACCTTTTGTTCATTTAAAAATTCTTATTTTCTTATTTTCTCTGGTGCGGAGGTTCCTTGAGCAATGGGAGAAACTTCCCCATAATGGTGTGGCTAGTTTTTAAGCTGTATCCAATAATAAGTACTGCTGTAAAGCATAAAAAAACAAGCCACCTTTATCAGCAAAACCATTTGCTTTTCCCGCTGTGTGGTGAGAAAGCTACCTAAGGTGAAATTTTGTCCAAGCTAGTTGATGTACTGAAGTGGAAATGCACAATGGTATGAGAAGCATGGTGGGTGATATTGTTAGAGGTTGTGGGAAGCTGTGAAATACTAATCCTGGCAAAAAAGTTGATGTTAAGAAACCCTTTTTTGATAGTTTGATGTTCAGTACTGCTGAATAGCAAAGCTGATCAGTCCTACTGCTCCTAGCAGTGAAAATTCTCTCTGTATGGAAACAGTATCATAGGGAAGTCCTGGATTAAATTCTGTAAAACAATGCACAGGACAGAAGAACTCACTAAAACCTGTGATATTTGCAATTTAAATGCCATTATTAAAAAAAAGGGGAAAAAAAGAGTGAGAGAGGAGATAGATGTATTACCAGGCTTCTGCTTTTTTTTTTTTAATGATAAAATTGTTCAGGAGTATGAAAGGCATTGTTTGAAGAGCTATTCTCAAGCAACACAGAAAAACACTAAGAAAGCTGACAGAAATCATCAGATATCATGGTAGAGTGACAGAGGAAATGCAGAGTGAAAAGCAAAAAACAATAGTTTTCAGTTGGGTGTTTGGCCAAAATAGGTTTGGAATTGGGACTGAAGAATTAATTTCTTGTTTGATTCCTCTTGTAGTCAAGGAAACAAGACTGTGTATATATCCCTTATAGATTTATAATTTCATCAAGGAAATCTTAACTCCATAATCAATCTCTTTCTTTTATGGAAACAAGTTTTACAAGACTTCAAGTTTTGGCCAGCTGCCCAGACCTTAAAATTGTTATGCCATGAGGCTTGTAGTGTAAAGCCCCCTGCTTGTTTCCAGGCAATCCAATGGCTCACAGCCCTGCTGGCTGAAGCAGAAGGTCTGAAGATCTGAAGGTGCAAGGGTTAAGATTTGCCCAGCCATGCCTAAAGGGAGTCAGGCAGAACCTATTTGCAATAAATAGGAGCACATAGACTTTTTCAGCAGTTAGTTGACTTCAAATGCTTCCTCATTAGTTGGACATTCCCACGACAGCTCAGGGATGTCAACACCTGTGACAAGCACGGGATAGCATGGGAATGCATCACCATACAATTCTCCTTTCAGGCATTGTTGTAGCTTGATAATGAAGTCCCCTGGTTATGTTGATAACTCCCAGTACCTGGAGAGAACTAGGAGGCGGTGTTAGCTCTTTGTGATCTTGCCCTGGGTGGGATTCCCAAGGTAAAGGCTCCCTGCAGTCTCCTTTTTATTTCTCAGAAGAAGGCATCTGACAGCAGTCTTTCACTGTCTGTACTGCCTCAAGCAGAGATTTTAATTTAAGGGACCCTTTTGGTTAATGTGTGTAAGAGTAAAAAGAACCAGTGCAAGGGTTTATTTTCATATAAATATGGGATCTGTATGCAGTGAAAGAGAGGGGGAGAAGTAGAAGAAGTAGAAGAATAGAAAGCAGATCCAAACCTGATCCCTAGGACTTGACTCCATTCCCTACAAAACTCCAGGACAAGTATAATTGTCCTCACTTTACATATGAGAATGTACCCACCCTCCCTTCCCCTTGCCCAGTCTCAGAGAGTTCTATCTTCAGTCAGTTGTCCTTCTGTAAATTTCTTTAAGCTGTAATTGGATCATCTTCCAGATGCACAGGAAGTCCTTTGTCAGAGGAACTGATGGGGACAGAACTTCTATTCAAAGGAACAAATTATAATTAAATTATCAAAAGACTTGATGGATTTGACTGTGGTAGAAATCCTGTTTTACTGGCAACTATTTTTAAGGAAACTTCTATCAAAATATGCATGTTTGTTCACTTGAGGGTCAAGTAATTGATTTTATTTTCTGTCAAATGTAAGATTTTAAATTTATAATGATATGTGTGTGCGTGTTTCTTTGGAAATTTCAACCTCAGCCTGCACACTCTGTACTCTTGACCTTAGAGATCCCCAATGTGTAGGCATTATTTGAACCAATTCGCCCAAATGGGCTTAATTTTTTCTCTCTCTCTCTGTGTGTGTATGGCCTTAGTCACATGCAGAAGTCCTACATGCAGCAGTGGGTGCACACCTTTGCTTAGGAAGGACCAGGAATCAGCCAAGACCAAGATTGATGAGGAACTCTGTGCTGGTTCTATACTGTTTGTGGGATTTTTCACATCTATCTTTTGGAAGATCATTTGTTCAGCTCTGCTTTAGCCCTTAAACTGAGTCAGTAGGCACTAAAATTAAAAACAAACGTCATATAGCATGGAAATAGCATCTAAATATTCAGGGAAGTGTTTTATTAGTATGTAATTAATCACAGGTTGTGCTCCATAGGTAAGATTTGATATCAAGACAATAAATCCAGACACTAAGTGCAAACTTGACTTCTGCTTGCCAGCTTTAAAAACTGATAAGCACATATATTTTCCTGCTCCCTAATCCTCCCTTGCAGTTTTTGTGACCACCACAAGAACTGTGATGGTAGGTTTAATGAAGAAAAGTACAAAGCTTGTATGACAGAAAACTCATAAAAAAGTTGATTCAGAAAATAGGATCCTAGCAATTGCAGGTCCTATAATCTCCTAAATTATTGTAGATGAACTGATTATTGTGGAAATGAAAATGTATTTCTTGTCACTGCTACAACTTAGATCCAGATGCTGAGTATCACCTTATTTTCCTCGTTTTGGCATACTAAAAGCCAATATTACTTGAATATTTAAGGTAGATATGCTATATCTCATGCTGACACTAAATTCTTGAAACAGCAGGAATAAACTTTTCAGGTGACTTAGAATGGGAAACGTCTCATTTGTCTGATACAGACAATAATGATTTCTCATTTTCAAGCAGATTAAATGACCTATTGTGTGAAAAACAGCTGAAGTTAATTTGCTGTCATACATGCTTTCTGCTCAGGTGTGAGACATTTTTATCATGTACAGATACAGTCCTGCTTTCTGCTCTAAGTGAATAATTTTCTTTGCAAAACATTTTGTTTACGTTGCTGACCCACAGAATGGCTGATTGAGAAAAAGCTCAAAACTCAGAGCTGGTGCTGGTTCGTTTTGGTAACCAATATTTTCCATTAAGAAAGGTTAATTTTTTGAATATTCAAAACTACAGGAAGCCTAAGGAATAGGTGATTCTCTGAGCACTGGCTCATGTCATTATCCAAGAAATTAGCATGGAAAGCTGCTTGGGAATGTGGAACTGTTTAGGAGAAAAGCTTTGACCAGGAAGATGCTGATAAGATACCAAAGATGCAGAGACCTGTAAGTGTTGGTAACCTGAGCATGCTGAGAAAGGAAGAGAGAATGGCTTTGGGAGGAGGTGTCAGCTGAAGTGGGCTTGGAAATGGGTGCAAAGACATTGCCTCCTGCTGCATGTGGATTGTTGCATCAAACATGTTGCAGCAAAAACAACCAAGAAAAGTGTATCTACCATTAGTCCTCTCCCTATTCATCTTGCTGGCATTTAAAGATCAAGGTTTAATTTTAAATGTAGGTTCCCATTACTGACACAACTAGCTGTGTTTGCAACAGCTATTAGGAAGACATTTGGCCAGTAGGAAGTGATGAGAGTATAGTTTTTCCATCAGCTAAATCTTATCCTTTCTCTCCCATGCTGCGTCTTCATTAGAAATTAAAAATAACTCATGTTCTGATTCTTATTTTTTCTTTTCTCTCCCTTGAAACTAACCTATTCAGTAGTTTTCCCTGGAAAACCAATGTAATTTCTCAACAGTCTTCTGGCATGCTCTCTTTTCCTTCCTTTTGTGTCAGTCTTAGAGTCTATTTTAAAAATGGAGGATCTTTAAAAACAGAACACTTCTGACATTTGTGACAAGACAAATTTACATTGCTGTGGCAGTGTTGGTACCCATCTCCAACATCCTGCTTATCTCACTCACACAATAGCAAGTGGATTTTTTAACTTATATATTAGGACCTGCTGCTGTTGGTAAATTGTATATGCACCAATGCTCACAATTCAAATAAGCAGGTGACAGAAACAACAGTAAACCCTCTGTCTTTGACAGCTCGTTTCTTCACCATCACCACTGGTTTCCCAAAGGGGCAAACACAAACCATTTCTTGCTGCAGCTCTACTCAAGGGTTAAATTAACATGTGCTTCCAGATACAGAATTCTCCCTGAGGGGGAAATATGTACAAAAATGAAACAACACAAATATCCACTATTGTAAAATTCTCAAAGGCAGATGTGTACAAAAAACTCTCCTTGTTCCCCACTAACATTAGACAGCCCTGGAGTCTGTCCAAGCACAACATTTAGATGAATAGAACATTTTAAAATAGGATTTTAAAACAATTAAATAAAAGACATACTTTGGAGAGGTACCATTTGCTTTGCACTTCATACTCCCTTGCCTGCTTCTGTTCGAAAAATAAATACACATCCCAGATGACAGGCTGCTGAAGATATTGTCCAGTAGGGACATCTAGCTTCTTCCCAGAGCCTGTAAAGAATGTTTCAGTAACTTTGAAGATGTCTTTTTGACTGTAACATAAATAAGTGGTTTCAGAGATCTAAGTAATAATATGTCCTTTGTTGAACACTGGTTCTCTTAAACTAGTTGATATCATTATTTTTTATCTGAACCTCAGGTGCAAAGCAATCTTTCAGGAAGTGAACCTACAAAACCACCCCAAAATCTCTCATGTTTAGTTTGGAGTTTTCCCTACTCTGGAAATGACAACAGTAAAGAACCTGATAAAAATGTAGTATGTGTTCAAATTGAGGCTTAGCAGTTTAAGTTTTGGGAGCTTGGTCATTTTAGCTGTCAGTTTGAACACAGGTGGAAGTGTGACAAGCAGCAGACTGAGCTTTAACCACGTGTACCCACATTTACAGTCAGGGTCACTTGAGAAGAGGAGGTCAGCCACAGATCCATTCAGGACATTCCAGCCTTACCTTTTCCTTAGACACAGGTAGTCTGCCCCAGCTGTTTGACACAGCTCACTCCAAAGCTGGCAAGTTCAGGACCATGCCAGCAGATTGGCATTTTTTGCCTGACTGTGCCACGGAAAAACTCTGGACTCAGTACAACCAGCTGTTTGTCACTGCTATGCAGGGTGTTGGTACTAGGAACATGATTTTCCTTCTATAAGTCCTCCTGGGATCAGGCCTCTTCAAGAAGTCCGTGTAGCCAGGCTAATGGGGAAGTTCAGTTTTTCATGCCTGGATGAGAACAGACGGAGCAAAAAAAAAATTAAACATTTCTGTAACCAAGCATTTTCATCTTTCTTCACTTCACTGAACCCAAGATTTGTAGTACATGCTTCCTTTATTTTTTGTGCCCTCATCATGGTCTCTTGCTGAACCCCTAAGTTCTTCTTTGGACAGTAGAGATAATCAATTGTCACATTCAGTACTTGACACTTAAACAAGTATTCAGCAAACTAAAATTCAGACATGAGCGTTCAATTATTTATCTTGCAGACCCAACTTGTCTTTCCCATTTCTCCAAGTCCCAAACATCTTGGAGGACATCTCCAGGAGACAGCATAATCAGGCACCCACTGAAGTCAGCTGAAACATTTCAATCAACTCTGAAGATGCAAACTCCACTGCCCAGGGCCTGGTTGTGTTTTGTGTCACTTACATGGTCACTGCTTGTGACTGGACAGCACAACCCCTTGGTGTGAGGGAAGGATGGCCCCAGGAGCAGGTGGCAGAGCAGGCAGAGCAGGGTGCCTGTGGGTCTGCTCATCTCACAGATTTCATGGGCATCCTGCAGAAAGGAACCATCTTCCTGAAGGACAGCTTGTCCAGGAAGCTCCAGCTGTGTCCAAATGACAGTGTCACATGAACAGGCACTACATGAACAGGTATGGTGTGCACCATCTTGCTCCAGCCACAGTCTCTAGCCAGATCCAGGGCTGTTCTTCCAGGTTTCTCTGGAAGAGCTCAGGTAGCTCTCATATGCTACAGCTAAATAGACCACAGGTGTGAAAATGGAGAGGAAAGCTCTGAATGAAGAGCAAGCTACTAGCCTCACATTCATCAGCTGGTGAGCATGTCGGTTCATATGGCACAATTTTCTCCACTGGTAGTATAAAAGGAAATGGCACTCTAGTCAGTTATTGGTTTGCATATCCCAGGAGTCCCATAATAATTTCATGTCATAGTCTGCATGCAAAAATGTGGTTCCATGGAGTGGAAGAAGTTAAAAAGTCAATGTATTTTATGGCTCTACAAGGTGCTGATAGATGAATTCTGCCTTTTCCAGACTCAATCAGTGAGGCCACACATGGGGGGAGCTGCATTTTCTCTCTGAGTGTAGGACTGCTGTTATTATCATATTTATCATTAGCAGCGTGAACACACACGGCACAGCAGCACTTCATCCATATTCATGCTTTATGTGCTGGTGCCCTGCAAGCATGAAGCTCAAAACCACTGTCCCACTGTCTACAAGTCTCACAGATGTACTGGTGCAAGTCACCCTAGTCTCAGATGCCCTCTGGAGGTACCAGATGTTCAGACAAAAGGGAGGATAGGAGCTGGGAGATAAGTCATGTAAGGTGCAGCATGAAGAGGATTTGCAGAAAGTGGTTCAAAACGGTTGGTGCAAGCAGATATGTGTAAGCATTACTACTTCATTCCTAGATGTTGGTTTTTGTCCTGTCTCTTCAAGGCACTTTACAAAGAAGTCAATATTGTGATCCAAATTTTCCTAAAGCACAAGATCTTCCATAGTTTCAGAGTTCTCCCTTTTCTCCCTTCAAGGCCTGCCTTGCTCTGGGCATTTGGGATGGCTGACTATATTTTCTCTGTCCCTGAGCAAAGCACTTCAATAAGGACAAGGTGATCTGGCAGGGTATCTCCCTGTTGCCACCCTGCACCCACTGTATTCAGTGAAAAATAAATGGCAAGGAAATGAACCAGCTTGGTGTTATCTGTCATGCAGCATCACTGCTGTTTTCAGAGATTGCACCTTTCTGAACTTGTCTGGGGACTCTTCAGCTGCAAAGCCAATGACCTCATTTGTCACCTCACAAATGCCTCCCTCCTGTGAGCCTTGTGGACGATGTGCATCTTTGTTTAACAGGACATACAGCTTTGAAGAACGAGGAAAAGATTACTGATAGTGATGTGAACTCAGAGCAGGCATAAGTCACCTTTCCAGGAGAGCTCAGCTCTGATTAAAGCACAGTTGAAAAATGTGCCTCTCCCAGTAATTCCCCTTGTAGCATTCCCTGTTAGATTTTCCAGATTACATCAGCGCATGACAGACTAGGAAAGAAATACGACTACAATTTTGAACATAAGAAACAATTCTTAAAAAGAATGATTTTTTGAGTCTTAGTGTTAAGATCATAAACCTCTACTGCTTAGTTAAAAGGGGCACCAATTCATTTAATGATATTAAAGATTTATACAGTCTGCATGATACAAGACATCACAAGAAATGACACAGCAAGTCCTGGCTGTCTCAAAATGCCATTGTTGATGAAAGTAGACCAGGGACAGCTAAAATGAGACTAGGTGATGAAAAAGGATGAAGATATATAGTAAAAAATATTTTAAAGACCTAAACTTTAGGTGCAGAGTTGCTTATTTAAAAAAAAAATTAGAAGACACTCTCTTTATGTTCCTATGCATGTAGCACAATGAGAGCGAGTTCTGTTTTGACAATATGATGCTTCTCAGATGTCATTAGTTTGAACAGGAGGTCAGCAAAAAATGGATTTGCAAGACAGAGATCAGGTCATGGTCTGATCTGTTTTGCACAAGAATAAAAAACCCAACATTCAAAGAAGAGAAAAAAACATTTTAGAACTTTGTTGACAAAGGGTCAGAGCACTTTCTTAAAACATGTCTTGGCAGTACTCTCTGAGAGCCTCAGTGTTGCTAATAAGAATGTCACACTTGAAGGAGCATTGTACTATTTTGTAATCTACTGCATGAAATCTGGTGCCCAGCCACAGGTTAAATGCACACAATGAAATTCTCTTTCCTCCCACTGCCAGTTCTGTCACTTACTACACTGAAGTCTGCAAAAATACAATATGACTCAGAATATGTAGGCTGTGGCTAGGCAGAGAAAGTTCATTCAAAATTGATTTTCTTTCAGGCGTTCCTGATACTCCCTGTTTCAATTGCTCACCTACTGTACAGTTGAGTGAGCACTTAAGGAAGTTGCAAAGTGATGCAGCCTGTCTGGGACATGAAGGAATGTGGAGCAGGATAATCACAACATCATCAACCCAATTCTCCAAGGTAGCTGGCCAATAATACTGTTCTAATTGAATAACTTATCCACAGCTATTTCCCCCGGGAGAGCCTACGGCTTCAGCTCTCTGCGTAGGCAGATGGTGCAGCATACACAATGAAACCTGTAATTTTCTCTCACTACTGAGCATGTTAACAGTGAGCTGTTTTCCCAGTACTGCTAGCCCATTAATATTTTATTTTAACTGGTTTTCTCCAAGTTATTATGCACCATGCAGCAGAGAATGGAGAAATCAATGATACATTTCATATTATTTTTACAGCCAGCTCACTAAGCTACCCCCTGCTCATTAAGGCTACTGCTTTGCTAATCAACAATTGTATATGTCATCATCAGGTATATGCTGAAATGAAAGTGTCATAATTAAAAACAAAGGTGCATGAGTCACCAGAGCCCTGAATTACTAACTAGCAGCAAAGCATAACAAATAGGCTGCAAGTGAATTCCGAACCTGCAAGGCTGTTTTTTAAAACATGCATTAATGAGCATGTGCCGAGCGTATTTCTGACTCCGAGGCTGCTGTCCTGGTCTTGCTCTCTGAACTACACGTCTTAGCCATGTACTGCCATCCCCTTGTCCCCAAATGTTGGAACAGCACATAATCCTCAGCAGCAAAAGCAGCTGAAAGGCAAATGCAGCCTGGGAGGGCAAGGCAGCAGAGACAGCCCATCAACAGCGTAACAACATGACAGATGACAGACCCAGAGGCAAATCCAGGCCTGCCAGCAGATCTGCCTGTAGAGCCTGCCAACGAGCCAGATGCAGCTACTGAAAAGATATCATCCCTAGCTTAGCATCTGGGTCTTGCTGTGGCCAGCCATACTTCATGTGCTCTGTGTCCTTACTGCTGACCCCAGCTGCTGGGAGAGGCTGGAACAATGAGGGAGAGCTCAACTGCATCAACAACAGTGCGTTTATATTTTGCTAGTATATGGACAGTGAATATAAAAAATGTCAATCTGCATACAGTATAACTATCAGTTGGCATTTATTTTAGCTCTTCTGGCAGCATATATACACTGTTTCCCTCTCCCACTGTCTCTGAAAAGACAGCTCAGGGATTCATTCTTTGTTTTCCATTTCTGCTCAGAAGTACACACTTAGCTACTTCACCATCTCTTAGAAATAGCAGTACACTGCAAATCTATGTGTGATTAAACTTTGGCACTGAGATGCAGCAGTTCTTGTCTCTGGAAAGGTACAGTTCTTTCTAATTCACAAGTATCTCAGAGCTTGGCTTGTAGTATTAACATCAAATAAATCTTTGTCAAGTGACTCAGGTGACAATTAAGGGAAAACTAATGATATGGCATCACAGAAAAGGTAATTGCTTCCATTGTTAGGTACTTCCCAGGTCAGGATACATGCACAGCATTTCAAAAATGGTATTCATTTGTTCACCCTGGCATCCTAGTCTGACTACAAAAATGTATTAACAAAATCATAATCTTTCCTTTTCTAAAAGTTAGGGACATTCTTTTTGGATGAACCTACCCCCCCTTGGAGTTCAGCAGTGCTTTTCTGCATACTAGTAATTGGCTCAGTCAGTCAAGCAAAATGTAAATGTAGATGTTCAAAAGCATTCTATTGAGGGCAGGGTGGGAAAGGTTCTGTTCTCTTATTTTCTCATCTATAATAGTTGCTAAGAAATACTTTAAACACATGTTTATAAATGCATTCTTCATAAAATATGTAGTATTAGAAATTATTGATCTGTAATGGAAATTTCTTTAGTCTTGTTTAAGTGCATTTATAGAAACCAAACCATATTGTCCCTTTTGGTTCAAAGCAGGATTAATCTCACTTACCTCAGGCATCTAAGTCACACTGGGATCCCTTTTAAGTCAATGGAAAAATACAGGCCCCTTCAGAAGGCTATTCATCTCGTCCTAATGTAGGCATCAGAACAATTCATCTGAAATGAACCCTTCTGTGAAGGCACCTATGTCTTTCTATTAATTATAAAGGAAGCCCACAGAGACTAGCTTTGAATAGGTTCCTCTTTTTTACTCTTGTGAGATCAGGTGAGATGTGTCCCACTCGTCATGTTTCTTTGGCTGGAGAGGAATGTGTAGACAGAAAGCCAGGAAGTTAAAAGAGCACAGCCTTTCATTTTAGATTCATATATATTCCCATAATTAAGAAAGGATTACCAAATAAGCTGGATCACAAAGCTACTTTTCTCTGTCTAACGCCACAAAGCTGGAAATAGCACAATTCCCCATATACAGCCTTTGAGCCCTTTGCAGTGGGAATATCTAGTTCTCTTAGTGAATCATGCAAAGCTGGAAGATCTCTTGGCACTGATTCCTTCTTCGTTTAATTCCTTTTTTCAAACATATAAGAAGATCCCAGATGTATAAAGACAGCCTGCACTGGTCTATTCTGATGTTAGCAATTCTTGTAGCTATGGGAATATTATAAGGCAAAATTATGGAATATTGAAAAGGACACTGGATATGTTATGAGCTTTGTAATCACAGATGTTTTGAGAGGGGCACCTATGTGATCAGCTCTGATGAAGATTCAGTCCTGTAACTAAAATTGCTTGATTACCCTGTGGATGGTATAAGAATGGTATTTTTTCCCAGTAAAATCTTATTATTTTATTCTATATTTTGATGGACAAACATGGTATAAACCAATTGGTTCAAAATTTTAACTACCCTGAAAAAACCCCAAAACATTCTGTTTTAAAAATTTCCAAAATTAACTTTTAAAAATAATAATTTCTTTAAAATATTTATTTAAACTATACCATCTATTTTGAAGAAATGCTTTATTCAGTACTGGAATTGGTTTTCCTTTTGCTTTTAGCTAGATGAGTACTCTGTATGACAAATTACTTTACAGGTTAACATAAAATAAATTCAGAACTGCCAGAAAATTGAAAAATTGATTATTCACATGGCAGTACTGTGGGGTTAGTACTTCATCTATTGTTCTGCTTTTGCTGTGCAATAAAGACAGTTTTGAAAGCTGTTGTTCGTTCTCTTTAGAAGAGGTAGAATATGGCAATTCAAGTTTTTCCAGAGCATCCTGTTTTTGTCTGGGGTCACCAGTGCAAAGGAAATGGGGTCACCAGCACATCTCCATACTCACAGACTTCTCTGAAGAGGAAGGAGAATGTTGGCTATTATTGCTGAATTCTCATGCATTGGAAAAAATTGATATTTTTGAGTATACACAGGTATTTTAAATATATTGATGTGTCTTCAAGAGCAGAGGCAAGAAGTTAAGTCATCTGGTGCTTTAAAATATGGAAGAAATGTGGAACTGTTTTTTAATGAAAAACACTACTGCCAAAACCTACAGCTGCTTCCACGGGCCAGTCTCCTTTTCTTTACTTTACTTCAGAACCAGATGCAAATGGCAGGAATTTTTACAGGTGTTTTTTTAAAGCTGACATTCAATAAGAATGGCATGAAGTTGCTTGCATGGCTGTTTTCATCAATACATTAGGTTTACAGAAAAGTGTTTATATTGAAGAAAAACTTGCAAGCACTCAGCTTACTGCAGATTACAGTGTGGGGGAAAGTACCTTGACATCCCTTAGTTTCATCTCGTCTGAAAGGCAGAAATCACTGTGCAAGAAACAGCTTTTCCAAGTGCACATGTAGGGTCAGATTTCCCTGGGAGATTAATGGGAAGCCTTTTATTGACTTCAGCTGAGACCGAGGACAGCAATAAAGATACCTGGCTCACAGTTGTCTCCTCTAACCAAATCTACTAAAACATGTTTTAAAAATCCTTCCTTAAAGGCCTTGACTTGTTCTGCTACTGCTGATCACCAGAGACAAATTCTGGCTGGTATCTCCATCCACTTGTAGATGAGTATGACCAAAGTCAAAATGGTGAAACTATTATTTCCTGTAGAAATTCAGTGGAGCTGTCTGCAAATGAGTAATAACTTACAGCTGCATAGTCAAACAAAATCAAGATAATTTGCTGCAAATTCTATAGGATTTATTCAAGTGACCAGCAAGTGAGAAGATGACATCAAAAAATTTCTAAATTTGCATCTCCACACTGGCATAGTATGAAGTAGTGGAGAGGATACCCTAAGTCATGTGGTATCACCCCAGGTTTATAGTCAGAAAATGGTAATTATAACCAAGAACACCCCCATGCCATAATCCTCCTTTATATGAAATAATAAAATAAGAAAAATGAGAAGAACAACTCTATCTTTGATCTGTTTTTATTTACTCTGTCCAATATTTCTTCACGGATTTATAATGTAAGTATGTAGTAAATACTACACATTCTGTCTTTACCTGCCCTCATGATTCTTTGGTCACATTATTCATCATAGTGTAATATGACAGAATGCAATCTTATGACAGAATGCAGTCAGGTCAGCTAAGATTTAATATCCTTTTAATTTTTATCTAAAGATTTCGATAGAAGAGAAAGAGCATAAACTGTTCATGGGAAAACATAAGTATTTGGGATAGAACATTTATATTTATTTATGTAAAGGAATATATGTACATATATAAACAACTTGGGAATAAATAGAGGGAAGAAAATACTGACTGGAAATGAAGCAAATGAATTATAAACTCTAACCATAGGAAAAATAAATCATATAAATGAATACTGCAATAAACCCCTGTTTTATAAGCAGTTGTGACCTGTTTGAGGAGGAAATGCAAAAGTCTGCCAAAAGCATATCATATCCATCTGTCCAATTTAGAGTTTTAGTTCGGTTTTTACTTGGACAGTTCTCAGCCCAATCCTGTTAATACTTACATATATTAATAGCCTTGTTCCTAAACTTATTCCAGAATCATCAACTCAGCAGAGTGGAATGACGTGTAAGTAAGATGACGTGTAGCTGAGATGCTGTATAAGGCCAAACATGCCTAAGCATATGGAGAATAAGCTGAAAAACTGTAATATTTAGTCATCACTGTAGTGCTAGCCCCAATATTCACAGGTATATTTTATGTTCCTATCTTAATCTGGATTTCCAAGACCATACAGGCATCATTAGGATGAAGATTTCTGTGTTTTTATTCAACATTGCATTTCAACAAGCTTCTACAAGACCAATACTTGTATTTCTCTTTCAGCCTAAGTTTTCAGACAAATCTGCACAGAGTCAGATTTTGCTTCCCACACCTAACGGAGTGCTCTTTTGATAGAATAAGTACTCTTTGAAGAAGACTTGGAACTTCTCCCTGGCAAACTGATTTCTCCAGAGTCTTAGCTAGGTATTACTCTCCAATCTTTACTGTCACTATCCTACTACATTTCAAGTTCTTCTCTTCACAGTCTGAAGGATGGTAAGCAGGACATTTACACAGTGAGATGAAACAAACTGAGATCCAACATCTGGATGTTTTGAATTACAGCAAGACTATACCATTTTAAGAAAATACAAGTGATATCCCCACAGGAAATAGTTTTTTAAATTCTGTGTAGATGTGTGATTTATAGTACTCGTTTCTGTTCAGCATTTTTCTAGGGGCCAGCTTTATTGTCTCATATCCTCTCATCTGATGGTTGCATTCTGAATGTTTTAGTTATTCCATCTGATGTCTGTACTTCTCAGGTTCCCAGTGTAAAATTAGACATTTGACTCTTCCAGGTACCAATATTGTAAGCAGTGTAGTCTGTGGGACTGTATCAGTAAAGTTTTGGGGTTTTTTTTGGATCTCTGGTGCATTTGCATCTCATCTCCACGTGTATATCTGAAAAATATTATTTCACCACCTCAGAGAGAGTTGTAAAGACAAATCAGCTGTTCAGATGAGACAATACTGAAGCTATACAAATACTAAAGCAAAGATAAACATGTTATTGGGTTGTTTAGAGCCTTGCCCAGAGGATGTTCTGGGAAAAAAAAGCAGTATTCCCCTGCAGTGACCAGCTTGCCTGTTTAAACCAAAATGCTTTTTCAGCCTCAGAAATCACAACCACAATCTTCTAATAGTAAATTATTGACCATTAAGCAAGCATCTTGGTTATTCTCCAGAATGTTTCTACCCATTGAAAAATAAGATACATCTGCTTTATAGGATTGCACTAAAACATGCACTTTATTTATCAGACTTGATTTTCTTGGAAAGTATTGCATATGTAGAAGCTGGGATGTTCATCCACCACTGCTGTGTGTTCAACTTCTCTCACCAGTTTTCTAGCACAACATAACTACAAGCATGTTAAACAGCTTTAATGAAAAGCCTTATCAGACACTACTTGTTTTTCCTCTCTGGCTAGTTTGCAAGCTGGAGATATAGGCTCTAATTCCTAAGCCTTCTCTGTCAAGCTAACCTAAGGGGTGAAGGAATATTCAGGGATTTGCTGTTTGCAACCAGGCAAAACTTCACAGCTTTATTTTGATTTCCCAAATGTTATTGCAAAACATACTTTATCTGACTATGTCTAACAAGTGCATTTAGCACAGAAGTAATTATTACATATGAAAAAATAAGTTGCACTACTGCCCTCTTTTTGTATTCTACCTCCTTTTGACTTTAGACACCTATTGATATATTAATGTGTTATGTCCTCTTCCAAAAGTACAGCAATCCCCCCTCTCTCTCCCTCAAAATGGCAATGTGTAAATTGTTTATTTCTTTCTGAATGCCTGTTTTATATTTCAAGGAAATTTTTATTAAATTGAATATACATACCAGGGATTTAAACAATCTGACTGAAAGGAGGCCGTACATTCTGTTAAGCCCAGTTCCATTTTTCAGATTTCTAGGCTTTTGAGACCAGACTGGAAATAGATGTTTCTAATGGAAAATAATGTACATAGTGAAGATGCCTGCCTAGAGAGTGACACATCCACATAGCATCACCTTTCAGCTCACCTCTGGATGAAATTTAGTTTGATAGCCTGGCCCAGATCATCTCAGTGCTTAGCTCTGTGTCTCTGCAGGGCTCATTGATCCATGAATACAGTCAAGGGAATTCATACCAAAGCACATAACTGTACCACATTTCTGCTTTTTCAATCAGCACAGATGGAAGTCCAGATCTGCCTGTATAAGCTGTATAAATGAGCTCCCCTAGCCTCCAATCTACTAATAAAGCATAACAGTAAAAATGTTGTAGTAAAAGATCATGCTAAAGAAGAAAATCTGTAAACCCTCTGTTTTTTTCCTCATGCATGGAAAAGATCTTAAAATTATTTCAGTGAATTACCTTTAAAGGAGCAAATGTCCTAACATACAAAAATACAAAAGTCTATTTTTTCTAAAGAATCAGCATGTCTTCCTCCCTTCCTGCCAAGCAACAGGCACAGACATATCTCCTTCATGGCCTGATAAACCAAATAATAGGAATTGTCTTTGCCTCTTTTCTTTGCCAGCTCTAAGGCTCCATATGCTGCCATTACTTGTCTGATTCACTATAAACACCCAAAGGAAACAGTCGTCATTGTTGCCTGAATTTTCACAACAAACTAATGACTTGGCATATTTTAGTGGCAACAGAGGGAGACTTTTGCAAACACATTGCTATGCTGAAGTGGCTGGACACTCACACTGAAAGTTAGGAATCTAAGCTGGTGATTTTCCAAGAACTTTATCATGATACTGAATATTTATCAAGTGTTCATGCATTTTGGTCACACCTACTATGGCACATTACAAGGCAACTGTTCTTTGAATTTCAGGGAAAAATTTTAGATAATTTTTTTTTGTTGTTGTTCTGTATTTTTCCATCTGAGTGTTACTTTACATGTCCTCAGTGCATACATAAGGGGAAACCAGTGATGCATGGAAGAAAACAGGGTTAAGTATCATCAGATAATAATTACATTAGAAAAACACTGGGTTTGTTGCTCTTGCTTTTTTCCCAGAAAACTTAGAAATCATACTTGAGAGAGGCTTTTCAAGGATGTATTAATGCTGCCTTGACAGTACACCACCTCCAGGAGGCTTAAGAGAATTGGACATCTTGATTAATGATCTTGGGGTTTTTTAATGTAATCCAAATATTCAGCTTAGTGAAGCAGGATTTTTCCTGACCCCAGGCAAGATGGCCTCTTCCTTGTGTTTCAGATCCAGGGGCTGTTGAAAATGATGGAGAGTAGAGCAAGTAATAGGGAGAAGGTACCAAAAATGTAATTACTGTAAGGTGGTATGAGCTTCTCTTAATCTTCAAACTTTTTTAACTCTATGAGATGATTTTGGCTCTGAGGAGGGGAAAAAAAGAGTGGCAGGAGTCCTATCTAACTCACAGAGCTATTCAGAGCGATAGGCACATTACAGCCTGTAAGGCACTCAGCAGCTGTGATAACGACAAGCAGACAATATAGGCTTCTAGATAGGATTCTGAATCCTAAAACTGCAAGTGTGACAGTCCTACACCTCAGTCACATGCAGGACCACAGAGGGGAACATAAAGGCTCCTTAACCTTAATACCAGCCAGTCAAAAATGTTCTTTCCTATCTTGAATATTTCCCCTGGTATTTTACT
Organism: Passer domesticus; assembly: GCF_036417665.1. Taxonomy (NCBI): domain Eukaryota; kingdom Metazoa; phylum Chordata; class Aves; order Passeriformes; family Passeridae; genus Passer; species Passer domesticus. The sequence goes on along the minus strand of NC_087475.1, from coordinate 51,030,412 downwards.
CCTTTATTCGTTTTGTTTCTTTTCCTTCCCCCATCCTTTTTTAAACACCTCCCTACTGTTGTATTCAAGTAATTGCAGGACATTTACAAGTTTCTGATAGAATATATGGGGAGAGATACAAGGAGTTTTTTGCTCACATGCAAAAGCAACATAAGCCCCTTTTTCAGAGACTTCAGCATGTAGAAAGATAGAATCACAGAATCAGAGAATGGCTTAGGTTGGAGGGGACCTCAAAGGTCATCCAGGTCCAACCTCCATGCCCTGGGCAGGGACACCTTTCACTGGACCAGATTATTCAGAACATAGGAATACAGAAGATAAGGTGTAAACAAACTGATCATAGATGCATCAATTGCATCTATTCCTCATCTTGAGTTGGGACATGACTGGGGAGAGCAATGTTGGGTCTGGAAGACAGTCAGATGCATTACACAGCTCAAGCAACGGGAAGGATGAACAAGCATGCAGGTATGCCTTTAGACACCAGGGTATAAGGGAAGATGTGATGGGGTAGGAGGAAAAGAAAAGGTTTATTGGCCTCATCCCGATAATTGAAAGATTTAATTGCAGGTTTCTTCCCTCCCCCCCCCCTCACAGAGTAGCTGGTACAACTAGAAAAAAGATGATTTTAAAAGCACACTGAAAGCTCTCTGCTGCCTTTTGCAGAAGATTAATGCAGTTTTAAATTGCAGCTTTATTGTCTGTTGGCAAAGTGACTGCCATGAAGGGATTTAAGACTGCAAATACTTTAGCATAGTCAGACATACTTTTGAAAAATGAAGTCCTCTTCTGCTCAGGGGATTAGTTTAACTTTTTATGACATTCATTTTTGTAATTCTTTACTACTTCTTCATCTTGTGTTTGCTTTATGAGGTTATTATTTTTATACATAGTTTGGTAGAGTCTTAGGAAAGCTGAGAGAGACAGGTGTTTGAAATTCTAGGTGCAATAAAGAGACATAACATTTATTAGAAAAGAAGAAATGTGGCATAAATGGGAGTTGCCTTTTGTTGCTTCAATACCCAGCTCAGTTCCCTCTGCAGTAGTTTGCAATGGTATTTGAAATAGGGCTGCCTTAGGTCCTTCGGTTAGTAAACACTGGCAGTAAAAGTAGAGCTGAGTTACACTGGACCAAATAAAGGACACTGCAGTTATGGATGCCAAGGTTCCAGCTCTGCCTGTCCTGTTGTGGTTCTGGTTGTGCCTCTTGAATACACTGACATTCACTTCTGTTCACTCAGGTTTAGAACCACTTGCTCAACAGAGGCCTAGGCAGCTTTTGTGGTATTCAAAGGTCATTATACAAGGTATTCCTTTAATATTCCGTTCACAGAGTTTCAATTAAAATAACTGCCATTCCAGATCTGTCTTACAGATCCACCAGAGAACACATGTTTTAGAAAGCCATCCCATACTGATTGACAAATCCTCATAGTTGGGAAATTGACCCATAGCCCTTGGTAATGTGTTCCACCATTTGCCCTGCACCATTAACTAATTTTTTCTCTTTTCTAGTTTGAATTGGTATAAGCTAAGTGTTCCATTGCTGTATTACAGACAGTTATAACAACCCTGGTTAATCAACATTTCCATTGGTAACATATAGGCTGATCAAATCAACACTTAATTTTCCTTCAATAACTTAAGTTCACTAAGGCCCTTGAGTCTTTCACTATATTTTCTAGTCCTTGTGTTATTCTCTTCTGTCTGTTTTTGATTTCCCACTTTTTAAGGAATTTGTGAATGAACTGGTGTGAATATTCTAATAGTGATAAAAGAACTAAAGAGATATTAACTAGAGCATCCCAACACCTTTAAAACCAGTGATTTTCAAAGACATCTGGGGGGCTAGGGGAAATCTTCATGATTTCAGGAGTTTAACTAAGAATTTAAACAGAATGTAAAACAAGCTTTAAAATGTGTGTTTGACCTTTTTCCTAATTTCCTCACTTTGTTGATTTTCTCATATCCATCTGTGTTTGGGAATGTGTATGTATGAGTTAAATATACTTGTAAAATAAACGCAGATAATTGTCAGATTTTCTAGGAATCTCATGGATTATATTCTTATTTAGGTACCTTTCCCCACTTTTATTCTTTCAGGCCACTTAACAGTCCAGCTCTAAATATTCAGGTTAGTCTTCATCTCCCAACTGATAGCTACATACTGTCCTTGAACCATCTGATAATTGTAATCTGCTTTCTGTTTTCTTACATATAAGTTATCACAATCACATCTATTAAAAACAGAATGTTTTTCTTCCAGCTAATTTGCCAGTAATTTAAGACAGCCCCATCTCACCTATCCATATCTTTCACTATTAGCTGCTCTGTAATCTTCAGATCATCTACCAGGGTAATTAGTAGGAGGTAATGTTCATCTCACAAGAGTTAAAATGTTGCACTGATAAAAAACACTTTAAAGCCTGGGAACAGATCCACTCAGGATCCTGTGTGTGCCACTTGCTTAGTGACGACTTCTCACTCACATATTTAAATGATAATTACCCAGCATTTACTCCATTTAACATCCATTGTACTGATTTTCTCTTGTTTTCATTTTTAATTATAAGGTTGTATACCATCAAATCAAATGCCTCAGAGGAGCCAATGCAAATATAATTACCTCCAGCAGCCAAAGTTCTAGCATCACAAAAAAATGTATGTATTCGGTTCATTTGACAAGAGTTCCTTACCATCAATCTATGTAAATCAACATTAATTGCATTACTTTAAATTAAATCTTGATTTATTTGGCTCAGTATAATTCCATTTCTTTTGCCTGTAACTGAAGTCCTAAGGACAAGGCTGAGCTTCCTTCCTTCCTTCCTTCCTTCCTTCCTTCCTTCCTTCCTTCCTTCCTTCCTTCCTTCCTTCCTTCCTTCCTTCCTTCCTTCCTTCCTTCCTTCCTTCCTTCCTTCCTTCCTTCCTTCCTTCCTTCCTTCCTTCCTTCCTTCCTTCCTTCCTTCCTTCCTTCCTTCCTTCCTTCCTTCCTTCCTTCCTTCCTTCCTTCCTTCCTTCCTTCCTTCCTTCCTTCCTTCCTTCCTTCCTTCCTTCCTTCCCTCCCTCCCTCCCTCCCTCCCTCCCCTCTCACACACACACTTTTCTTGCTTTTAGAATAGTTTAAAGGAACAGAAAGGAGATGAGAAACTATTATCTAATCTCTTCTGCAGTGATCTGACCTCTACAATAAGGATACTGACAATACAAGTTTTTCTCAAGGCGTTTTAAGTCTGTAGGCAGAAAACACTCTAGAAATGCAATGGATTATTGCTAAGTATTGTTGTTGCTGTTCCTAATGTCAGCCTTTCAGACTAAGCACTGCACTTTAAGGCTATGTCAGAGAGTAACAACAAACTAGAGAACAAAGGGGAGGGAGATTAAGAGCTCAGACATGTAGAACCTGCTTCTCTCAGCAGCTGTGCTTCAGCCCCTGGACCAGCAGTCAGGTTGGATATAATGGCAAGTTTCCAGATTTGAGGGCTTCAACTGATGTTCTGGTCTTTGGAGCACTGTCTCCTTAGGGCAGAAAAAAATTGGAAGGCAAACAATTAGATGGCTGCACTGCACAGGGCTGTGTGCTGTGATTAGGAGATTCTGGCTGACACAGAGGGATGCCACTGCCTGCAGTGGTATCTGCTCCTGTCACTATCGCCGTGCGGCAGGTGACACTATGGAGGCTGAAGCCTGGCTGAGCTGCCTACAGAGTTAAAGGGAGGTGGCAAGGGAAAGGGGAAAAGAGGAAGATAGGGCTGACAACTGTAACTAACCTTCAGTGCCTAAAGGAGGAAAAGATGGCTGGATGCAGAGTCGGTGTGTCATAGTGCAGCTACTGCAGCTGAATCAGTCCCAAAGACAAAAATAGCTACTTATACCCTCTGTCACCACTACCATTGCTTAGAAATCTGTGACAGCTGACAGTGCAACCAGGCCTTTCCCTCCTCTACTTAGGTGAAGGAGCACCCCAGAGTCACCAGAGTTACAAAGCTGCTCAAGGAAACCACTATCCTGTTCCACATCCCTATGGTCACCATACCACCACCATTGCTCTCTCAGGAGGGGAGGAAAAACAGATATACTCTATGGGTAGCCAGACCTAGACAAAGGGAAGCACAGCTGCTTTAGGAAGCTTTTTTATGGATTCACTTACAGCACACCTAGCACAAAGCAATAAATATTGGTAGTCACCTGACTGCTGGTAGGCACTGAAGGCACTTTGTGTGGGAGAGAGGTGCAATCACATTTCAGATACTGTCAACATACCAGTAAGCTAGCAAAGAGCTTAAAAAAGCTGTAAGATATGTTGGAGAATGGCTGTGTCCCTTGGGAACTCTCTGCAGTAAGTTTGTCATCCCTGTGGCTTGTCTTGGAAAACTGTTTCTCCCTCCTTTTTGTGTCATCTTTGGGACTGACGAGGCAGCCCCCATGGAACAGTTCAGCCAGCTGTGCATTGACAGCTGATACTGTGGGGAGCTAGAAATGCCCAGCAAAGGTGTCTAGGAATGACCATTCATTTTCTACAAATGCAATGGGGTGTTTTATTCCCCTTTATTCTCTTGAGGTCTCAAAGTTTGATAGTAAAAACTAAATAAAAATACAATCACTAGGAAGATATAATCTATTATATTTTATGGGAAACCTTGGTCAAGGAAGGGAGTAGTGGATGAATACTTCATACTTTAAATTCCACTGAATTATTTTTCCCAGATTGCATCACAAACAAACAATGCAGCTATGCCTGGATTTTCACTGAAGAAATCTCAAAACCAAACAAACAAAATTTAAAAATTCTTTTCACCCAAAAGTAAATTGAATACATTTTGTTAAAATCCTATTTGTTTTATTACAAAAAGGAATTCTAACCACCTTTGGACAAAGACAATCAATTGTTTCATGATGGCCAGGATGAATTCTGAAAATTCATAAACAGATGTCTCCAGTGCAGAGAAAGAGCAACAAGCCCATTCTTCAGGACTGGATGTCTTGTAGAAACGTAATCCTCTGGCACAGTTTATTCTATGACTAAGCTCTATTTCTGCTTTTCTGAGAGCATGAATGTGTAGTTACTTAATGGTTGTGTCGAGGTGGTGTGTTTGTAACTCTTTATAAGCTGAGGTTCAACAGTGCAGGCAGTACCAAGACAGAGAGCCATGTAAGTGCAAAATAAGGTAAGAGGTAATCAAGCAGCCCAATGACAAACATTTCTCTAGGGAGTGAGGGGAGAAAAAAAATTAAAATATTTGTGTTTGTCCATCATGGATATGATGATACCAAATATCACCCTGGGTCTGGAGGAAAATCTTACTTGTTTGTAACTACATCCTGTGAAAAATTTAAGTGGAATGTGTGCTCAGCCTGCAACACTGAGAATAGCAATATACCTGCACCACCTGTGGACCTTCCACAATGTTTTCACATTTGAGTTTTGATGTTTTTGTGTCACGTCATATAATTTTCAGTGCTGTACTCAGAGGATCCCCGTACAATTGCAAGTTTTCAAATCTCTTGTTAACAGAACTTGTATCTTGTGAGGTATTTTGACTCTTCAAAATGCTGCACAAGCATTAATTGATCTGTTTTTCGATAAGTTGGTTCTGTCCTAAAGGGCTAGAAAATGACTACACATACAGAAGAAGTAATTAAAAATATTTTACTCCTTTATTCCTTCTTTTTACAATTGTATTGGAAAGCACCAAAGATGCTTTGATAACGTACTGTAAGGCACTAAAAGAATAATAAGAGTACCTGTAACACCATAGCAAAATTTTTGCTATTGCTTTTCTGTGTTTCTTAATGTCTTATTTAGAGTAAGAGGTAAGAAGGATAAGAGGAAATAGCACAAAAAACCCACTGGCATTCTTAAGCAAAATATAAATCCTTGCTATCTGAACTAAAACTTCAGGAACTATGTTTGCATAATAGAGAATATCCTAAAACACTGTGTGTGAATCATTAGCTTTTCTGTTTATGGGCAGAAGGTTACTAACTGTTAGCTGTGCCTCTTTCTCAATAGTTATAAACAGGGTATTAACACGAAACAACTGAGATACCTCAAATTATTTTAAGTGGAAAAATAAGGAGGTTTAAAAATGCTCAGCTACTTTTTATATAAAATTTTATTTGAAAGAAATAGCAAATGATCAAAATAAATAGAAGAAAATCCTGGTAGTATTTAGGAAACACTAGTTCTTTCTTTGATTTCAGTGAGTTTTAATTTACAGTCCAAGTATTACTAAAAGCTGAACCAATACACCTTCTTACTTTTTGATGTCTGGTCCCTGGCAACTATTTGTTAAACCCAGGAAGCAAGGAGATATTCTAACCTTTATAGGGTGCAGCTGGATATCCAAAGCCTTGTGTTGTTGACTTTGCCACATTAGTACAGCCAAAAAATCAGTCTGAAAAAGATAGCTGGAGAGAATTGATGATCCTTCTCTCCCTCTACCCACGTGAAAATTTTACCCTGCGTAGCTTGGTGACATGAGTGGTTTATTAGCTTTTAGAGAAGGTGAGGGTATGGGAATATCCAGCAGAGAGCAAAGGATCTGAAACCACCTTTGATTGTTAAAACCTTTCCATGTATCAGTGGCAGATCTATTCCCTCTAACATCTCCCCAAAAATGTTTTGATTACTCCTATCTGGAGGTTTCTGCCACCTCAGTTTTGCAGAATGTCAAATCAGTACTTAGATTCCCTGAGAAGAAATTTATGGCTGGACAATTTAGGTAAGTATTAGAAATTTTTTAAAGTTTTTAAGAAACTTTATCACCTTTCTGCAAAAAGTAATTGGTAAAAAGTGATTTGTTAATGGCCCAGTTGGAGCAGAGATTAGTAATTTATTAACAAGGAAAAGCCACTGAAAATCTGCCTTTTTAAAAAAGGGATGAAGTTTACCTTAAAGGGTTTTTAAACACAGTGTTTCCACTATTTATTAATTTAAAAAAATAATTATCCTGTTAGTTCTACTTTATTACTTCCACATTCTCTAAGCTTCTATATTTCAATGATCATGCTGATATCCAAGACAGAGTTTAAGTTCCTATTTCAGGCATATAAAAGTCTAACATTTATGTCTACAACCTGTCATTGCAGGCTCACTTTATACTAAAAAAAAGAAAAAACAGGCAACTCCAGGTAGTGATTCACTTAATCCTGAAACAGGCCAGGTAAATCATCCTCTGGAATTACCCATTTCTCTGCTAGGAAGCTTCGGGGGATTGGTTTGGACTTTGATACTGAGTTAGCAGACTTCTAAAATTGAGTCCAATGGGTCTTACCCCTGGGGGCTCATCTTCAAAGCAGGTCAGCTTGAGAAGTGCTATTAAGCTGAATGGTCCACCAAGAAAGACTGAGGTCAATGTGCTACTCATAAAGTCCTATTAACAACAAGTGTGGTTTTTGGTACTCATTAAATGGATAAAAAATACTCATAGGTATTTTTGAAAGGTCTAAGTGCAGTGTTTATGGCTGTGGGTACAATTCAAAACTTCACAAACCTTACCACAGCAAAACATCTCAATAATTGGCAAAAAAAAGCACTCTATTTGGATTATTTTGTCTGTGACACTCAGCATATTATGAGTCTCTCCATCCATGAGGTGACAGGAAAGTGAGCATGGATTATATGTACCAGCTTTCTGCTACACTGATGGTAAGATCTTTTTTTCCTTTTGGAAGAAATAGTTCTACCTTTCAGTGTCTCTGTGTGGGAGCTTGTAAGGAAAGTAAAATCTCTTCAGAAACCTGGCCAGAAAATAAAGGAGCAGCATGTGTTAAACACTACAGCTTCAGTGAACCTTTAATGACGTGGGAGTTACAGACCATACTGCAGCCTGAGGTGGCAAACCTGAGCTTCTCTAGTTGAACATTAAGCAGAATTAAAATGAATAGAAGTAATTCTAGCTGTCATAACTATGATTTTTGTGGACTATGTTAACACTGAACAAACTTGAGTCCCATTTTCGAAGCATTCCTCAGTGGCCACAATGGGGGTCTTTTGATGAACCAGACTGAGATTCAGATGTACTCCTGCATCTTCCAGAGCCAAGAATTTAGCCTGTGCTCCAGTCAAACTGAGGAAGCAACATGTGTGCCCTGCATCCTCCTCTTGCAGTAGTTTGTACTCATCTTTCCATTGTCCACACCTGTTGTGGTGAACACTCCATGTGTGGAGACGCGAGGCTTGACTCCATTTTTTCAGAAGGACGATTTATTATCTTATTATATATATTATATTAAAATACTACATAAAAACTATACTAAAAGAACAGAGAGAAAAGAATGATCAGAAGGTTACAAAGAACAAGAATAGAATGCATAACAAAATCCTGTGACTGCTCACAGCCTTGGCACAGATGGCTTTGATTGGTCATCAAGTGAAAACAATCCACATGGACCAATGGAAGATGCACCTGTTGCATTCCACAGCAGCAGATAGTTATTGTTTACATTTTTTTCCTGAGGCCCTCAGCTCTCAGGAGGGAAAAATCCTAGCAGAGGATTTTTCATAAAATATCATAGTGACACACACCAGCTCCATTGCTGAACTTGACAGCCATCGTACTGATCCTCCTACATCCCAGTCCTCCCTGCAGCTGCTGGCCTGTCAAGAAGCTCAGGCTGAAGACCATGAGTATCCTGTGTTTACCATCAGAAGGCTACAGTAATGAGTGACACCCTTGCTGACATTGCTGACATGTGCTTCCACCACACAAGCTAGGGAGGAAAGCAGAATCTGAATGCTGGGAATGTTAATCAAGAACAAGAAGGGGTTTGGTGGTGTTTTTTTTGGTTTTTAATTATACTTGAGTCATGAAAAGACTTGGATTCTTCAAGTAGCTTGATATTACTCTCTGCCTAGCTGAGACTGAAGGAGAGTGGTATGATTTCTGCTCTGTACCCTCTTCCTCTGAACTTGCTTCTCACTTTATTGGTTTTCTGACAAACAAAAAAAATTGAGAAAGAAAAGGGAAAGAGGAATAATGAAATGTGATCTGTTGCATCTTGCTAATTAGAACACATAAGCATTTGTAAGGAAATCTAAACCCTCCACTGACATAATATACTGAAATTTTCAAAAATCAAGGAAATAAGATTCCCACCTTACCACAACACTAGATAGAGAACAGAACTAATAACTACCAGCTGCTTTTGGTGAAACAATGCCTAAGAAGGCCAGTTAAAGACAGCTTGGATTCGTGACACTGCCCATAACATATCCATGTTATCAGAAGCACATGGGCAGCCCCTTGGAACAAACCAATGGCAAATCCACTCCAGGAAGAATGGAGGAAGACTTGCTATCTTAGAATGGCATGAGGTACCAATGCAACACAAGAACAGCTAGTGCTAGGTGAAGGCCACCCAGGTTTATGTTAGTAATTGGTGTATTGACTGAATCATATTCGCAAAAGGCTGTTTGTGAACATAAATAAAACAATGCTCATCTGCACTTTGAAGTTTCAACAAGGTTCTTGAGGCTTGTACTAAAGATTTATTGATCCTGATCTCCAGCAAGACCTCAGTGAGCCCTACCTCTGATCCTTTTTGTTCTCAATTTTTCTTTCATGCATTGGAGGACCCATGGGATAATGTACTCAGGATACTAAAGGTCCAAATGACATTCTCTGTGACCAGCCTCCTTTGAGTTACTCTGCAGATGTGCAAATAGCTTGGGACAAATAGTGCAAAGGTCATTCTATCCTTTACATGCTTCTGCTTTTCATTGGCTACCTCTGAACAGGTTGCATCATTGACCAGTAGAAGGAAATGTTTAAAACATAAATGTTTATATCAAAAAATAAATTCCCAGTTTGAGACAAAAATGCTTTCCTTTTCCCTTCATTCTTTTGGGTTTCACTCTGATTGCTTGTGCATTTGACACTTCAATATAAAAATAGATTCTTAGTAATTTAAAATTGGTCTATGCCACTCATAGTTTTGGCAATTATGCTTCCCAGTCCATACAGTATATATTATTCTGAAGACAAACACTAACACAGATTAAAGCATCTGACTTCTAGAAATGGAATTACTCCACAGCACTGGCCATAAGATGCTGAATTTTAACTTTAATTACATCTGTTTGTCTCTTCTGGTGGCACACATCTGCTCTAAAACAGCTTCCTCTGGTTAAGCGCTGTCCTTGCATGACACGAGAACTTATAAATTATTTCACAGCGATGCCTTTTCTTGGTCTTAGAAAACTGAGAGCCAGACACAGTTAAGGGATCCTTATTAAAATATTGAGGTAAAAACGCCTTACCCATTAACCGTGTTTGGCTCCCAATTTTTTAAGACCAGGAAAAGGCATCAATAGGAGATAAGTTCAGTTTAGGGGCACCAGGTTGTCTCTGCAGTCAGTTAAATCCTTTTGTTCCTCCAGAGGATAAGTCAAAACAGGGACCAACTATCTGAAGAAGCAGACAGTTTTTTCATAGAACTCACGTGGGATCTCTGCAGCTTCCATGTGTAAGAGTTGTGTCCTCCAGACCTCCTAAGAGCACCAGGTTAGAGGGACAAGACAGGCTGAGAGCCTGGCTCAGCTGGGAAGCCCAGTTACTAGTCTGCCCACTTACTTTCTTTATACCAATATTGGCCTTTCTGAGACATAAAGAGCTGAAAATACCCCCTCAAAGTGTATAAATAATATAACTCTTATGTATCATAAAGGCATAAAAAAATAAATGTACTCAAAATCTCCCACAGCATGCACCACTGCTTTGCTATACCTTGCAGCTGGATATCTTGAGGAATACACACCAATAATGTAACACGGAGTATATCTCCCTCCAAATATTAACTTCTACTCTTCTGACATTTTAGGTTATGCTCTTCTCCATTCCAGTTGAAAATACGACTAAATGTCTCATTTTTAGCAGATTGAATCCTAGGAGAAAAAGGAAGACTTTGGACACTGAATGAAAGGCATTTGCATTGTTCTAATGCTGGGATTGTTTCATTCATATCAGATGGCTTTGCTTAAAATGTTGTAATAAAAACAGCTCACATAAACACTCTTGAGAGCTATTATTCACTTGTGTGATCTGCAATAGAATGACTAAGTATAATTTTATATCAATTATCTTTAACGATTGTAAATGTTAATAATTCATTGTAAATAAATCTTGTAAATCAGAGACAAAAATATCCTCTGTGTTCAGATGCTAAAGACAGACCAGTGCCTTCAAATGATGTTTCATCTCATCCTAGAATAGCAGTGTGGGACAGCTGGACTGCCCTCAGTGTGACTGTCTCTCCCCACGGATCGTAAAGAGTCTGGATGACAGGCTGAGAGGGGAACAATTTATATTTTGGTAGTGTAAGCCAGGTGATATGATCCCCATTCTGTGATGCAGCAGTAAAGTGGACTGGATTATCTCATGTTGGGAACCACGTGGACAATTAGTTGAATTACTTATCAGCTAGAAGCTTAGCCTTCCTTATAGAGCACTCCCTTTGTTGGTACATACATAATTATTTTAAAAAAGAGAGACAGACAGATAGACAAGAAATTCTTACTTTCTCTTGATCAAGTTAACTCAGGCAGCAATGGAGTATCACTGATGTGTGAGTCTCCATTCAGAATGTTAGTGTTGTCTGCAACAAACTCCTGACAGCACTTCTAATAGGAAAACAACTCTTTGTAGTCCTCTGCTGCCTTATTTTGTATCAGATGGCCCCACTATGTATTCCATAACTTTCCCCATAGAAGGCTGGATTGCTGTGCTCTGGGTTATTAAAAGGCAAACCACAAATTTCCTCCAGTTATTCTGACACATTGAAAATAGAAACCAACAGTTTAATATGAAGAATCTCACTCTTGCACATAAACAATCTTTTATATTACATATATTCATTTTATAATAACGCATCTATCTCTGTTTTTCGTGCATATTTTTACAGAAAACCTGCCAATGTAATACAAGGTTTTTCTATGTAGCTGTCATATTTATGTAAACTGCATTACAGAACGTTCACTTCCTCCATTTCACTTATTCTTATCTTCCACTAAAACCTGTGTAAGTTTACCTTGGAGGCTCTTCAGGACTTCAGCTTTTATGATTTTTATTGTGTTATTGGTTTTGGTTTTTATAGGGCTCAAAGCAAACTGCTTTTGAGCACTGTCAGGATACAGAGTGATATCACAATATAGTTAATACACCTAATAGGCTTATCATTCCAGAATATCTGTCCAGTCAAACAGGGAAAAGCACACAGCTTGCCTGCATGATGTAGCTACATAGACACATTCTCTCTAATACAGTGGGAGACACACAAAGGACCAGCATTTCAATAGTGGTATATGCCCCCATTCATATGTTTTTATGTTTAATGCAGTATGGAAATAATTTCAGTATTTGCTACCTGTTTTCTCTGACCGGAAGAAAATTACTTCAAGTTAATGCAGTCCATTTGACTACCTACATTCTTACAGGAAATTCTTGCAAATAAATACTGTGTTACTGGGCAATACTAAAAATGCAGTGACAGGAGCCTTTTTAATGAATGTTGTGCTTTTGGTAGTGACAACACAACGGGGTTTGGAATGAAGCAACTGCAGCTCGATGACAGCTTGGGAAAAGGTGTTTTTGCAGAGTGTCACACAATGCAGTTGGCATAATTCTTGCCAATGAGAGAGAATGTAAGTACAGCAGCACTGTTTCTTCCAGCTGGATCACAAGTCCCTTGATCTGCAGCTCAAAAGTGATATGAGCTCTAAAGTATTTTTCATGTCAAATGAGGCAGGAGTATTCAAAGATACGCAGAATATACAACTGTGTTTGAAACGCTTTACACAATGCGGTTTAGGTCATCTCAACCAATACTTGTCAGTAACAGGAACTTGTTAACATTAAATTGATTCTAAGCTTTTGGGGAAAGGTATCTAAGCTTCCTACAGTCTTTGTATTTATGTACTGTCTAAAAGGAAAAATAAAGCCTCTTGGAGAAATGCAGCTTTTGTTCACTCTCCAACTGACAGCACAATGTCTGTCTACTACAATCAAAATAACCCTGATGATCCAAATTCTCAAAAATCTTCTGAAGACCCCACAGCATCTATTACACTACAGAATGAAATGAGTAAGAATGAGCCAGGCACCTCTGAACAGCACAGCTCAGCTTGCTTGGAAGGCTGTAGTCAGCTGGTAAATATCATCTTCCCCATCACCTGCACCACAGGAATCCTGTCCTCCTCAGGTGGGCTCAAAAGATTTGGCCCCATGCAAATAGGCAAGCTGGTGGCGGTCACCCTGCTGGGGACATATTTCTGCTGAAGTTTAGCAGCAAGGACACCAAGGGCCTGAGCAGAAGTGTGCTGATCCAGAGCTCCTTCTCCTGCTGGGAGCTGCAGAAGGAGAGGAAAAACAGCCTGAGCACCCACTGCTGCCTAGCCTGCAGGCAGAGGTGGGCCTTGTTTCCTTTGACACCAAACATTTGAAACTCGGCCTTTGTTATCATGGTGGCCAAGAGAGCCTTCTACTATCACATCTCCCACAAATCCTGCTTTATTCACAAATAGCAAGTCAAGGAGGGCACCTTTCCTGTTGCACTGAATCTTTGTGTAAAGAAATCATCTTGAAGAAATTTAAGGAATTTCCCAGCCTTACTCATCCCAACAGTGACAGTACAGTATTGCAGGCTGACGTGTGGGAAATTGAAGTCTCCCATAAGGGCAAATGCTATCAATCCAGAGACTTCTCTTAATTGCCTGTAGAATAACTCATCAGTGCAATCATCCTGGCTGGGTAATTAAGAACAGACAGCCATAATGACATCTTCTTTGTTTTCCATCCCCCAACCCTTACCCACAGACTCTCAACCACATTAACATTACCTGAAAGGGCTGTAAAGCTGAACTTTCCCCATATATAAGGTGCAACTTTTCTACCTTTCCTGCTCTGGCCATCCCTCCTGAACAGTGAATCAGTGTTACCACTCTGCATCAGTGACACTAAATTTTCTCCACCGAAGTTACAGATTTGCAAGAGACAATGTTCAATGTTCACCTGAAGCACAATGTAAATGTAATTTTGGCAAGTGAGTGCAAATAACTGATCAAAAAAGTATGTTTTAAGTCTAGTGATACACAAAATTTGCAAGTACTCAAGTTGTTGATAACAATCCCTTCAAGAATTTAAATTTTTCCCTGGAATTCCAAAAGCTGCAGTGACAGTTGGGCAGAGGCTGCCATAGCCCACTCATAAAGCTCTGCAAGTAAAGCGTTGTTCTTTCCCTTTGCACGTGACAGCTGAATCCTGAAGCATAGTCAGGGAACATTATCAGTCAGCCCCAACATGTGATAGAGTACTAAAGGCTTATCTTCAAGTGGTAGCCAGAGAGGATGAGACCCTCCCAATAACACACTAGGTGCCCAGGCTGGGAATACAGCTCCTCTGATTTTAGCTAGTTATATTGCAGACATTAATATTAAATAATTGCTAAGGTCTCATTATAGTTAGTGTAGTGAGAAGTTCACTCTGCTATCTTTAAGTAGACATCTTTAGGACACCTTTAGACCCTATGGAGTAGGGCCCCAGTTTTGTTCTCTACACACAGACACCTTAATGCCATTTAAGATGCCATAATGTGGCTGGCACCTAAAGTCTAACAGATATGACACAAGACCCATAGACAGTCTTATTCCTGTGAGGAGACTCTGGAAACCAGAGGAAATACCTGTAGAAATGCAATTCATACCCAAACAATTCCAAGGAGTAGGCTGCTGCATCAAGCTCTTGATATCTACTCACTATAAAGACTATGTGGACACTGCCTGCAAACAGACACACAGAAGCTAGACTAAGCCAAATCCCCTCCAGTCTGAGTTCCCTCTTCTGCCAAGGAGGTTTGTATCCTGTACCACCATAGCTGAGACCTGGTGAGAGCATTCCATATTTATTTTCTGTAAAAAAACATGCTATTAAGAGCAGATACTGGAGAAAAAGATTCTTCCCCCTTTCTTCTGTTTCTTGTTCAAACCATGTCCATTTTTCAATTTTCAGGAAATACAGTGCCAAGTGCTTATTTAAACAAATTATTTTTACGTTTTAGAAAGGACATGTGTTGTGCCTGTAAATTGCTAATAAACACTTGTTATTTAAGAAATTATATGAATATGTGACTTTTCTCAACAATATAGGACACCTGCTGAAGTGAAGAGACATTTTAAAATTAGGTATCAAAGAGTAAAGGCACAGCTCCACCTGTTTTTCCTGCCAGAGTAAGTTTCACAGATAGTGACTGGAAAATTAGCATGCTGAAGCAACAGGCTGTGCCAATACAAAATGCCTGCCTGCAGTACGAGCTCAGCACTGGATTAATTGAAAAAGCACCGAGCAAATGATAGCTCTCTGTGACTTTTCAAGAGGTCTTTTCCAGCAAGACACAAGCAGTTGGGCTGGAAAAGACCTTTGAGGTCATGAAAACTCTAACCCACGACCTAACACCACCTCTTCAACTACACCACTATAGCACTAAGTGCCACAACCAGTCTTTTCTTAAACACCTGGACTAGCTGGTGTGCAGACAGAAACTTTGTTCTCATCTGTCTTGCTTTTCCATAAGGAGTTTCTTCTCAGAGCTTTGCCCGCCCCTCTTTTGTCATTCATTTTGGCCCTTCACTCTCCAAAACAGCTTTTGGACTGATAATCCACCCTTTGTGTGGCAAACACACAGATGCCAGCTCACCCTGACACTGTCTTACTTTTCTGCCCTGTTCCTTAGGCTTTGATTAAAGAAAATGTTAACATAAGAATAGTCTTAATTTCAGCCTGAATTCCACAAAAATCAAATGCATGAGAGATTTAGCTACAGTCCCTGAACTGGATTAAAAGTTGGGGTTTCATTATGTTCTTTAGTGTATCCTTTTCCTCTCTTTAGCTCCATTTATAGGCTCTGTCTGGAGGAACAGATTAGTAATTTTCTTTCATAAAGACTGCAAATGCAGAACTCATATTTTCCCATGTTTTTTGAGTGGAAGGTTAATTTTTCAGGTCTTGCTGAAAGCAAAATTGCTTCTTTGTAAGCTTCCCCCAATGCAGACTTCAGCTCACTCCCTAAGGTAATAGAAAATTAAAATTCTGTAGAAATCAAAAGTACAGGATGAAAAATAGTGATGATAAGCAAATTGTATCCCTGATGGGAAATAAATTTTAAAAATAGGGAATACAGACCAATTGGCTAATTGACTTAGATTAAGTGATATTACTCACCACTTCATTGGAAATACATGTTACAGAAGAACAGTAAATATTGCAATGTTGAAGTAAAATTTTCTTGTATCCCTGAGACAGTCTTCCAGCACTTTTATCAGAGGCTGTTGTACTAGATCATTAGGCTTATTACCATTTTAAAGTTATGCCAAAACCTTTGAAAGAGAATTTTAATAAGCCAAGTTGGCATCATCATGTCCCCACTCTTGCTGAATTTGGACTCATATTCTAAACCACTAAGCTTCTACAGCAGTGGGAAACCCAACCTGAGCTAAGGAGTTCAGGTAGAACAAAATACTGACGTCTTGTCAGCCTGAACTGGGGAATTTTTATTTTCTTTAATAACATACAATTGCAATAAGATTCTGTGCTTAGTTAAGAATCATTTTAAAACACATTCTACTTCACTGAAATTTGTATGTCACCTCTTGAGGACAATAGGAAAGCACAGCACTGGATACCAGCTGCTTTTAAATTGTCATTTATATGACTTCATAGAGTTCCCTTTCTTATCAAAATACCTAAAATTCTGTCTGGGCAGCACAAATCTGGTCCCAGTGGTCTCTTGAAATCTGAGTTTAAACTGGTCTTTTCAAGAAGAAATGAGAGAGAAAACCCTAGAAATCAGAGGGGGTGGAGAGTCTCTTTTAAACAGCTATTTATAAATTTCTACTTCAGAGCAATATGTTGAAGCTGCCAAGTAAAGGAAAGTTGACATTGCAGAAGGCGCATAATCATGTGAGGAGTACTTGTGCTTTGGAACAGGAGACTAAAATATATTTGAGTATGCTTTGCTTCTAAAAATACCTGGATCTATTACCAAGTCTTCTGGGAGAAGAAAAAACAATTCCAATTAGAGATTTATTTATAACAGCCAGATTTCAGTAAGAAGACCTCAAACTACGTAAGCTTTATGTGTGACAGTATTTTAGCTTCTGAAAATTGTGTACATTAGAATGAGACCAGAGGGGCTTTCAGTACTTTAGTCATGAAGTTAATTTTGCACTTATTGAATTACTGTGAAACACTATGGGATATGGCACACTGCATTATTAAGTATTTGAGGTATAATATATTGGTAAGATTCTGAAGAAATGTCTACTTAGACATTCCATGTAGTTTTCAGACTACACCACTACCAAAACATTGGGGAGTTTGAGAGATGGACAAGTTACAGCACATAAGCCAGGTTCTCGGAAGTGTAACAACCACATTTCCCTGTTTGTTCTCTTGAACAACAAATACATTTTCTAAAGCTCCTACATGGGTAAATTTTGAAGTGGAAAACACTCAGCTTTTAGATGTTCCAGTGCATCTTGGCACATACTACTGCATCTCAAGTAGTTTTCAAGATCTGGACACCTTCCTGAAACAGAAGTCTTTATGAGAATCTGGACTTGAATTTAAATGTGTTTTGTTACTACTATGCCTGTAAACTCAGGGTTCTGAGATAAATGATAGAAATTAAGCCACTGTAGTGAGAAACTATTCTTGCATGTGCAATATGTCATATATTAATTTTTCTTTTTTCAAAACATTATCTATCAGGGTATCCCACCAAAACTATACAAATAGTAAGAAGCCCAAAAAGCATCTGGAGTGATTTCACTTGCTTAAGAAAGACTCATTTTATTCTGTCAAAACTGGTATCAAATACTGTATCCATTAAGATACATTATCTTAGCCTTTTATCCAATTTCTCACCTTGCTCCAAATGCAAACACAAAATCAGACCATCTATGAAAGTGATTTCCTCTTCCCTCTATGCCTTCCATCCTTCTATCTGGAGAAGAGAGAGGGTGTCTACCTTCAACTTCTTAGCACCACATCTTCATTTCTTACAGGTCTCTGCTAGGTTTCCCATAGAGCTATCTTTGGCAAAAGTCTCTAATTAATATTCTACATAAAAAGAACTGCAGATTCCAAGACTGATCTACTATTTCCCACTTGGAAATTAATAAATTATGAAAACTTAATTTTTGATTGGAATTACTTATCTGGTTTTCACAGAATAGAAGAAAACCCACCTGAGTTTTTGCCAATGAAATAATACTTTTCCCAAAATACACAGGATTTTTGTGCCTTGTGCCCCTGTTCTGTTCCATGAGCTTGATTCCTTGACTAGAATGTGTCACCTTTGGCAATATTTCTGAGGGACTGCTTGGGATTGTTTTAGTCTTTTGCTCTTGAAAGATTCTTATTGGGGAATAAATGAAAACAAGAATAGGGCTAAGAAAAGAGAATTCTATTTTTCCATTTCAAATAAGTCTGGTGAAAAGTCTTACTTCTGTCAAAAACAAAACACTCCCTATTTCCATCAAATACTTCTTCCCACTTCCTAGCCTCAATTTCCCTTGCTTTTGCTGTCTAATACACTCACCCTCCCCAAAGTCTTTAGTGAGGTGATGGGAGGTGCTGTAAATTGGGGTTGTGCTGTCATGAGGAGGTGCTCACTCTGGGTGGGGAAGCTGCCAGGACCTGGCTGTAACCATCCCAGCATATCTCAAACCCTCTGCCAAACAGGATACTTTGCAGGTTCTGCCTCCCCAGAGATACCAGCTAGGCCCAGTGCTGCCTCCCTGCTGTTCTCAGGTGAAGGTCTCCAGTTCTACAGTAAGGATGCAAGAAGAAACCTCCCACATCTACAAGGAAGTAGCAGACACTACTCTGATTTTAAAAAGGAAGGGGAATACAGAGTCCCCAGGGATTAAAAAAGGTTTAATTGTCCATCTTTTCTCAGAGTCAGGGTAGGTAGGTAAGGGTCCATGGGGGAGGAAAGGCAATTGAATAATACTCTGTTAAATACTACTACTGTGTTCTCTTCTAATTCCAGTTTGGAAACACAATAGGATGACCACAGTGAATGCACTTTATGCTTAGGTTATTTCTGCATTTACAAAAGAGATATACATGAGAAAAATGTGTTCTTTGGGATTTTGAAGCTTCTGACGAATCCAAAGAGACACACTGTAAGGTAGCTAGTAGGACAGAACAACATCTGATCACAGCCTCGGCAGAAGTCCAGACAGCTTTTTCAAGAGCCTTCAGCTAGAAAGCCAACTCTAATCAAAACTGATGTCTCAGCAGAAATAATATATTTACATATGAGAACAGCCATGCTGAAAGGAAATTCAGATTTAAAAACAGTGAAATGAACACAAGAGAAATTTTTTGAAATACATTGATGCCAACATATAATATTTCAACAATCAGAAAATAAAATACATTAGCATTCTCAAATATACAGCTTATACAAAAAATAATGATGATTTTTGAAGTCACTTCACATTCAGTGATCCTGGCAACTAGCAGTGTGTTGAAAGATTCCTTGCAGACATGGGCATCTAGGTGCCACACAGAGCAACTCTGAGCCAGCCTAAGGGGCCAAATCCATTTGCAGCCCCAGGAGCAAGATGACAAACATAATCACACTGAGTGCTCTTGGCTTCACCTTGCCCTGCCCTACATCTCCCGCCATCCTGCACCAAGCACCAGTCAGACAGCATCTTGGCTAAGATTAAAAACGTCAGTAAAGACCAGCTGATGTGGTAGCTGAGAGGGGTCACTGTGACACAGGAGGCAATTGAGTTCTTTGATATGGTGGAGTTTCTAGTTTGCTGGGCCTTTGTAGTGCAGTGTATTTCATAGGTGGCATTAAAGACCATAATGTGTTCAAATGATTTTTTGTGTGCCTAATTCAGGTCACATCACCTGACTGATACTATTAACCATTTCTGCCTTTCAGCAATTGCATACTAACTCTAGGACCTAGGAGAGCAAAACTGGCATTCAAAACTTTCATCTCACTCAGTATTTTGTCTTTCCAGATGAGAGGAGATATTACAGTGCCAACATCCATTTTTATTAAAAAGTCAGAGAGCATTTACCAAAAATTAAAAAAAAAAGCAGTATTTAGCAGAACATGCATTGAGGTATTATGACATTTTACTGTGTTTAAGAGCTGGCTCTAAAAGCAGCATAGTAGCAGCTATCACTCTGTCTGCCTTTCACATAAACAAAGCTTTACAAGTTGATGTACCCAGGATTCCCATCCTGCCTATTCTTTCTGATTTTGTTTGGAGAGTACTAGTTTTGAGCTGTGACTGTGCATTCCCTGAAATAGATCTCCACAACTGACTAAATTGTTTATATTCAGGTTTATAATTCAGATACAAATGTACCTGAATTAAGACACATCCAATTTGTAGCCAGGTAACTGTATAGGTATGACCATCATCCCACAACAGCAATTTCAGTAAGAGTCAAAACAAATTTTTGCATGTGTTAAAAGAAAGATGCAAAGTATAGTTCAGACTATTCTATGCCAGTGAAGGAATTTTTAAGGTGCACCTGAGGACATTGAAAATAATGGCAGAGTGGGGCAAAGATGTCCCAGGATAGTGGATTTGGAAAAGAGCTTGTCCTCTATACCCAGTGCTGAGAACTAGACTCTTGGAGCAATGACAATGAGCTCCTCTGTTTGTCCTTTTGGGAAACGTTGTTCAATGAATGAAGCACTGCACAGGTCATCAGACCAAAATAGCATGAAGTGGCAGAGAGGCAGCTTTCATCAGTGGCAGCTCACAGTTTATCTTGCAGAGGCCAGACCAGCAAAGTTAGCTCTGCAGTACAGGCTCTACTGTAAAAGGTGAAACAACTAGCTGCCTTTCTTTCATAAACTCTTGCAGCTATTCTATTTAATTCAATCTCTGAGAGTAAATGCAATGACAGCTGCAGAAAAAGTAGAATCAGTGAGGTGGAAAGGGGACATTTCTTGAAGTTTTCATAATTAAATTACAGCCATTACCAGAGGAAGCAGAAAAGCTGTAAATCATTCTAGCATACAGATCCAAACACAAAATGTAAGCTTTCTTCCTAATTCATTAATTTCCCCACATTCACATTGTTAGTTATAATTACACCAAAGGAATTATTAATTAGAAATTATTTTGCATTAGGCAATTGGAAGACATGAAGCTCTCATCTGAAATAAAAATCTGTAATGACATTACAACAGTTATGGTTTTATAATAATGTAATATGATTAACTATTACCACATATATAAAAGTATGACTAAGCAAACTAATTAACAATGCTGTTTATCATGTCCTTTATTCTGTTAATACTCTACAATTTGTTCCTTTCATAGCCATTTTATTTATGTAAGGAATAAATTTTTCTTGTACTAATAAGAATCATTATTATGACAACATGCTTACATTTTTAAGTACCTTTACAGTATATAAGACTGGATTGAGAAGCTCAGGCTGGGAGGGGTTAGAATTAATGCACAAGAACAGCCTGAAAACTGCCCCAAATAAAACAGTACATACAGAAAAAATAATACAGAATATAAAACCACAGAATCATTAAACTTAAAGAATTCCAAGATTATCCAGTCTTTGACTGAACACCACCATGTAAACTAAACCACAGCAGCAAGTTCCATGCCCAGTCCATAATGTGAAAAAAGGAAAATTCATATATGTTTGTAATATCTTTCCAAATTAAGTGGTGGAAATTGCTATGGGCACTGCTGCTGGTAAGTGGCCACAATATTTCTGAGCTCTTTTTTCCCCTTCCATCACTACAGTCCTACATTTTTCTCCCTAGTAGCAGAGGAAGGATCCTTGTCAGACAAGGGCACAGTTGTATAAGAAGACTCCTAATCAAGCCCTCATACTCTGGTGTCATGAGTGACCTTGGCTGCAATAATGTGAGCCTGAAGAAAACCTGGATCTAAATGCTACAACCTTCAGGCAAAAAAGCTTTGGATCCTCAGGTGAATTTTTTTCACTTGGTCCTATATCTATTTAAAGAGATATTACAAAATGCTCTAGAATAGCTCAAGAGGATAATCCTTGCTTAACAGAAGCATCATATGATAACTTAATCAAGACTTTTCCATTTGCAGTATGGGCTGTCTGCATCAATCTACATTATTAATGATCCCAAGGAGATCAGTAGTACGTGTTTTATGACGAGGAAGAAATAGCTAAGGGAAATACCTAGTCTGATTCACCAGAAACACAAACCACAAAGGGGAATATGAATCTTGAAGTAATCATGCTAACCCCAGACACTACAGAGATACTTTTTGCCCAGTAATTCAGTGTCATTTATCTTAGTATATACCATGCTTAAGGTTTTCCAGATAGCATAAATACAGAGTGATTTCACAAGACCTTGCTCTGAGTCCTTGAGAAAACTGGAGGAGGAGGACCAGCCCTGAGGAAGAGTCTGCCTCACCTGCCCTACTTTCAATACCAGAAGCATCTTTTGCTGGTAGGATAGGGCTGTGCCATAGTGTAATTTGAATCCTTATTTTTCACAAAATTTGTGGGACCAGGTGCTAGTGGCAGAATCTTCCCCTTTGTAGCTATGCCATATTCTGTACAGTTCTGGCCATTGGTAAGTTTGGCAGAGAGCCTGGGAAGCAGGACAAATCACACTCTTCTCTCAGCAATAAAGGGTATAATGTATTCAGATGTTTGTCAACCAGTGTATCAGAAATTCATACCTACCCCCATGGGGAGGCTGGCCAAACACTTTCTTGGTTTACAAAGTCTGTAGCTGTATTTGTTCTAAAAGGCTTTTAAAAAGCAGCAAATCATTGCATTCCTGCTGCTTTATCAACCATCAAAGAAGTCAAATTTGAAAGTAAAACAAACGCCAAATGAAACCAGGCTTCTCTGGAGCAAAGCAGTTTGAAAGTACCTGATGGACAGATGGATGGATACACCGTGTAACTCCAGCTGGACTCTTCAGAGCATAAGGTAGAAAGCAAACAGCACAAAATCAAGCTCTCTCAATGTTCTAGTTTTCAGTACTGTGAAAATACTGATTTCTCAAAGTTTCTATACGCAGTAGTATTTGTAGTAGATAGACCTCCAGTTCTTCACAGTTTTGAATAGATAAGCAACATATTAGATAGAAAAAGTAGTATTAAACCAGTACTCAATCCAAAGGAGGTTTACATTTTTTACAGTGACATTGATTTTCTTTGTGCCTACAGAGTCTGAGAGTTATTGCAAAGTTTTCCTTAAACAAATAACAAATATCCATTCATATCTATCTGACAGAGACTTTAATGTTCAAATACATCTTTAACATGTATAAATAACTTAAATATAAAAAGTTATACCACTTTATTTTTCATTAAGACTCTCGGGGCAGGAGTCCCCCCCAAATACATCACTAGCTCAAAGGTGTTATGTTGTCTTCATCAAAACAGCAGTGTTCAAATCTTATTCAGCTGCATGTTCACGAAATGGTTGGCAGTGAAGATATTTATGCAAAAACCAGTGTTCTGTGTATTTTGGGGCCAAAGCACGAACATAAGCTCCTGTGGTAGCAAACAGATTTGTATGCTATTGTACATTAACAAGTCACTCCTAATTTAGCAATATCCAACACAGGAGGAGATTGGGAAACCTGGGGTTTCCCAAGCAGGTAGAAGACTGTGCTTAGCTGTTCTAAAGGACATTTAGTTTTTTTAGAACCAAAGGAGTAAAGACCATGAACATGACATTTACAGTAACGTCAAAGGAAAAGTCTGCTTTGGCTGGAGACCCTAAGAAACATGGCTGGAAAGATAGAGTGCAACAGAGAGAAAGTGTGGAATTTGCACTCATCGCCTATGGGTGTGCTGGAACTTTGATCCAGAAATTCTAAAGTTGTATCAGCTGGGTAGTTCTCACTGTAGAAAGCAGGAAAATTCTGGTAGCCAATTATTTGATACTTCTACTGTAAAGCACATATGCAGAAACTTTTGTGACCTTGTCAGCTATTTGAGGTTTTACAAGGTTTTTATATTATTTTTATTAGCATTTAATTTGGAATTGAGTGTAATTCAAGATAATTGAAACATGTTATAAAGTGCTAATGCTATAGGTATGTCAATCATTAAAATTAGATTTCTGGGACATGCTGGCAAAGGCATATTTCAAGACTTCCCCCAAAACCAGAATCTGTTACTACTTATTGACACTCAGGTTTGGAGGCTGGTACTAATAGAAAGTTTTGCTACTAATCACTCTTTTCCTTCCTTCCTCCCCATCAGAATTACTGATATGGCAGAATCACAATGTGGGAATGTAGTCATACACCAGGAGGGAGCTTGTGAAAGGCAAGGTATCACAAGCAAGGCATCTTCTTAATTATCAAAGGGAATCCAATCCTGAGCAATCACAAGCATTATGTAGTATAAGCTCTTCTTAAAATAAACTAGTTTCTGTTTTAAATCAATTAAATTTAACTCCCAGTACTCCTTTAGAAATTCTGTTTCAGAAGCTGTTTTCTCAGACAATTTAAGCCTCTGTTTAATTCTAATCTGAATTTATTCAAGGCTATTTCATATCCCTTTCCTCTTGCACCAGCACTGTACTTCATCTGAAACAGCTCTTGAATCTCCCTGATGTATTTATAAGAGCAATTATAGCCCTCCTCAAATTAGACTGACTTTGCTGGAATAAACACAGTTTTCTAAGTATTTTCTGATAAGAATGCTTTCCATTTCCGCAGTCATCCCAGCAATAACAAAATCAGAGTAGTTTGGGTTGGAAGACACCTGAAAGATCATCTAGTTTCAACCCTTCTGCCGCAGGCAGGGACACCTTTCTCTAGACGAGGTTGCTCAAAAACCCATCCAACCTGGCCTTGAACACTTCCAGTAATGGGGCATCCACAACTTTTTTGGGCATCCTGTGCCAGTGTCTCACCACCCTCACAGAGAAGAATTCCTTCCTTATATCTAATCTAAATCTACCCTCTTTCAACTATTACTTTGTCCTGCCATTACAGGTCCTTCTATGAAGTCCTCCAGCTCTCTTGCAGGCCCGTTTAGGTACTGGCAGTGTACTGCAATCCTTTTACTGGTTTAATTTCTTTTGAAGATGGACAATCAGAACTATAAGTGGCATTCAAGACAAGGTGTAATTCACATCCTTTAAACAGCAGAAATATTTCTACGTCTTTTGCTGGGAAAACTTCACCAGAACCATACACATGTTCCACAAGTGTATGTCAGGTGTCCTGTGACAACACTCAGATATTATATAATCAATTCTCTCCATGCTCATTTCCTGGTGATCAGCTCCCCCTGGTTTCTCTTCCAATACCCTCAGCAGAACAGATCCCCTTAGCTATAGCCTTGCACTGGGAATGTATAGAAAATGAATCTATTTCAGATACTCCAGCACAACCCTTGTAACAATAACTTGCACGTCTGGCATGTTAGTCTTGCCTCCTAACCTTGTAACATACTTCAGTGTGCCAAGCCTGTTGAATGACAAAAGTAAATAACATGAACATCGCAGAACACCAATAGGTTCCTATCAGTACAGGTTTCTCCTTGAATCATACTTTATCCATCTTTCAGTGGATCCATCAATCTCCACATCACCTGCTTCGCTGCAGTCATGTAGAAGCTCTGCATTCCATCCATAAAAATCTCTTTTCTTCCAAGTCAGCTCAATTTGCCACATCTACCTTCTGTGAACCTGATTTGATATAATTAGCATTATTCTGGTTGCTTAGATGTTGATTCTTCCTTCCTATTTAGTTCAGATCAGTTCACTTTCCTTGAATGCAGCCCCTTTACTTGCTAGTGATACATATCCTAGTAGTTTGCTAGTTACTTGAAATTTTTACTCTGTCTGGTACTTTCCTTTTTAAGCCACAAAATAATACAGGCAGTACCCAAATGGTTTGAAACCCTGAACCTATTCCAGAAATAAGGAAGGGTATTCAGCCTTCAAAAGCTCTAACTTCCTGGCCTGCTGCCCACATCAAATATCCTTCAGTGACAAACAGTAGCAGCCTTAAAAAAAACTCTATTCTTCAGCCTTTTCCCAGCCAGCACACCTAAGGCTTTTCTCAGAAAATTCCCAAAGCACTTTACTTGCAGCTAAAGAGGCTCCTAACCACTCTGGCAGTCTCCCCACCTTACCTGGTCTGGAACTTTTTATCCCAGCTCTTAAGTCACTGAGCCACAGTTGGGCAACTTCTTGCTCTCTGATAACCCCATTGTGCTTCTCCATGGCAGAATGTATCCAACTGCAATGACATATACTTTAAATATACAGACAGCTGTGGCCCCACCTCAGCTGTGGGTTTGGCTTTTTACATATCTACACTGGCTAAATTATTGCTATAAATTTAAAATAAATAAAGTGAAAGAAATAATTCAGAGAAATAATACAAGTTGGTGCAATCATATAAAGGTAGAGAAAAGCAAAAAAAGAAAAGTGATGTAACATGCAAATCTAAAACAGTCCAAAAGAGATTCTTTTTGGAAGTAGTAGAAATGTGATTATGTGTGTGACTTAAAAAAAAGGAATATACAGCACAGTATAACTCTATAGGCTGTGAAAGTGGTTCTCATTTTCATAGCCCTGAAAATAACCATTTGATTTAAAGAGCTGGAAAGGTTACAAAATTTTTGATTACTAGTGCAAACACCGAGTATAAAATAAAACATCAAGAAGAGTTCTTTTAGGTAAAGATTTAAATTCCAGTGATTTCATGTCTCAAAGATTTTTTTTACCTTTTCTCCCCTTCAATTTCATTTATTTGTAAAGTATTGTCTAACAGAAAAAGTTATTTTCTCTGCAGAGCACCACAACACTGCCTCAAGGAATTTAGCCAGACAAAGTGAGACAGATGTGTTAAACAGATGGATGCCAAGGAAGTGGCTTGGTTTCTTAAACAATGCATGTTGAAGGACTGGGAAATAAGTGGAACAGAGTCTTGGATGGACTAAAATAGGGGACAGGGCCTTTCATCTTACTGTAAAGGAAAGCAAGAAAACCATCTATTCCATATGAATAAACCAGTGCTTTAATTGTCAACTTTTCTGACTAATCTAAGTGTATATTTCCCGCATTGTCCCACAGCTCAAAGCTGTCTTAAGCAATAAACCCTCTGCACAAGGTGCTGTAATTTTACTTCAGCCCTTAATGAATTAAGCACAAATGCACATCCTAGCCAGCTGAATGAAATAGAAACCATGCAATATATCTTTGCTGCCAGAGGCTGTCCTGTGGTCCCCTCATCAGCTGCAGCAAACATGCACATGGAGGTGACGGACTATGCAGAGTCACATCCACAATATGCCTGGCAGGGCATGCCTGGTAACCTGACATTTACCTTTTGTCATGCTATTTGTATGAAACATAAGTAATTGTGAAGTATAAAAAGCAAGTTTTAGTCCCATGAAGCATCTGGGAATACAGTTTGCATTCAGTAGCCAAACAATTTCAGTGAGCCACATATAGGTCTCATTCAAGTCATCATTTGTTGCTTTCAAAAGCTCTACTTATTGTCTACAAAAAAAAAGTTCTTGTACATCTCACTTCAAATTCCCTAAAAAGACCTTCTATAAATAAGATGGATGCTCAATGCTGTATTGAAAATTATCTTTTAAAATTTGTTGGTTTGCTGCTTGATAATTGATCTTTCTCCAAACCAGCAGACACTTTACAAAATGCTGGATGCAGTCATGTATTCTCAGAGATCGGCTGAGTACTCCTTTTCCCTAACTTTACAAAATGAGTTCTGTACCTCTTTGAATGTATGTGTCACAAGGTTGTTCCTGAAGTCTACTTTTTATTTTTTTATGTGCTGAATACAAGATATATATGCTGAAGTATGTGAAACTGAGGCAGTCTGAAACAGGTAGGCAAAAATTACATCCTGGTTTTGTCAATATTTTTAGACATAAGATGATGTAATTCATTACAAGAAAAATTAACACCTTACCTTTATTATCTCTCAGAGGTTACATCAGGAGCTTTGAACCAGTGGACTTATACAGGATAATTACCACAGCTTAATAAAACAAAACAGTCTCCATTTCTGAAAACAGATGCTTTTATTCTCAGATCATGCCTACACATAGGAAAGAAAAGTTACTTATTGCAATGTGATAACACCCAGAAACCATTTAGCCACATGATCCTAATATTTTTGTATCTTGATCTTTTTAAGAAAATATCAAGTGAACTGCTTTCAACTGTCACAGAAAGTCTTTACTTCCTCAATGAGACAGCAGAGCCATACTTTAATCTAGAGAAACACAGACTACAGTTTCCTTTCAGTATCTAGGAAAGCACACACTTCTGACCATTGCCTCCACCAAGAATCATAGGGTAATAAAGGTTGTCAAGTTTTCTTTGTGACTTTCCTGCTCCTCAGATGCATCAGACACTTAATCAGCACTAGCAGTTCCTTTACCCTGCACTTCACATTACATTTAAGTGCTGAAAAGGTTTAAAGAAGGGTGGCTTTGGTGACTGGCTAGCAGAAAAAACAAGAAGTAATGATATCTTCCAACCAGGGAACAGAACAGGCTAGGATATGTGGTTTAAATTGAATTTATAAGAGATGGGGTACTGTCACCTGGTCCTCACACAGGGCACCAGTTGACAGTGGACTTAAGACTGACACAAGCAGTGCTTATTATCTTAAAAAAATTCCATACCTTCTCTCTCTGAGTTTCCTATGGGCAGCTCCACACAGCACTGACTTCTTCCTTCTGCAGGACCAACCAACTTATTCCTCTCCCTCACACACCCACCTAAGCCTCCATCAGCTCAGCACAGCCAACAAACCCACAGCCAGCTACCCACTCTTTTATAACACCCATCCTTGTTGGATACAGCTGTGACCTATTAGGGGCAAGGCTGTTCCCACTCTTTGGTAATTAGTACAGCTGCAACTTATCAGGGGTGAGATTGCTTTCTGTACTCTCTGTATTCTCTTACATTCTCTGCTCCCACAGTGGGGGCTCCCTAGAAATAAGAACTCTCACAAGATTTCATGATGCACAACTTCCTTGACTTGGTAGGAATTTTCCTTTTCCCTTTTATGACATGTAAGGAGGAAATCCATGTTCCTTAGAGGTGCAAGACTTGGTTTTTTTGCAGCTTTCTCTGCAAGAGTGTGTGAGATACGGCAACATTGCAAGCACGATCAGCAGCATCAGTGTGAACATCTTGGTGCGTTTCACCTTCTGTGTGAACAAAATGGGGAGTACAGCTTTTTCTTAGATTGTATAAGTATATAGTAGTTGTTGTGAGAGCATCAAGTGGATTTTGCTAGGAAACCATACTAATGGTAGTCATAGACATCTCAATATAATTTCTGACTTGCATTTGCTGTAGCAGCACTCTTTTCACTTTCTTTTTCTCCTAGTCTACTTCCCTTTTCTCCCCTTTCCTAGGGTCATTTCTCTGCCTCTCCCTGAAACCTCCCTGAAATCATTACCCTAGGTGCTACAGATTCTCCTACCTCCCTTTCTGCTCCCTCTTCCTAGTCTGTGCATTTCAGATCTTGCTTGAGCTAACAGGTAAGAAAAGACAGGAAAATAACGCAGTCAGCAAAGCTCATTGCTAACACTTCCAAAAGAATGTCCCCTCCTGCATCCCTAGGTGTTTATGCACTGTTATGGGTCTGTAAGAGAAATAGCAAGAGGCAAGGGCTGGGCAGGCAGGAGCTTGGATGAGCTTTTCAGACCAAAACAGAGGAAAACTACAGTTTGCTGTCACTTGCTGCCTGTTGACCTAAGCTGTGCCCTACACTCAGTGTGCCTGTGTCTGAGACTGCCTTCTGACATAAACCTCACAAGCTGTCCAGGTCCTGGAACATCTGCAGATAGGTGTATTTCAGGAACAGAGTTCTGCAGGTTCCTGGATTTTGTAAATGGTCTTTCTAGACCTATGAGATCGTGCGGCTGGGCTAAGGATCTCCATCCCTATTTCATGTCTGAAACTACTCAGATTTGAATTTTTCCCCTGACATACATGGTCTGGTTGAATTTTCCATGAAAAAAGATTTATTTAAATTTTAATAAACCATTTCTTTTATAGCATTTTCCCCAGGATTTGCCACAGATACTGAAATGTCAATTAACTTGGCAATAAAGCCCTATCAAAAATAAAATAAAGCTTTATTTAAACAGTCAAATAATCATTTAAATTATAAATTAAGTGGAACAAAGATTATTCCCTGTATTTTTGCTAGTAGAAGAGCAGCTGAGAATTAATTGGATTGGTTTCTCTTCAAACTGATGGAGGGGGTTCTAAAACCTCCTGCTTTAAGTCTCCATTAAACAGTTTCAGATGTATCAGTGGAGCCAGGCACTTAATTTCTAGCCTGCAGAGGTTCCACAAGGATTCTGGGAGCCACTTAAACTCTGGAAAGATGTAGGTTTTCTTTGTGGAATTACCTTTGATAATGAGGCTGACTTTCTTCCCTCGAGATGGGTAATCAAACTAGCAGGAAAAATGTCTGTGTCTTACTCCTCAGAGATGTCCCAAAACTGTAAGAAAGTGAACAGGTTGTTTCCTGAGTGCTAGTCAGCTGGGTAAGAGCCAGCAGCTGGAAACTGCTGTGATGTACAGCAATGAAATAGGGATCATCCAAAGAGAGCAGGAAAATATGACAGTGAGACAGTGAGCAAAGGGAAGTTGATTGATATTTCAAACTTTTCTGGTCACTGAGGATTGCAAAAGTCTTTTGCCTCTAATCCAGAAACTAAAGAACAGTGTTGTCTGAGGGTTATATGTATTTTTTTTTCTCTTCCATATTGAATCATATGGGATTATTCCTTTGCTCAGCAGTAGCCCTTTACACAGGCTATGTTGCCCTAAGAGACCTGGGCTCAGCAAAGAGCATTGGGATGCAACAAATAGATTAGTTTGTATGAGTTTGTTTAGAACTTCTCTTCAGCTACCTACTGGAGAGGTCTGAAATGGGGGAACAGGGCTTATATAGTTGCTCGTAGGTTTGGTTATGCTTTTTTTTAGATTTTAGTTACATTTCAGATGATTTGCAACCCGTCTAACTACCGTAAATTACTGTTCCCACATTTGTGTGAAGTATGTAACTGTCAGACAACTTTTGAAATTTGTAAAATTAGAATGCCTTTCATTCCTAAGTCACAAACATTCATTGATAGCCTCATTAAAATGTGCAGCTTTTGAAATATCTAGGTGTTCTACAAGTTAATTTCAAAATGGCACTGCTTTATAGCATCTGACATCTCAACCTACTAGTCTTATTCTCCTCTTTCAGCAGCAGTATTCTAGAAGATCTAACAAAAGCCAAAAAAACCATCTTCAGAGCTACAATTATATCCTCTTTCCACCTTTCTACCTTTGCTACATTAAGATATTGCCTCATTTGCAGCAAGTTACATAAATTGTTATAATACTTAGAGGTTCTTGTAATAGCCAGGCAGGACTAAAAGCTGTTTTACCTTTGGCTTTTAATTTCTCAGCATATTTCTGTTCAGAGATAAACCCCCTGGAGGAATGTTTTCAGTACGCCATACTGGCAAATACTTGTAAGCGTGCACACAATTACAGCTCATTACAACAGTGGGAGTCATTTGCCTGCCTGCTTTCTCAGCCTTCATGTTGAAATGAGACTTCACTGTTGTTTTTTGAATGATAAAAAAGGGAGAGGTTTATGCCAACATTATCTATACTTAGAGATTTGTATGCTTCTATGGCATTCTCATATGTGCATGCCAAATATTTAGTGACAAGAGGACATCAGCATCACATTAGACAGTTTCAACAACCACATTATGATTTCAATTGCTGTATGTCTGCAAGGTAATATTTTGTTGCATTCACTTATATACATTAAACTGCCTTGTATTTTATTTGTACGACTCTGATCAAACTGGTAGTTTTTAAATCTCTCTGTGATTAAGCACTAGAAGAACAGTAGGGACTAATTTCTTTGCCTAAATGCTATTTAGTGCCATTTGAAATGCTCAAGGATACCTGGGGCATTCAGATGGGGCTGGCAGCTACATCATCGGATAGAGAAATACCGAAGTGCTGTTCTGGAATGAGACCTGGATGCCAGATGGCATACCCTAGAGCATCTCAATTGCTTCTACATGCCTGTATGTGCATAACTGAAAGGAGAATGCAGTGAACTTTCAGGCAGTCATTTAATTTAAGCCTCTGTCTAAAAGTGATGCCTACATTCACAGTATGCATTCACTGAAGAGAATTACAGAATTAGAATCACAGAATATTCTGAGCTGGAAAGGATCCACAGCTATCATCAAGCCCAGCTCTTAGCCCTGCACAAGACATCCCCAAGAGTCACACCATGCGCCTGAGAGTGTTGTCCAAATGCTTCTTGAACTTTGTTAGGCTTGGTGCTGCAACCACTTCCCTGGGGAGCCTCTTCCAGTGCCCAACAGCCTTTTTCTAATGGCTAACCTAAACCTTCCCTGACACAACTTCAGGCCATTCTCTTGCCAGAGGGCACCAGAGAGAGGAGTTCAGTGCCTACCCCTCCACTTCATCTCACAAGGATGTTGTAAGAAACTGGCTCGTAGGCAGAAAATACTTAGTCCATAGAAGCTTCTAGTTATTTTTCAGTTTCTATGAAATAATCAGTGAATGTGTGCACTTAGATCTGGATTTACCTGTCCTAGGTTTAACTGTCTAAAGACTGTAACCATTTACAAAACTTTAATATTTGGAATCAACTGCAGAGTTCAGTTGATTCAGTTCTCAATAGCTACTGCTATTTGAGAACACTTAGAATAACCAGTACAGCTGCATGGGCATGGCAGATGAGACACATGACCTGTGGGAAGCTTGCACCCTCTTGGAACATCAGCTGACCAGGCCACTGACAGATCCTGTGCTATTTCAAATGGAGCTAGATCATTGTGTTGATGCCTTAAGTTTTAGCTTTTATATTTTCCAGATCAGTACTGCTTTAGTGTGTAATTCTAAAACTCCATAGCTTGTCAGCTACTGTTCTCTCTTTTTATTCAGACAAAACAACTTCTCTCTAGGCCTGAAACCCAGTGTCACCTTATTTTCACAGACCCAGAAAAATGTAAACTACAATGAAGTAGGGGGCAAACTGAGAAATGGGAGTCCACTACCTGAATAATTGGACAATTAACCTCTGATATGCAAACAGACCAAGCTTGTATCTGTCTAAAAGACACGTGACAGCCCATCTTGAGTGTAGTCTCTGAGACTCTGAGACACTCCTGCCCAAGGTGTGCCCTGTGAAGACCTTTCAATAAATACCTATTCTTTATCTTTTAACTCTGTCTAGCCTCTGTTCTAGGTAGTCATTCCAGGCATCAGTGACAATAACCCTCCCTTCACGTGATGTAGGTGTCCACGCTCTACAGTAACCAATGGAGATGTAAGGCTTGATTCGGGCAAATAGACAAGTTACTGTTTTTCTCTGCCAGGAAGGGCCATTTCTGCTTTGTGTGCAATCTGGCACCAGAATCCTGGAGCTTTTACTGCAAAGCTGCTTTCCAGATGGTTAATCCCCCAGCACATACAAGCTCATGGGGTTATTCCCACCCAGATGTAGGACTTCACACTTTCCTTCCTTGGATTGCATTTAGCCTCATCCTTGGATTGCATGAGGCTTCTGTCAGCCCCTTTCTCCAGCCTGTAAAAGCTCCTCTGAATGGCAGCACAACCACATGGCATATCAGTTAGTCCTTTTGATTCCTGAGGGTCCACTCTATCCTGTCACCTAGGTCATTAAGTAAGATGTTTATTCATATTGACCAAGCTCCAGCTGGAATTTGTGCTGCTGATTACACCCCTTTTTGCCCAGCAGTGCAGCTGCTGCAGTTTTCACTCAACATCCCTTACCCAGCATGTACTTCATCAGTGTTATCTGTAAGGATGGGTGGTGGTCTTGAAAGCCTTACTAAGTGCAAGACAAACAATGCTTACTGCTCACCCCTTGTCCTCCAAGCCAGTCATCTCATCATAGGAGGCAACTGGATTGGTCAAACATGATTTTCCCTTCATAAATTCATGCTGACTATTCCTTATGCCTTTCCTGTCCTACATGTACCTGGAAATAGTTTCCTGGAATTGTTGTTTCAACACCAATTCAGAACCTGTAGTTCTCCAGATTCTTCTTTTTGCCCTCTAGGGCAACAAATAGAACTGCTTTTTTTCTTCCACTTCTCAAGAAGCCCATGGTCACCATGACCTTTCCAATACAGTAGAGGCTGGCCTCATGGGGACATTGGTCAGTACATGCCTCCCATGAAATCACTTGTGTATGCCTAATTAATTTCTGTGTTCCCATCCCTGATCAATGGAGACAATGAGGGAAAGGCTTCCTTGCTCTAGACTTTATCTCTTGTCTCATGGGCTTGGGATTCCTGAAGGTCAGTGCTGACAGTAAAAACTGAGGCAAAGAAGGTTTTGGCCTTTTCAATATCCTTTGACACTAGATTCCCTGTCCCATTCAGCATCAGCTCCACATTTTCCCTGCACTTCCTCCTTCTGACATTTTCTGACACTGAGGTCCCTCAGCAGACTCAGGTCAGATAGGTTTTGGTTTTTCTAACCACATCCCTTCACATTTTTGAAATATAGTAGGAATCTGAAGGTTAGCCTGCACTAGGTAATGTTTAGATGTAACATCACCCTTCTTTTAGCAGGGTTCTTTCACTTGAAGCCTAATGTTTGGATTCAAGTTTATTCAAGTTTATTTCAAGTTAAGTTGCATAGCCTATAACCTTAGATTTGATTTCAAGCAGCAAGACCAGCACTTTTATTAGACCTATTTTCTCATTTCTCATACATCCTGTCTTATTCAAATTTACCATACTGTACACAGCTGTTACAAAAACTAGAAACATAGGGAAAAGCCATCCTGTTTGTCATTTCCTGTTGCTGCCTACTCGGTGTGTCCAGGGCTGTTTGTCTCTGCCTCAGGCCCCTGTCAGTCTAATGGGTTTGGAACACTTCAGTCAGGTGTAACTGTAATAGATGCAAAACACTGCTGAGTGGGAAAGATTTTGTTACAATAACCAAGGCAAAAAACATGCACAGTGCTCAAATATTATTGAGTAGGGTTTAAAAAATACGAAAATACAAGGTTTTACATGGACATGGAAGAGTAGAAACCATTACAAACTAATGCAAGACCAAAATTTTTGTCAATCCTAAATAAAAATGGCAGGTGTATTACAGTGGACTATGCTAGGGATCATGTTGACTTGTACCACAAGGAAGCTGAACTGGCAATTAGTTTTAGTAAATCAAAGTAGATTTTCTGTTCTCTTATATTGAAAAATGACGCTATTTGGATACAAAAGGCTTTGTATCTTTTGAAGAGAGTTATCTCTATGTGTTTATGACTTGCTATTAATTAATCTATGTCCAGCAAGCCTAACTTTGAGGAAGATCTCATAATACAGGGAGCATGGCTTTCACTTTCTTTGTTATATGCTACACTGATTCTAACATGCATGTAGTAGGTAAATAGATAAAATACTCTTTGTTCATAAGTAGGTAAGATTGTTGAGGTTATGCCCCAAAATCATTCATTTGCCATTCATAACTGACTTCTTTATGGAAATCAAGAAGAAAAATATGTGGAACTCTTGCTTTTCCATAATTTTTCAGCTGCCAGCTGTTTCCCCAGGATCCCTGTACTAATGGGAAAGAAGTAGCACCTAAACAAGTGCTGATAAATTGCAGATATGCAATTGGAGCACTGCAGGATGTCATGTTTATGGTACTTGTGCAATGCCATTGATCTGCCGTGGCCACTAATCCTGAAATGCCCTGGCTCCTGTGCCTACATAGACTGATTTAGTGCCCCACATACAAAGCAAGACTCAATAAGCATGCACAGAACTCTGTAGGTGAGATTTATCTGTCCACGACTATCATGCTTCCCAATCAGCACTGTGCCTACAGCTTCTTCAAGGCAACCAGTTTCTGTATGATGAACATTCCAGCCAAGTCAACATGCCGATTGCTCAAAACCTAGTGATTTTATGTTTTCTGACTTTAATGTCAAATCCAGGACAGGAAACAAAAAGTAACCCCATATTTCTCACTTAATACATATGTGTAGACTTGTCACTATTCTCTCTCATGAACCAAAGTATTGCAACATTGCACCTTCCTTTATGCAGTACCCTGATTCTCTGACACTTTCACTATTTTCCCCACAAAACAAAACGGCTTCAGTCAGTTACTGGTGCAGTTCTGAATAACATGCTCTTAACTATTGGCTCTGATTCTCTGCGTATGAGAAAAAGCTGCGTAGCCATGTTTTAACTCCTCTCCTAATAAACATACTTTTTACCCAATATAAGACTTGATATGACCAAATGGGACAAATGGACAGCTATGATAAAAAGACATATCCACAAAATCTGATGCGCTTCAGACATTAACAAATCTGGGCCTGCAGACTCTCTCTTTTCTAGCACTTCAGCAGACTTCTTTGGGGAAAGCCAGGACTTCTCTTTACTCTGCCTTTTTAGCTTTTTGAAGTGATTCAGGCGCGTTAACAGTTGCAATGCCTTTCCTAGATGATCTAGAAAGAGCAAAATGCCAGTTGTTCAATATAACAGTAGCTTACCTCTTATTTACTTGTGGAGAGTGTTTTCAGAGCTGAACTCAACCAAATATAGCAGTTGACTCCTTAGTGTTCTTCTGGTCCCAAAAGTGCCACTGCAAAAGGAGGTGGCTCTTCTATGGGTCCTGTGTCCTGCCTACTGATTTTGTGCTGAGTCTTATATAACTTAAGATTTCCTAAATACATCCATGCATGGGCAACTCACTGAACCGACGGAGCAGGAGTCAGCTGCACATTGCAGACATGCACTTGCTCACAAGGCTGGCAGACATGACAGGGAAGACTTTCTGAAGGCTATCTGGCTTTCTGAAGAAGCAGCTGGAAGCCAGGTTTGATATCTGGATACAGGTGAATAAATACATCATCAAAAGTCACTTTAAGAACCTCAAAGCACCCTGCCAGGTTTTCAGATGGCTTTTCAGAAAGACATTGGTCATTGTTGTTAGAA
Source organism: Passer domesticus (assembly GCF_036417665.1). Classification (NCBI taxonomy): domain Eukaryota; kingdom Metazoa; phylum Chordata; class Aves; order Passeriformes; family Passeridae; genus Passer; species Passer domesticus. Next base: position 50,993,343 of record NC_087475.1, on the reverse strand, counting down.
ATGTATCAAACCAACTAGCCTAATGCAGATATCTTGATAACCCTAGGATATCTGCAGGATACTCTATGGAATCCCAAATGGAACCTGATGCCTACACTTGGGCAATGGAACACCTCTCCACCGACTCTGAGGTCATGACTTAGAAACCTTTTCATGCATCATCGCCTTTACTTAGGAAGCTAAGGAGCTGAATCTTATCTACAATGAAGAATTATGTGAAACTGCAGTCTGTAAATCTCATCTACAATGGAGAATTATACAAAACTGAGAAACTGGATACACCTCCATGAAGGCCTTCTTTTGGGGCTAGATATTGCTGCTCATGGCTGTTAGGATCTATCCCAAGCTGCTGATAACAGATAAATTCTGCAGTTACTGGAGAGAAAGGGCTGGGAAACTTCTTCCACCTCTCTGAATGACACCTTTGGATTATATTAATACCCTGTCCCTCCTTTCTCTTTTTCTCCCATACATGCCACAGAGCAAACACCAGATGTTTCAGTCTGCAATGCAGTGCCAGCCCACAAAGCAGAGTGAAAAAATAGTAGAAAATAACATTCTCAGACTTTATTCTACATGTGTTTCAAAGTAAGTAAAAGTCATGTAATCTATTCTTCAACCTTGAAATACAGTGTAACTACCAGAGTATGCTGCTTGTGACTTGACCATATCCTAGTCTTTTCTTCAAGTCAGGTAGATGACTTTTAATCCACTTCCAAATTTTCAACAATGCTCCCATCTCCTTTAATTCTCACAAAATATTTGTGATATACTCTTGTCACTCAGATATTATTCTGCACCAACATGTTTTCACTGATAAGCCCAGTATGTGTTGTCCAGCGCTCTCAGCAAAGTGGCACAGGCTCTTGGGTTTTTTAGATATGACGCTTTGCACAATACTATGCAGTGGGAAACTTATGAGAGCTGTAAATTTGTCCTTGATTTCAAAATCTACTCTTCTGTGCCTGAGAAGTACAAAGAAGAACAAACGAGGAAAATGTCTGGCTTGATGCCCTCTATTTATTAAGTCACAGCTAGATTAATACATCTCTACCCCACCCCATGACTTTGCTTAGGCCAAACTCACATTAAATTCCATTGGTGATTTGTCTTGAGTGAGGATTAGATTCAAATCCTCCAAGGTATTTACATCTCTTGGAAGTACCAGCACCCTCTGTTCTCACTGTATGCTATGTGAAGGGATGGCACTCAGCCGCATGAAGAGATACTCAGAACATTGCAAAAATTAAACCCTCAGAGACCATAATTCTTCCCAACAGCTCCTAAAAGAGCAGCCACATTCAGTGTTAAAGTTGCTGCTATAGGGTTTCACTTTCTGACATGTGTCCAAAGCACACTGCTTGTACAAGAGTGTTACTAAAGCCAACATGAAGGGTTTTGTTCCGAGACATCGTTTCAAATCCAGACAAACTTAGACACAACTTAAACACTGGCACAACAAAGGCTGCTTAACATCCTCGATGTTGTCTTTGTGCTGCAGCAATGGAAAAGTTTAATATTTTAAGATAAAATTATAAAGAAAAGGTACACTCTTCCTTTGTAAAGCATTTGCCTCACAAAATGTACATTGGGAGCCTTGTGATGATATAGAGAATGCTGAGGATTAGGATGCGAATCACAAGATATTTAGGTTCTGCAATCCATTTCAAAGGAAAAGAGTCCAATATAAATCCTGTGGATTTCATCATCTGCTGCCAGCCAACATTTTTATTCATGAAATATTGTTAGCACAGTAACAGGTAGATGTGTTGAGCCAGATCCACAATCAGTGTAAATCAATACTTCTCTACTAAACCACTGAGAAATTACTCCCATTTGCAGCAGCTGGGAAACTAATGCTCTGTCTCTAGACATTAATGTGGTTGGCAATGGAAAACTTTGTAAATACTACTGATAAATTTTATACTGCTCTTAATAAAGAGCTATTTGGGTTGTGATGACTCTCTAATACAGATTATACTTGAAGACATAATCAAAGCACACAGGCTTACAGGCATTTTAGTGAGTTTGTGTTTTATTCTGCCTGGCATGAATTAGTCAGGTGAAAGGGCTACAGAACAGAGGCACACCAGCATAGAAGAAACCTGGAGGAGTGGTTCTTAGCACTAGCAAATTTAGTGCATCCTCTGCAGGTCACATCACAAAAAGCAGGTGCAGCCACACAGCTGCAGAGTCCTCTTCCCATAGTCACCATGAAGTTATTTCTGCCTTGGAGGTCTTTGTGTGATTTAAGAGGTGTAGGGGTAACATATAGTTGCTATGCCAAGACAGGATTTCCACTGTTAAAACAGACAGAAACAAGATATTCCAGATGCATTAGGGGTGTTTGGTCTGCTAAGGTATCTTCTTTGTAGATAACACTATCTGAGATGGCAAATGTAATATTATTTTAATAATTTTAAATAAGGGGAAAAAATGTGCAAATATATGGAGCTCCATAGCAGATGTGTATGTCTGTAACTGATATATTTGAAGCACTACCACCAGCAATGAGCAGCTTAAGTTTCTGCTGTTGCTTGTTCCATAGTGTTTGCCAAGCTCATAACTATTTCAGACCTTGGTCGTCTCCTTCTGAAAAATCTGCTCTCCAACCAAATATAGCTAACACAGGCCAAAGTAAGTCAACAAAACCTACCCTCCAGGTTCAGTGCTTGCCAAACTGGCAGGCTGTGAAAAGAACTCTCTCAATTTATACTAGATCCATGTGCATGCCAGTTGCCTTTTATATATAGGCAGTACACATTTGTTTATTTGTTGAACTCACCAAATCATAGAACAGTTTGGGTTGGAAGCGACCTTAAAGACCATCTAATTCCAACCCACCTGCCATGGGCAGTGCACCTTTCACTAGGCCAGGTTGTTCAAATCCCCATCCAACCTGTCCTTGAACACTTCAGGGATGGGGCATCCATAGCTTCTTTGGGCAACCTGTGCCAGGATCTCATCACTCTCCAGTGAAGAATTCCTTCTTAATATCTACTCTAAACCTACAGTCTTTCAGTTTTTAGCCATTACTCGTTGTCTTAATGCTACATGCCCCTATAAAAAGTTTCCCTCCAGCCCTCTTGTAGGCTGCTTTAGGTACTGGGAGGTTGCAGGACACAGCTGGCTTTCTGGGCTGCAAGCACGTGTTGCCAGCTCATGTTGAATTTCTTGTCAACCAGCACCTCCAAGTCCTTCTCTCAGAGCTACTCTCAATCCATTATCCACTCAGCCTCTATTTGTGGTTGGGATTGCCCTGACTCAAGCACAGCCTTGCACTTGGTTTTGTTAAGCTTCACAAGGTTTTCACAGGATCACCTCTCAAGTCTACACAGCAGCCAACCACTTGCCTTTTCACCTCTCGGTGTTTCACAAATCAGTTTTTTTCAGTTGAAGGGGTGGCACAGATTCTTACACACGAGTCTTAATAAGTCCTTTAAAAACAGTCCAAAGCACATACCCTTTTCTTCTTTCTTTATTATGAATTATTTTACTGTTAACTGGCCCATAATTCAAGACTTTTTTTTATATTAATTCGATTGAAGTTTTCTTGCAGGATTAATTTAGAGTCCCAGCAAATCAATAGAAATCAGATCACAGCTGACTCTTGTGCAGAGTACAATGGAATACAAAGCCTGAGCCACCTCTCAAAAAGCTGTCAATGCAGCCTCCAGGTGGAACACTTCAAATTTCTTTGCTGTTAAAAATAGTTACATGTTACTTACATGAGCCTTGCAGTATTCCGCAGAATTGTCATGGTTCTGAGTCTGACGAAAGAAGAGATTTAGAATTTAAGTACAAAACCAAGGAGGTGTATGAGGGCGTTGTGCTAGGGGACAGAGAAAAACATTCCCCATGTCAGAGACAGTCATGTGGCCAGGAAACCCTCCCTAAACAAACAAGAAAACTCATTGTTATGTTTCATGGGTCTAGAAATAAACAAATGGCAGTGTGAAATTTCCCTCAGCTTTTACCAATCCTCATACAATTAGCTGAACATTTTTAGCCAAAAATAGTGTTCCTATTTTGTCTGTTGGAAAGACTTTCATGACAAAGCACATAATCTTGAAAACTAATGCAATACACATTCAGAGTGACCTAAAGTTTGACTCAATTCACAGTGTTACTTTATTCAGTCCCTCTCATGTCACCTGTTCTCTATACACAGCTTTTGTTGTAGTATTCAACAGAATGGTGACATTACCGCTGAATACTAACACAAATCTAAACTTCACACACTCAGGGAGTAGTATGGGGAACCACGTGTGAGAACATTCTGATGTTAATGTCTCTGTAGATCCCTGCCCTAGTTTTGGCTGGGGTAGAGTTGAACTAGTATCTGCTTGGTGCTTATTTGCCAGCTGGTTTTAAACCATAACAGTCCTTCAATTCTGATTTTCATCAGAAATATGTGGATTGTGACTTAATAAATTTCTGTTATTGAAGCATTACAGAGGAAGACAGGAATTAAGTTTACAAAGAGGTCATGTGCATATCATAATAGTGCCCAAGAAGACATTCACATTCCTGGAAGTCACATCAAGTGTTCAGAAAGCTGGGCCCTAAATGTCAAGCCTTTCAAAACAGAAGAAGAACTTATAAAATTATTTTCTATCTTTCCCTTGCTCTGTTGAGGGTCTTGGAGACAAAAGCCAAAGATTAGATGATTTGCTTTGCTTCTGCTTGTAATTTGACCTGAAAGAACAAATAATTTTAAACACTTCTTTTGTTGTATACAAAAGACAACCACGATGTATCTGCCCCTCCAGTGAAGCATGACAAAAATCCTCTCCTAGTGTAATTAGCCTGCTATCAGTTTTCATGCATCACGGTGACATATCCTTGGCTTTCTTATAATGATATCTTTCTCTTAAGTAATCTTATCTATATCATTATGTCTAAATTAAGGTACTCTATATCCTTAAAATTGTCCAGTAAAAACATGTGAAGATTTATACAAATAACATTTAATTAAATTTAGAGGGAATCAGAGTAGCAACTACTTGTTCATTTTTCAGATAGGATCTAAGGCAAAATCCTTAATTTTTTACAGAATTTATCAAGGAAGGTCTGTAAACAGATGATACTAAAGTTCTCCAACACAATTCTTCTAAGTACTATTTCAGCTGTTCAGTTTTACAGCTTTGTTACAGATGGCACTATCTTTTCATTCAAGAAATGAACAAATTATTTCCTACTACTACAACTTCTTCGCCTTTTCTTACCCTCCTTCCATTTTAAAGCATACCTTTTATGAGAACAGCTGCTAAGCTACTCTTAGATTTTCCTAGAACTGAAAGGTGAAAATGGATGGGTGCCTTACATTCAGCACCTGGGCATCATACTTCCCTTCCCATTGCTGTTTTCCCTTATCTCACTTTTTGTCTTTTCCATCTCACCTGACTTTGGAGGACTACAAACTATGGGGTCTGTATCTGAGATCATTCTCTTAGTTTCCTTTAGGCTGTGGTGACTACATTCAGTGGAGCCTCAGTACAGTCCATTTTATCCTGATGTGAAGCCCTGACACAGAGGAGGAAGACTGTTCTGTGGAGGCCCTTGCTTGTCTCTGTTGACTCTGTTGAAGTTTACATAACCAGCTCAGGTGAAGACTTTTACACCATAGATGCTTAAAATGAAGATTCCTGATGGGACAATGTGCTGGGATTGCAGTGCCTAATGCAGTGATAAACACAGAAGTTTATCACTGAGGTACCTGAACATACAACCCTTCTCTGCCCATGACAATGTAGGTTTTAATTAGGTAATAATTAAAACTGTATGACTTCCACACTGGCTGTCTTAGGCTTCTTTGATAACTATGCCCAAGGTAAATCTGATTTTTCTTTGGTACCTTCAAAACCTCAGTTCTTGCTTCATTGGATTTCCTCAATGGCAGGTAATTAGCTGAGTTCAATTGTAGAATTTGCAAGCATTTCAGTCTATGAGGAATAGTTCAGCTTCTATACCCTACCAAAAAAGAAGTCTGATTCATTCAGTCATTCTATACTTACTGCTGACTTCAAAGAAAGCTCTTCAGGCCAGTGTCATGTAAACAACTGTTGTTTCTTTAAGAAAAGGAACAACATAAACATGCAATATTGCTCCATTAAATTATCTATTTACAAAAAGACAGTTATTTTGCAAGTAATTGAGGAAACAGAGAAGAACAGGCTGAATGGGAGCTGTTCTTATAAGACAGCTCTTGTGTAACCCTGTTATATCCTTATCAGTCACTCTTACTCATTTCATTCATCTATTCATATCAGATTCTCTGTCTTTTATTTTGGTTTTCCCTCACCATATTTGGAGTAGGATCACCCAGTTTTCTTTGCAAACATCAGTTTATTTCAGGTCATATGTAACCAGCTGTAGTGCAAGGTCTATTAGCGGCAGAATTTCAAACTGATCCTCTTCTGGTATTCACAAAGCAGGTAGCGTAGGGTAAGAGGGCATAATCATGTGTGCAATGATTTAGTCATCTGTAATTAGAACAACTCTTGGCATGCTTTAAGTCGCTTGTGAGGCCATCTCATCAGCAAAATCAAGGTGACAGCATCTCAGTCCTTCAGCACAGAAAGTATTAATATCATTGGTTTTGAATTGGTACAGCTCAATCACATGTCAACAAGGAGCAGAGGAATAAGTACTTTTCAGTGATCTTCAAGATATTACAAAGATCCTGATAACCAGGGTTAATCTGTTGGTGTTATTGCTGTAAATCTCACTATATTTGAAGTCTCAGTCTACATTTGTATGTCTCAGGAAAAAAACTGCAAATATTTATTTTCCTAACAAGCTCATAGAACAATGACTTTTGTAACTATGCATATGACTTAAAAAATATTTTTAAGTAATTTTAAGATGGAGTGGCCTTCTTAGGAGAAATGTTCACAAACTAAATCTGAAAGCTGACATAATATTTCAGAACATTAGTGAATCAGTAGAGACATGCTGTACACCCACTAACTTCAAGTCTCCATCTCACTGCCACCAGCTTATAAAAATCTTGCCATGTCCTGTACTTCTGAATCTTTATAGCCCCAGGTATTGGGAGAAAATATGTAGGAAGGAAATCTGCTCCTCCCACCACCCCCAATCTAATTCTTCACAGATCTTAACAAGCATCTGTTGATGTTAGGGCATTTGATTTGGATAGACATTTGGTCTAATTGAGTATAATAAAATGAAGATGTTAAAAAATAAAAGAACCAAATAGGCTTCAAGGTAAGGACAGACAAGTGACATCCTGACAAATGATCCACCAGGTAGATGAGCCAAAATGCCTCTATTAGCCCTGATATCAGCCAGCTGGAGCCTTTGTTGTACTCACATATCATACAGTGACAGACATTGGCTTTGGGCGATATCATGTCAGCCTCTCACAGCTGGAATTTTTTGTAAACCCAACATAAGAAGTTTTTTCAAAATTTCGGAATGGATTACTCCCCCCTTCCCTCTCCCCTTCCACACTTGACAAAAAAAGATACATTCTTTTCACTGACAATTAGAAGAGCCAATTAATTATTACTATTCATGTAGCAACTAAGTGTAAAAACAAGTAAGATGCTAGGTATTTTGCTGAAGATAATATAATTGGATGGATACCAGTTCTCAGTTTTGCTCTTGTAAAATACCATATTTTTGTACAACACCCTAGCACTTTTTTTTTTTTTTTAAAAAAAAAGATAACTTTCTGGAGGAAAGACACTGACACCACCAGGCAGGGTCTTCCCATTTTTCATGATTAAACCAACCAAAGGGATGTAGAACTCCCCTATTCTAACATTCACATGCCATGTTGGGAAGAACCAGATGTCCCAGAAGCAGAACATGACAGTCAGCACTTCCAAGGCAATGCCTAGGATGTTAGTTGTTGCCCTCTGAAAATGCAGTGAGCTCCTAATGCTCAGTTAGGAAACTGGTGTGAAGAAAGGGTATGGTTTTTTTTTCCCAGGTGAAACATGGAGAAGTCACTTCCACACAAAGGTTTCCTTTTCTGTTTTGCATCCCTCCTTCTGACCCTGTCTTTAGCCGGCTTCTCCAGCCATCGTCTTACCTGGAGACGGTAAGGAGAAATGTCAGAACCAGTGAGACCAAGTGACTCCTCTAAATCCTGTACACTGAACTGCTGTGTGATAGGGGCTACCAAACACAAGCAAAAGATGATGGGAAGGAAGCAGTCTCTTTCTTCTCTGGGAGTGGCAGCCCATTAATAACAGCCCCTGCTTTGTCTACTTTGCACTTGAATGAAGAGTGCACAGAAAACCTCCTGCTGGTTTAAGTGTTCCCTTGAACGTTGGAGATGCATGTGAGACCAACAGGGAGATCTATTTTGCGTTTTGCTGCTCTCTAAGGAGATCCAGTGACAGAAAAGGATAGTTAACTACTGAGACTGCTTCAAATATAAAGTGCAAGAAGTTCCCCAGATCTTGCTGCTGTGGATGCAGACTCTTCTACATAAAACATTTCATTATATTGCTTACGTCTAGTGACTTCAGTGCTGTTGTGTAGTGAGTAACAGCTCCTCTAATCCCAAAGGTCTGGCAAAATTAAGTTGTAATTTTGTCCTGGTGTCTGGGGCTAACATGGCTTGGTGAAGTTACTGACTCCTGACTACTTGTCTCACTGTAACCTTGTAGGGAAAGCGTTTAAAGTAGTTCAGTATATCTTCATAGTATTCACAAAGGAGCTGCTAAAAAACAGGAGGAGAAATAAAGACAACCAGAATAAGCTTTCTGGTGCAGATGGTCATGAATATTTCTGCATCTCCTCTCCTCAGCAAATACAGGGAAGGGAAGCCCCTCCATTGCCACATTAATCAAAAGCAGAGGTCACGGCAATGTGGAATTGACATAATAGGCATGTTTAAGTGTCTTGATTTGTCTTAGTCCAGCCATGAGATCAATAAATAAAGTGAAAAATGAGCACACAAACAAACCTGAGACTGTCAGTGGAAATACACCAGCCCTGTGGCACATTATCCCTTTCAACACAAAATGATTTAATGTTTCTCCACAGTATCCTGTCTTTGTTTACCTTACAGCAAAAACTGAAGTGAGGAAAGGAGAGTTTGTATGAGAATGATTCATAGAGAAACACAAACCTGGGATTCCCAGCCCCCTTTGCTGTGCTCACCTGGTAGCCACCTTCAGGAATTCCAGCCTCCCCTTCTGGGAATTTATTATCTCTTCCTTTTGAACCTTTGTGAGGGACTTAATACTTGTAAATAGAAGAAAAATTATACAATTTCAGATTAAATCTACTCATTTTGAACTAAGGTAAGACAATACTGAGCCTACTTATTTTACTCTGTCAGTTGCATCTCTCTGGACACCCAAATAATGTAGTGTTACAGAATTTATCTCCTTGGTTTTCTTTTTCTTTCTAGCACATAATGCTGATTTAGCATAATTAACAATGAAGTGATACTGCTTACATTATTGTGGAGAATTTTATATCATAACTCTAAGATGGTGTAAACAATGAAAAGTCAACAAAAGTTTTTTTAATCATATCATTTAAATGTTATTAAAAAAGACACAAAATTCCTGCAAATGTTTACTAGGCTGAACAGACTTCCAGAGTATTTTATGTGTCATTCACCACCACCACTTGCAAAAAAAACTGCTACTCCTAAAATATTGACATACAGTAAACAAATATTTTCTTTCACATTATTCATAAGCTATTTGCTGAATGGGAGCATTCAGCTTCTCATCTATGAATAAGGAACTTAGTCAAGAGTTATCTTATTCAGTACTGATTTCAGAAAGAAAACAACCATAAAATTAAATTAAACATAATTTCCTTGACTAATTTGAACCATTAGATGGAAAATGTTAGAATAAACGCAATAAGAGCAATTTCATCAATATTGTTTCCTTGTGTTCCAATGCATGGGTTTACATTTTTGATGTTTGGAACTAATTCATAATTTGCATTTCATGCATGACATCCTCATCAAGAATGACTGTGATGGTTTATTTCCAGGGATGCGCTACATTAGTGTAAACAGAAATAACAAGAGTCTATTTGCCGTGGCTTTGTGTACCCGCTGATCTATGCAGACTACATTTTTGCACTAAATTTCTTGTGCCTGCACTGCAACTTGGTTGGCTCAGTAAAGGACAGAAAGTTCAGGTGGCTTAACTAAGAACACCATGATAATGACCTTTTACTGAGCTCAGAAATTTTGCTGTTGCATGTAATGATAGCAGTGGCAGCAATGTGTTCAGGGTTTATATCATAATGAGTGTCTTTAAACACTCACCTTGGTTGTCTTCCAATCATGTTGTCATAACAATATTCCTAGTTTCTTTTGTAAAGTTTAACAATATTACTGTATAGAATCTCTAACTGATTTTTCTCAATACAGAAATGCATTTTATCAGGCCAAATGTCTGAATATCCAACAGTCAATATTTATAAATGTCTTAAGCTCTGAACAAACCAATTTCTTTAGAGAATGAAAAACGTTATTATGAGTAGATGTGAAATTAGTGTGATATTTCCTCTTTTCTTATCTTTGCCACCTAATAATCCCTACAAAGACAAATTGCCTTTGCAGATTATTTTATTTGAGCTCTAAACCTTCCATTGGAAGCTGAGTTTTGGTTACAAAGGAATTACACTTTCTCTTTTGCTGACTGATTTCTCAGGTAATATGTGAAAGAATTTCACTGTTTTTCCTGATCCTGATAATGGATTCTTCCTATCACCTCTCTAGATCTTTCATTAATCTTTCTCTTCACTATACATTTGAAATATCTTAATCTATATATTTGAAATACCACATGCAAACGTCATTAAATTTTCATTGTTCTCTCTTTTGCACTACTAATGAAGAAGTTAGTAGGTAGGTCTAATCCTCAGAGATCCTGCTGAACAACTCCTTCTATGTAATGCTATTCTGTTTGCCATTGTCTTATGTCCCCCATCATACAGACTTTTTTCAACTTAAAATGGTATGTCAAGCGTTTGCAATCAATGGACACACAGAATCTTTGTATTTGATTCTTAAAAGTCTATTGAGTACTCAGTGAGAACAGTCTTAGACCACTTGCTTTTTTGGTAGGAGTGTTGAGCTGAAAAAAAACCAAACTGCACACAGTGCTGCAGGCAGAGCTTGCTCTTCCTTGTCATCCTGTAACAAACACAGTGAGGGAGAAACACCAGAAACAGGGAAGTGGCAGAGTGCAGGTTTGTACTGCTATGTTCTTAGCAACTTAGTTGCCCTCTAATTTCTCATCTGGATCTTTCTGGTCCATTTCCTGGGACATTTTTTGACCTAGACAATTTTTGCATTACTTCTCCATTCACATCCTGCTGTGTCTGTTTAAGGGTTAACTCAGCAATGAGGCACCTTTTCTGTACTCAAACTCCACAGAAGATTTCTTGCATCACCCGCAAAGTCTCTTCCAAGTCTAACCCAAGGCCCCCCATATCTTGAAAGGCATAAAAAACAGTCACTCCTGGATTCCACCTTCCGGGGGCAGGGTCCCCAAGGGCATGGCTGGGTGGGTGTATTTCCCTTTGACTTTCATACTGAATGGTGGCCAAACATTTTGATCCTAAACTGTAACCAAAATTGTTTTTGCCACTCAAACACAGAAACCAGTTCAAGCATGCGTAAAAGACTGAGTAGAAGGGAGAATTGCCTGAACAACAGGGGTGAGAACTTCCAGGCTTTCAGTTAGTGTTTTACAATGAAAATCTTCAATCCCGGGCTCAGCTCTGCAAGGAGAGAAAAAAACAGTGATGGAAGCAGATCCATGAAGTAAGAATGTTCATTAGTGGTTTCCACTTTGTCTTATGGCTTTCAGTTCATGTTTTCATAGACAAGACTAGGAATTATCATGCATATTGCTAAAGGCTAAAACCCCAGGACCTTTTTATTTATCATAATAGGTTTACTTTCTGGTTTTAAATGACCTTTAAGCTAGAATCCTGAAAGTAATTCTTCCTTATTTTATAGTCTTTTTGTATATCTTTCATGACATACTCTTCTTCAATGGTGTGTCATGAAAGCCACAACAGTTTTGCACCATTAAAAAAAAAAAACCAAAAAAAAAAAAAAAAAAAAAAAAAAAAAAAAAGCCCTAACCAGTCAAACAGACTAATAAACATGCCTTGAACAGATTAGATGGAAGTTGGGCAATTTTGTAGTCTACAGAGTCTGCATCCATAATTATTTTTGATCCAGCAAAGTTTATTAGCAATAGTTTACTGCAGGTCCTACCAGACTCAAGGTAAATCCATGAAGTGGAGAATCCATTTGGGTGACAGAACTGTTGATGTAAGATTTTCAAAGAAAACCTTTTACTTTTAGTGTTCAGGTGCCCATGACTCCATCAGGTCTTCTAGAACCCGGGTAACATAGAGAAACACCTGATTTGTGATTTGTGGAAGCTCCTCTTGTCCTCTTGCCCATCAGAGGATGGACCATTAGTAGTTGTCATATTTCTGCACTGTGCATCCCAGTGTTTCTCTTTTGGAATGTTATGAAGAGAGAGAGGCTTGTGCAGCAGAAGGCATCTGTTTGGTCTATATGAGACACATAAAAAAATAACAGCTAAACATCTTCCAGCTTATTTTGTACTGCAGGCAGTAATTATAATGTTCCTGTGTTGCAAAGTCCTGGGGTCTCTTGAGCTCACATGGATCTAGCACAGGTTTCTCTGCTCTGGTGCACCAGTTAACCTGCAGCTCAAAAACCTGTCTGAAGGGACATGGAGCTCACTGTTTTTGTATTGTAGTGGCCATGGGTCTAAACACTTCTATTGGTCTGATTGTTTTTTGAAAGGTTACCTCAGAATCTAAATCTTTAACAAAATGAATATTTACTGAAAATAGGACATCCACATTATACAGTTTTTTGTATCTTTCTTAATTTAGTAGTTCCATCATCAAGATGTTTTTAATATATTGCACACCATACCTTAACCCCACAATCATCTTGTGAAGATCACCTTCCCACATGCTCCAATATTATTATAATTGAATGTAAAACTTTTTTTCAAGTAAAATAAGTGTTCTACAACAGCTAAAATCTAAAAATAATCATCAATAGAATTTAAATCTGCATTTAAATGTTTTTTAAAAAAAAACATTTTAACATGTTTAAAATTGTTTTTTTAATGTTTCCCCCCCTTTTTTTAGCTTACAATAATCAAATGTAGAAATTGCTTTATCAATAAAATGGAGAAGTGTTAAATTCCTCTTGTGAATCGGAATAGAGTAAGAAGAAAAATAAAAGTGTACAAAAGAATAAGGCATTCACCTTTATCAAAAAACAAAAAGGTATGACCTTTCAACAAAATCAACGAGAGACAAAATTGACAAAAATTTTTTTTTTCTACCAAATCTGAATTTCAAATGGAGAGATTGTTGCCACTCTAAGCTTCTGAAATGAAAAGGATGTAAAATAGAGTTTGTCATTTCTCTGGTATCGATGATACTCAGAGTAAACTTATTTAATTATGACAAAAATCATGGAAAAGATATTCCATCCATTGCTGCAGAACCAGCACCCATCTTTAACTACTGGAGAAAAAGGTTATCCAACACGTGCCTAAACGGGTGTCTTGCACTCTTACATGAAGGACTGGTACCACTGCCAGGCATTAGATGAAATGTACCTGTGGTTAGAGCTGAGGTGAAATTTCCCAAGTAATGGACATAAAAAAGGTAGAAAAGCCAACTACAGGGAAATTCCCACAGACTTCAGTGATTTAACTCTCACTGTACTATTCTTTCTTACACAGCCTTATTTTCTATCCGTTTAACATGGTGCAATTTGCTTTTAATTAGAGGGTAGCTGACACGGAATCATTAGAAGTAGAATGAATGTTACGTTCTAGTTCTTCATCTGCTTCACAATGCCTGGTGTTAATTAGAAGAGATTTAAAGGATGGAAATGCTTGTGGGGAATAAAATGTCATCTCTGTCGGGACTGCTTGTATAATTTCAAAAGGGAGAAGATTTTTAAAAACTGGGTGTAACTTGTCCACATAAACTCAAATTTGTCAGGTGAGCACAAATCTGACTATCTTGATTGCACTGTTATTACTACATTTTCTAGTTAGAGGGGACTGAAAAAAAAGAAAAAGGTAGAGAAGGGCCACCATACCCAGACACAACTTACTTTTTATGTGTTTTGGATATCCTCATTTTGGATATCCTCCCCTCTGCTTCCCCATCTAAGCAAAAGAGGCACAAGTACTAGTAACCATGTACAGGTTTGTACACCTACACAGCATGACCCTGTGCATCACAGAAACTCCTGAACCAGCATTAACCAGGTCAGACACAGGCCCAACCCAAGTGTACTAGAAGTACATCAGTGTATCAGCATAATGCAAAGTTGTCAGAACAAGACCATAAAATTTTCTTTCTTCTGGCCCCTTTGAAATTAACAGCCCTTATTAAACTGCCCAGAAATTTTGCAGTCTAGAAATGTCCTTGACTTTTTGGGTTCACTCTGTTTGTCATATAATTTAAGTGACTTTACGGTATTTCATGAGATGTGGAGGAAAAGGACGGAGTGACCATCTTCTTACACATTGATATCCATATCCATCTACAAAAATTACTCAATACCCATCTGCAAAAATTACTGCAAAAAATACATGATATCTCTGTGTACCCCTGTGTCCAAGATTGCAATCAGGAAATAATACAGAACATACTGGATTATCAGTAGCCTATTGGAATAAAAAGAAATGTTGACTGTGCAGAGAAATGCGTTGCATCTGTGTATATGGAAATAAAACCCAATTATAGCTTTGTTTGTTAGTTAGATATTTCCTTGTGCCTTTGATAGACATAATTTTGTTTGAATGTTGGACATAAAAGTAAAATAAAAATAAAATGGCCTATCTTAATATGAAAAGGTTACATGGTTTCATAAAAGGTAATAAGAGCAATTAGCCTTCTAGTGAATTTATATGTTCTACTTAAATGTTTGCAGTCTAAACAATTAAGGACAGGTTTAGAGCAACTGGCTTTAGATGTTAATAATCTAACTATATTTTACACAATTGTGGGGTTAATTTAGGAGTACTAACTGAAGATAGGTAGCAACTTCAATGCAAACAAAACAAGGCTGTTTTTAACATGATTTTTGGTTATCTGTGAAAATCTTGAGATGTTCACACGAAATTAATATGTGTGCTCTTGTTAGTAAGAATTGGTTTTGACATCACGCATTGTAATAAAAGTATAACTGATCTTCAAACTCTAAATTTGCTATTACCTATATTGTTTTGATCAGCTTCAGATACTGACATATAGTCAGCCCAACATGTAAATGAGAGAAAAGCAGAATCTTAGTGTCTAGACTAAAGATAGGTACAGTAAATATAAGAAAAAATTAATTATCCTTACTTCTCAAACTGGAGGGTAACTTGGTATGAGAATTGTCTATATGGGGGTTGAGCAAGTGGATTGTTCATTCATTATTTTCCTTTCTTCTTACGGTTATGGGCACGAGAAATGAACACATAATAAATACCATGTGAACACCACTCTTTCCTTTGGATTAATAATATCTGTTTAATGTAAACATAATATAATAAAACATAATATAAATATAATTACATCTGTTTAAATCAAGTTTAATTCTCTTGCATGTTAGACCCCAATCTTTGCTACAAGTTGGAGCTCCATGATACATCTCACATATATGAGCATGATCTGTCCCAAACTCTCATAATTATTATCAAAATGCATAATAGACTAAATAACTATTATCAAAGTGAAATTCAGTTAGACTATAACCTCAGCTTACTCATTAATTAACTGATAGATTTGGTGTACCAATAAATCAGACATAGGAATCATTACAGCTTAAAAGGATCAATGTTTTTTCCTCATTTTGACTAAAGATTGCAGAAAGCAAAGAAAAATATTGAAGTTTATATGTGTTTCCACTCTTTTAAATTAGAAACATTTTAAATTTAACAAAAAATGTGAAACAGAAACTAAAAATCTGAAATCTTAAAAGCAGGGCAACTGGAATAAATATGAATGTTCCACAAGATCTTTTTTTAAGCTTTAGAAGCAGCATGACTTTTATTTCAGGAAAGTTGAGTCATTTTTAATGATACTAGAACCAGCTTAAAAGTTTGAGTAACACACTGCACTTCTAAAATTGTTTTGGGTTTTATTATTTTTTTTTCTCTTTTGACTGAATATAAAGAAATATAAAAGTTGTATTTTAGCCTCTGTTCTTTCTATAAAGTACTAGGCTTATTTTCCAAAGACTATCTTTTTTCACCCCCACCTCCTAAATGTGTATGTTTGTTATAGTTTGCATTTTGATGAATTAGAAAATGTACATTGTTCAAATTTTAATGTATCAGTCAGTATTGTTGCCCCTTTTATTTTTTTTTAGTTTAGTGAACAATTGTGATGAAAGTCAAAATACATTCTTCTGTTTTAAAGTATATAGTGCTTATCTCAGGATTAAGAAAAAAATTAGTTCTTGTTCTTACATAGCAGAACACCTTCGTCCATCTAAGACAGAAGGAATATAGTACAGCTAAGAAATCTCTATATACAATTAGTAGAAAATTTTACATAAATAAATTCTGGGTAGATATGTATTTCTATTTTAAATAAAGATTTCTAGATTTTGAAATTACATGAGTCATGGACATCCCTTCTGTTCCCTAAAAGATTGCATTATGTTATCAGTGGAGTTTCAGTCTTATGCAATGCAGTTATGCTTTACCTTTCATCCAGTTGTCATAGCTGCACTGTAAAATTGTGCCATATTAAATCTTTTTTTAAGCTACATACTCTCAAAGGTTTTTTTGTGGTTTAGAGAAATCTTATTCTTATAGAATAAGAATTTTTTCAGTAGGGGGACAGATTGCCTCTACTTGATACGTGTATGGTAATTATCCATTGTCCAAATCTGCATGTACAATAATAAATAGTGGCCCCAGAAAATTCTCTTTTTCATAAAGGCATTCAAAGACACTGCTATGTTTAGAAACCATGGTTCATATCTAGAAATATATGTAAGCAGTCTGTGAGCTGCTGGATTTTGGTATTTCTGCAGCATATTTCTTCAGGTTTCCAGGGACTTGCAGTGTCTCCTTGCTGCTTTAGCAGCCCCCACTGCTAACTTTCCCTCTATATATCTTTTCATGGAGCATATGGTAGGTGGCATTACTCAGCTAACAGATGTGCCTTTATGGTGCTTGCAATTTTTCCTGTGCATGCAGGGACTTGTGGTATATAAACAGAGATTGGTAACACTTGATAAGGTCATTATACTGGCTGGTTTTGTTCTATGTGTCAGCAGTCTCCAGGACTAGAACTCACACCCATATATCTGACAAAGACCTCATTTTTATATCTTGCTTATTGTAGATGGGCTGCTAAGATTATTTGATTTATTAGCTTTTTATGGGCCCTCTGCTATGCTGGTATGATGGGTACCTTGGCAGTTCCTTTCATTAATATCCCATAATAAAGTATTTACGATACCACCATGGACTCGTGGAGACGTATTTTACATCTCTGTGTAGTATGTTAAAAAGTGGCATAGACAGGAGTTTTGTGTCAGGGAGCAGTAAAAAGGGCTGGATCAAGTCATAACAGGGTTGACTGTGATAGTAAGAATAAAGGTCCACTTTAAAACTCAAGAAAAGCATAAGGTTATTGGTCTTCCTTTGCCACCAAATATAGTAAATTTTGTGTCAGTGAAGAACATTGAAAATGGACAAGTAGATACTGCAAGCTACCAGGACAAAAGCAGCCCCTTTAAGGTATTATTTTTATTGTCAGCTGTGGCTTTGAGGGGGCTCCTCCTGACACAACTTGATTAGTCCCAGCAGACTCAGTGCTTTTTCCTGCAAGTGGCATGAAAGCAAATGAGGAAAGTCAGTTCTGAGGTCTGAAAATTCCTATTTATGTGCTTTAAATCCAACGGCATGTAACATGCACTAGGTAAAATCTGTGTTCTTTGTGAGTGTGCTGAGATGAGCTATTTTAATATATTCTGTGAGAATAATAAGTTCTTTAACAAGGATGAAAATGCTACTGGACAACACTGAGTCAGATTTTGCTCTGCTTTACATCTGAAATCATTGGAGTGGCTGAAGAAAAGTCTATGGTACAATGGGGTTTTGTTCTTCAAACACTCTAATAATTGCTAATTAATTACTGTCAGAGTTGTGATTCAGAATAGCAACTTGTATGCACGTCTGGTGGTTTGTTTTGTTTTTTTTTTTTTTTTTTTCCCAGGGATGGGTGTCCGCAATTTCTGTGGGCAAATTGTTCCATTTTCCAATCACCCTCATAGCGAAGACGGTTCTCATCTAGGTTCCAGGACTTCCAGCTCCATGGACAGTTATCGCCCTTTAAAAAACCCACCATCTGTTGACCCTTTCCTTAACTGTAAAGTAAACATAAACCTTTGCCTGTTGCAGATTTGGCAAACAAACATAAAGAAAACAACAAACAAACAATAATGATATGCCTATTTTTTTTCATTAGTTTTCAATGTCTAAATATCTATTCAGTCATATGCTGGGGCTACAAGTAAACCTAAGGTTTTGAATAAAAATCCACTTCAGTATGACCAGGAACATACACAAGCAATTTGAGATAGCTACTGGAATAAGAAATCAAGACAAGAAATAAATAACTGGGCATCTGTAAGAATAAAACCCATTAATGTTAACAATAGAAGAAATTTTGCATCATTTTGGTAGACTAGTATTGAGCAGTCAGCATAAAAAGATAACTTTTAAGAAAATAATCTAATAGCAGATAGAGTGTTGATTAAAGGATTGCAAACAAAGTAAAGAGTAATATAACATATGGTAAACTATTCAAATTTGTCTCTCTGGTGCAGATCAGGTTTTGTTTCTCAGTCTTTTTTCTTATACAGCATCAAATGTCAATGAATAATTGAATCTACAAAGCCAGGTTAAAAAAATTACTCAAAATTTATTATATGCACAATTATGTTGTTTGGTTTAGCTTGCTTTCTGGGAAAGAAGAGATATGTGGTCTTTATGTTTGACAGTAGACTCCACTCATTTTAAACCAACTATCCAGTCTCAAAAAATTTGGCAAACATCAGATACATACTCTGGTGTAATGTTTTGTCCCAGTCAGCTCCAGTGAGACTATGCGTGACCAAGTATTATCACCTCTGTCTTTCTTTCCAGCTGTCCCTGTGGTCCCAGGAAATTTCCAGTCCAGTACAGCCACCCAGACTAAGGAACAGGGAAGACATCATTCCAGGTGGTTGGTCACTGGAACAGGCTCCCCAGGGAAGTGGTCAGGGAACCAAGGCTGTCAGAGTTCAAGGAGCATTTGGGTGATGCTTTCAGTCATACAGTTTAGTGCTGGGCAGTCCTGTGAGGAGCAGGTTATTACAGGTTCCTTACAACTTGAGATATTCTGTGGTTCAGTCATTGTCTAACAAATGCTTTTCAGCCTTGTGGTTATTTTGCCTTCTAGAGATAATTTTGGATGTGTTTGAATTGAGAAGCCACGCATACTCAGGGTGAAAGCTCTTTGAAAAGATACGGTATAGCAGACAAGTGGATGTGCATCCTTCTAATTCCTTTTTGCAGGAAAAAAGAACATCCAGCTGTACTGTCAAGGCACGAAGCCTCTCTGATTGGTGGGAATGTTTGAACTCATATCTGAGCAGGTCATTTTAGAAATATTACTACCTCTTTCTCTGGTTTGTTTGAAGGCTGGGTTCTAGACAGTGTTCAGTTTTCCCATCCTGTTGTCATGAGAAACTTTTGGGCCAGGCAAGGAAACACCCAGCACTCCATGACTGTTAAACTGTCTGAGGTTGTACATTGGGATTTATGTGCCTTTGTGCATCTGCAGTGTGATTATTTATAGACATGCAACCTAGTAAACCAAAATAGTTGCCTTTTTTATAGTATCTAAAAAAAATTCCTGAATGACAGCATTCATCAAATGCAGTCATCTACCAGTTTCTCAAAACATTATTCACTCTATATAAACACAGAATCTGAGCAAGTTAAAGGGGCCTGAAGTCCATGTGATTATAAATGTATTGGCTGTGGACAAGGATCTGCCACTTTTATATTCTCCTTCATATAAAAGGAGAATCACCATCCCTGGATGTGTTCAAAAATGTGCAGAAGTGATACAGAGGATCATGGTTTGATGGTGGACCCAGCAGAGTTAGGTTAATAATTGGACTTGATAAACTTTGAGGTATTTTCTAACCTTAACGATTCACTTTTCAGAGAAATTGTTTTTGTGAGTGTGTAATTTGATTTACATAACTTGTTAGTGATATAAAGTGATCAAACTGGATCACACTTTAAGAAGCATTTCTAAAGGGCACTTTTCAGAAAAGTTGGATCTTCCAGATTATTTTCATGTTGCCATTGAAATACTGCCATTTTTCCATTTGCTGTGCCAAATTTACAGTAATCTCCCCTGTGCCTAGTTATGCAATGCTCAAGTGGTGAGAGCAATAGACCTCTGAATCAGCTAAGCACTCAGGTCTCACAGTAAAAGTAACCCTGTAAGTTGCACTTTTGTCAGGCTTCTCATCACCTGACGTCCCAGGTGAGGGATTCTGGCCTCTAGAGAACAGCTGAGACAGAGATTTTCATTTACCTTACAAGAGGAACACAGTGATCAGGTTCAGACATCATTATTACAGTAGAATACAGTAGAATAGAAACACAGTCTCTCTGTAAATAGAGAGACTTGGCACTGGAGCAAAGCAAAGACTAGAGTTTTTTAAATGGTTCTGTTTCTCAGTTCAGGGTTTGGTCATTAAGCAAATTAATAAAATACCTACTCCTTATTAATATAATTTTATAGGATTTTATATCTTATTGTAATGCAGAAATTAACTAAAATTAAGTAACTTAGGAAACATTCCAACCTTACCAACTATAACACACTGCACACTGGGTTTTATTTAAAGGGATAGAGAGAGGCTGTAACTTGTAAATTGTACTAAACAGTAACACAGCATAAAGTATTAGGCTGTATATTTCAAAGGCTTTACACTAATATAGTAAATTGTAAAGATTAATTTTAAGCCACTGTAAGTCACTGCATTTCTCCTTTATTCCTAGTGGTATACTTAATATTGAGTTTTCAATAGATGTAACCATGGCACAGTATTCTATGGCTTTCTGTGTTTATATAGAAGACAAGAAATAAAAACTATCTATCTAGTATGCTTAGTACATGCATCTGTAATTAACATAAAGTCAGAGTGAATAAAGGATGACACTTTCCTAATGCTATGCTTATCGGAGCTGGATTTACTGTGATCTCCACATAGAACGTGGAGCACTCTTCAAATTTATGTACCAGCATCTTCGCAATTTAGCAGATGAGGGTATTGTAGTCTCTCATAAGAAAATGTTCTAAACACTGCAAAAATTCTATGGTTTAATTTCAAATGTTGCTTAACTACATAATGAAGACCTATGGTATTTGATTGAAATCATACAGTTTGAATTAACGTGACTCAAAACATAAACATTGGTAGTGAAACTGAGTGCATACATATTAATATGTAACTACTGCCTAGCCATCATTTTCTTTGGAAAAATTTGCATTCAAATATCAAGCAAGTGATGAGACACCAGCCCTGGGAATACAATACAAGTTTTCACAAAGATTGTGCTACACTGGCTCTGAATTGCAAACAGACCTTTCCCTGTGGAAAGCCTCTTTTAGGCATACTGCTTCAGCAGAAGCAAACTACTGTGCCTTTCAGATTAAGAAATTGTGTTGCTAAGAAAAATATTTCCCCAAGAAAGATTAAAATTATATTAGACTGGGAAAGTTCCAGAATATCTTTGATAATTATTTTATGCAAATACTATCTTGTTTCAGACTATAGACTTAAACAATTAATACAGAATTTTTTCATGTACGGCAATTTTGTAATAAATTCTCCTCTCTTCCATGTTGGTTGAAGTGGAAAGATTCTATTGTCAGTTCTGGAAAAGATGAAGAAACAACCATAGCACAGGGGAGAAAAGCAATATGTGGAAATTTCTTCCAGGCATTCTGACCATTAATAATTGAAAATCCTTGCAATGATCTGAACAGGATTACTAACACAGGTTTTGAAAAATAACCTGTTATGTTACTTCCCTTCTAACCATCTCTGCACCCTTGGTGAACTGCTGACAGTGTCTGGTGCCTACGCTGTTCAGACACCGTTATGAAATGTATGTTTCCTTCGACCCTGAGTTGAAGGAAATATAGAAGTCTTGTGCTATCTTGTTTCTGTAAAGAAAATATTTGTATCTTGGGAAAGAAAGATGGCTTGATTTGAAGTACCACTCAACAGATCCTAAAACTTGATGGAAAGTGTATAGCTCTGTGTTAAAGTGATTTTTAAAACAAGTGAAAGCATTACTATAGCATAATTACAGCCAAATCTGCCTGTATTCTGATTCTGAAAAAGCAATTTTAACCTAAGAATAGTCTGAATGTAGCTTTTGTGATACTCACTTCCAGAGTGATTTTCTGTATTTTGCAAGACCGTCTTTTTACAGCATCCACAAACACTTCTGGACAGTGACTTTCCCTCTCTGTTGTAGAATAATGCAAATATCCTTTTCATTTGTCTTCTGTTTTAGTCATGGAGACTTTTACACCAGTTCTCACTGAATTATGAAAGTATTCACTCTTCCCTTGTATTCTCCAAGGATAGAAAATTATTACTATTGTGATTTCCCTTCCTCAGTCTATTTTTTCCCTCAGGCTTCCAGATAGACTGTCTCATGTTTCAGATGTTTACACCTATCTCCTTTCTTCTGGCATCCAACCTCAATTAGATAATTTAACTATACATGTTCAACATCTTAGCAGCCTGGTGCCTTTATTCCTTTGCTCTCTGCTCCATGGAGCAACACAGATCTTTAGAAGATGGTCATGTTCGTAGCTGAGCTTTCCATTCCAGGAATACAAAACTATGCTAAGACCCTATTTGTAAGGTCTCTTTTCCCTGACTTTTAGGCTGGATATCACTAGTCCTCATTTTTGTAAAGGAGATTTAACACTACTCTTTGCATATTATATGTATGTGGCTTCACTTTTTTCCCTGAAACATTACATATGTGATTTGGTGGCTGAAATTGGAACACCACATGTTCCTGCAATCTGTCCATCTCTGACAGCTTCGTTTCTTTATTCAGTGGCTGCTCTGGTGCTGATAGAGGTGTCAGAAGAAATTGTCTATCATTCGTGTGGGTTTGCCACTCGTATGAATCAGTTTTATCACAGCTCCAGAGCATCCCCAGAGACAGCTCTAACTGCTTTGTTTTTAATTACAAAGTCACTCTTTGTGTTCCTCCATACAGACAGCCATGTAGCCAATCATAAAATCACCTTGTTCAAAATCTAGAATACAAATATTAAAATTTATCCATCTTTTCTTTGAAGTGATCTGTGAAATTTTCAGAAAGGTCTCAGTAGCATTGATCCCAATTTATGGTTAATCTATTTCTAAAGTGTCATAACTATTCCAGATGCACAGTTTGTGTTTTAACACATCTTGTCGCAAAGCATATCCTCTTCCCAAAGCGAAGGCTAAGAGATTTAAAGCACAATTGTGGTTTACTTGGAAGCCAGGGTTAAAGAGATTTTTTTTTTCAACTGAATTTTAATTGCATGTCAAATAGAAACACATTCTAGGTATTTCCATGGGAATACAAAGCAGTCTGAGAAACTGAATTCAAGCTCTGAAGGAAATATAAAGCCTAGTCAAGGTATCTTAATGTTATATCTTTTGTTGTATCCTTTTTGCTATTTTTGTTTGGTTTTGGTTTTAAATGAGATATTTAAGAACTGGGATGAAACACTCAAGATATTTTAGCTTATTTTGACATTTGCAGTTAGCTAATACATGGGTCTTTCAAAATTTTTCAACACCAAGGAGTAATTAGGTGATGTAGTCAGACATTTCTTGGATGCAGACATTTTTATTTACAAAGCATGCACACAAAATTCTATTTTCTTAAATGCTATTAGATTTAAACAATAAGAGACTATTTCTTTGCACAACATTTCAAGTTTCATTCCACATAGAATTCTACCACTGTTTAATGTGTGATCCTTATTCCTGCTTGCTGTCTTTTTTTTTCTTTGTTTTTGAAAGTTTTTTGAATGTTTCTGAAACACACTTCCATCAAGTGATATCCAGTAAATTTCTACTATCCATTTCCCCTTTAGTCTTCCACTTGATCTATGTTTTGGATGGAGAATTCTGTTGTTTCAGGTAAAAGGATATACATCTTTTATGCCTCGTCTTATACCTACTGTGAAGGATAGGCTTGTCCCAGCATGAACACATTGTCTTCTAACTTCTATTACACTTATTTCATCATTTCAATCTTTTTAATAATTAAGTAGTTCCAGTCTGCTTGACATTTTAACCAGAGGCAACAATCAGACTGTAATACTCAGGTTTTAAATGCCTACTTTACTCTGCTTTTATAACATTGAAAAAAGATCTGTAGTAAATGTGATATGCAATATGGTATGGAGAGGCATAGATCATACTATATCTAACTTTGATAGCTGCATTGCATCCAACCTTACAGTGTCTCAGTGAGCAAGATGTCCTTAATTGAGTGCCTGCAGCCCCTGTGTAGAAAGAGTGAAAATAAAGTTTTGCTTTTGAAGGTGATTAATCTAATGCTTAAAACTAGGCATAATATAAAATCAAGTAATTTAGATTTTATCCCATGTATTCCCCCCACCATGTCCTGGGATGGGTCAAGAAGCAAACTTTCCAGATCATTGTGTTTAAGGGTCATCTTGACAGGAGTCAGTTAATTTGCACTGAGAGGTATTATTTCTTCAGCAAAGACAATGTGTGAAATTTATGCTCAAATAACTGCAACACCAAACATGTTTTAATATCTTCCTGCACACTCCCTCTCAAACCCTCAAAAAATGTTCCTTAATTAGTCCAGCTGCAAATGGCATCAGCGTGATGATTCTGATCACATCATTCACATATATAGTCCATATATACTTATATAAAACTTTCTTGGGTTTTATAAGCTGACTTTTGTAATTCCATAATGTTTCAGTAGGAAAAATAGCACAGAAACTGTATAAAGTTTACATAGGACAAAAGTTATGTATATAGAAATCCTCACAATAAACTTTTATCCATGGTTCCTACTATGACAAAATTTTCTCATTTGTTTCTTATTGTTAATGACAGTTATTCATACTTTGCAATACTTGGCACTTATGCTGTAAATCAAGGCTCATGACTAAGAGGTATCCACTGTAAAGTCATTTATAGGACTGACAGCAATATAATAATAATAATATCAACCAGTTTTCATGAACTGTTATTCCTGGCTACCACCACTACAACCATCTGGCTGACATTCATTCTTCTCCACCTCATTCTTGCCCTTTTATTGTCCTCCTCCACCTTTTAAACTCTAGCCAAGAACTCCACTAATACAGCAACAAATTTACTGGCAAGGTCTGCAACAGCTGAGCCCATCCCAGTTGATCTGTGCCAGTCAGCCAGCTGGTGAGCTGGAAATTATCTAAGAACTGGCTACAATGCCATTTTGCAGGCCAAAAAAGGACTCTGCAGTATTTGTCTTAAAGAGATGTTTTTCCTTTCCTATGACATTTTTCTCTGTTCATGGTTATTGGCATAAAAAGTTAATATGGAGTAAAGAGAAACATCAGCAAGTGCACTAACCCACTTAGGCAACTGCTCTTGGAGAATAGGAAAGTGTTTCAAAAGTCAATGAAGAATTTTGGAAAATACAAAATTGAAAATAAATGTGGGCAGTTAACATTACACTCATTGTCATAGTTTAGGTAATACTGATGGCATTATTCAATTAAAATTAATGTATGGGCAAATAAGTTAATAAATCAAGTCTTGGTGCTATTGCATATTTCAAGTTTTACAATGTATACAAATTTTAGAATGTATACATTCTTTTCTTTAGTTATCTCCCACTCTTGCTTAAGACATCTGTTTTCTTACTATTCTGCTACATTTATTCTGGTACGTATTTAGGAAAAGATGAAGGTAGAAGGAAATCTTGTTTAATTCAGTTGTTCTTTGCTAGTCCTGCAAGTATTTGTCTCTTCTCAGATCTGTTGGCATAAAGTTCTAGTAACATAAAAATAAGTTTTTAACATTTTAGTTACCTCACTGCTTCAATTCATATTGTTCCAATACAGTGAGTGATGCCTATATTAATAAATTATGAAGTCATTTGAACCTGGTCTCTTCCAGCAAGGTTGTTGCCAAGACATTAAGGTCATCAGTCTCTCTTCCACTTTAATAAATGTTTAATTTTAATCTATATAGTGTGGAATAGCTCTAACAGTGTTGCATTCCTTGATGATTATTCAGGAGAAGCTTGAAATCAAGCTTTTAAATCCAATTAGTGTTTAATGATAAAGTAGGTAGGTTAATATGATATTGAAGGAAAAAGAGGAAGAAGAAAGTTATGCCTGACCCAAACTACTAACATTAATTTTTAACTGCACAGCTTTATATAACATACTCCAGCAAATCCTTGATTTCATCACCAACCTCTTTAAGGAATTTTTATCTTTACAAAGAGAGCCCACTGAGAAAATGAGGTTGAGGTTTAGAATGAGGTAGGTTATGCCCCCCTGGTAAGAGAGGTAACACAAGTCTAAATAAAAATTGTTTAAAAAAACCCATAGAACAAACAATCAAGAAAACTTGTTTGGTTTAAAGTCACCAAAGTCACCACCATGTAAATGCAGTTCCAAAGGATCTGACAGTTCTATAAAACACCTCAAATCTCCCTGGTTCTCAAAGTCTAGTTATACACTAATGAGGATCATGAAAGTGTTTTAAATCTTGTTGAATTTCATAGAGGATAGGTACTTCCAACCCAGGTGATGGCTCTACAGGTAGCATACCAAATATGTTCAAATTTAACAAGGAAAGTGTGTCCTGTACAAAATGTTATATAAGTGATGGAGCAACGCAGTTGCCACTGAAGTCTTGGTGGTAGTCTGTTCCCCTTGCAAATCACGAAGTCTCTGTGGGAACTCTGAGTGTGTTCCTCAGGATCAGGCTGAGCTCTCTGTCTCAGGACTACTGGTGTGTAACATGTGTGCTTAGTGCATAATTGCCTTTACCAGCTACTTACAAGTCCTGTACACTAATGAATTTTCCTGGACAAATTAGTGAAGTCATTTGTATCTACCACAGTCCCAGTATGATAATCACTGAATTGACTTTCACCTTGGTATTACACTTGGTGTTTAAACAACAACTAAATTTTCTAAGCTCAGGGGAAAAGAAAATCCACACTTTGGACCATCAGCCTGGTACTGTAGTTCCTATCAACCATGATATTCTATCTAAAAGAAAAAAAATCTGTTTTTCTTTCATCTGTAACCAACAGATGAAAAAGAGGAGACTGTAGCATTTCTTAACATCAGGGATGTTGTAAAATATTGCATCTGCAGCCCAAGTGCCAGCACTTTGTCCTGGGATTTCTGCCAAAACAGGAGGCTGTTCAGTTGTAATTAACATTTCTCATCCCAATATCATTGTTGATGAGTACCAACACAGTTTCAAGTACAGCTGCCTGCCACAGTAGTTCATCATGAACACAGGACTTCTGCTGACTCCTCTTCTGCTGACTCTTCCCTTCTGCTGTACTTGTCATGGGCACTTCTCACTTCAAAATAATCACAGTTTCCTTCTTGCCAGACTTCGTGAGGTAGCCGTATCACGTCTCATTTGAAGATCTGCATATTGATTTTGGCTTGATCCATTTGAACTTTTTTGCCTTTAGGAAGTCTTTCATCTTTTATTTGGATCTGCTCGACTTCATGTCTTACTGGAGTGGTGCCATCTTGAACTAGATGTTCACCCTTGTTAAATTATTTGTCCGTTCAGTTTGGTGCTCAGGTTAGCCAGATCAGATCCTGATGTATTTCAGCCTGGCTCTTCTGGAATTCCTTGGCATTGCTTCTCTGTAGTCTCTTGCAAGCTTTGCTAGAGCTACATGGAAGGCTAAGCAATTACAAATGATCTAGTCATGTGAGCAACTGTTCTCGAAGATACATTATATAAATGGTCAGCAGGAGACACAGTGGTAACCAGCTAGAATGAGAAAATTGCTTACAAAAACAGACACTTGTTATTTTCCCCTAAAACTGCTAATAGAGAAATCAAAAGTGCCTATTTTTAAATGAAATGAGCAGTTTTTATTACGTTTTGTATATACTTTATTATTCAACTTCTTGCTTCTGCTGGAGTTATTACTTACTGATTTATGTACCCAGGGACCACAGTCTGTGCTTCAACAACAACCCTGTTTCAGCTTATGATCCAAGCATAAATGAGACAAAACAACACCATGCAAAGGAAGTTTAGGGAATCAGGGAGACAAATTCAGGGCAGTTTTACCAATCACCCTTCCAACAGCATAGCAGTCTACACAAGGGATATTTTTTAATGTATTTTAGAGAAAAGGATCAATGAAATTATGAATTTCAGCAAATTTGATTGATTAGCAGGGGTAGATGACCTTTCAGTAGTGAAGGAGACAGAAGCAGCAATGTAGGTGGAGCTAGGTCACATGTGCTCTTTAAAGCAGAGACAAATTATTCCATTTTTTGCTGCAGGACAAACCAGGAAGCCATGAAGGCAGGAAAATGAAGGGGTGACGTTACTAGTGACCTAGAAAAATGATCTTTGCATCATTTTTCTGAATGGAAGGGAAAAAGATCTGTTATGGTCAAAGAAGGTTCCTATATTTCTCTCAGACAGTAATATTCACCTTTATTAGAAAATGGTACACCCAACAATAACAAAAAAATACAGAATTGGCAATAGATTAATAGCAGAACAAGCTACAAAGTGACACTTTGACAAACATTGTTCCAGCGAACAATCCTGAGAAAACAGAGAAGTGATCATTTCTTAAATGTATTGGGGAAAGGGGGAAGGGAGCTCTGACGTTAAGGAAAAGGACAAAAGCTAACAAGGAAACTTCCTGAATCTAGATGACAGAAATCCAGAATCTGTTCTCATATGGCTTAAACAGATGTGCTCTAATTTAACATGGATATAATTAACAACAAAATGTAGTCCAGTTAGGCCACTTGGGTTTTAAACAGGACCAGGGTTTAAGTGTAGATATGTGAGTCATTGCCTTAAACTGTAATAGATTCTACTGAAGGATCCATAATGTTTGAGAAAAACAACCTTAGGGTGCAATAATATGTATTACATATTTATTTCTGCTCAAGCAATATGTATCTCTCTAAAATGCCCCCAACACAAAGGAAGAAAAAAGGGTATGTCACAGATCTGACACCAACGAGAACTTGATAACTGATTGTATTTTAGTACTATTAACTTCTCATGTTTTGGAATTTTTAGTGAAGGGAGGCTCATCAGTCCCGGGGGTCTTTGGAACGAACCTTTTGATATCCAGATGATCGGACCAGCACTTAATAAGGATCTCACACAAAACTATGAAACACCATGATTAAAAAAACAACTCAGTGTCCCTGAATTATGGTTACTTTTGTAAAACAGTATTTCCATCATTTTCTGATTCAAAGTAAAAGGGGGGGAAGCAGCATCCAATATACATACAAACAATGACCAGTGGAATAACCTCAAAAATAGATATTGTGGATAATTCTATGGTGCTGGAGCCAAGTTGCAGAGCAAAAAGTCTTCTGAAAGTCTCAGAACAATGTCTGGGAGACAGAATTTATATGGGACTTGGAAAATCTTTCCCCAGAAGCATACATGATTTTGATGTCATTACTGAAAATTAAGGACTTACAAAACTTGTTGGATCTGAATTCTGCAATACAGTCCATATGCAGAGCCCTGATGTCATCAGTGAGTGAGTTAGAAAACCATGCCCAGAACTCCATGGGTATCCTGGAAAATTTTTACACTCACACAAAAGTTATTTTGAGAATGAGTGATGCCACTTAACAGTCAAGAGACTAAGCAGATTTTTTTTTTGTCTGCTATCATTTTGATTGAAATAACTCAGCTCTGCTGAGAGCAATAAAAATGAATCAGACATATTTATGAGGTAAGAACTCTACAGTGTCTAGAGTCATTAAGATCTTTCATTTTTCTTGTTTGATTCAAAGTACCTGTCATTCTCCCTTGAAGCTCCGGCTGTTTCATGAAGCACCCACTACTCTCAGAGAAAAGGTTCTTTTCATGAAAAGCAATAAAAAATTTGTCATTTTATATCTGGGGTGACTGTTTTTGATGGGATAAATTCTTGTTTAGAGCTCTGAATTCTTTCAAACATTATCAGGCTTTTGTTGTCAAAAATAAAAAAAAAAAGAAGCATTATGTCTTACTTTTTAAGAGAATGTTTTCATTAAACACATATTTTAACACAAGTTAAGGCCTGAATTAACTCCCAACATCTGAATAAGAGCATGCAATCATCTGAGGCATCTTCCTCTGAAGTCATAAAATTTTTTCAAGTCTTTCACAGATTCTCATACCGAAAGAAAAAAAAATCTTAGGCTTACTCTGTGCTTCGTCCTTTCCTATGGACATAAATGAAAGCGACATAACATGCTGTGTTGCTTGAGTTTGCAAATTCTTTTTTTCTCCTATATATTTTTTCTCCTAAGGTGAAGATATACAGAAGCCCTGAGATAAGTATTTTGTGCCACTACCCCCTCAAGTAAGAAGAAGCTCTTTTCCAAGCAATACTCATGAGGAGCAGCATGTCAGGGACACTCTCCATGTCAGAAAAGCACTGAATCAAAATTAATTCCCTCCTTTGATGGCTTTTCCAAGCTATTTCAGATGATGGCACGTCCTCAAATCTCCCTTGGTAGCTTCCCATCATAGATGAGGATATTCTACATGTTCTTGACTTCATAAAATTTAAATATTGTTCTAATGAGTGAAAACACAGCCTTTATACTACCATAGCTTCCTATATTATTTGACTGAAAAATATACTAAAACCAGCTATTTAAGGCTGGGTTCAGATGCACATCACTTGGGGCCAAGTGCTGTACATCTTGG
This sequence comes from Passer domesticus, assembly GCF_036417665.1. Lineage (NCBI taxonomy): Eukaryota > Metazoa > Chordata > Aves > Passeriformes > Passeridae > Passer > Passer domesticus. The sequence continues at coordinate 50,962,274 of NC_087475.1, read as the reverse complement.
ACACCAGCCAGGCAGGGCTTGTCAGGTACAGACAGAAGGATGTTCCCTTGCCCTGTTTTACCCCACAGCACAGACAAGCCTTACACTCCTGGACTCGAATTCCAAGTGCCAGGGGGTGAATGAAACACCCAGCTATCCAGGATCTCCACAACAGGAGGAGGCAGCCTCAAAGCACCTCCTCTCACCCGCAAAAATCATTATGAAACTGTTCTTCAGAGGGAGCTGTGAAACTAAAGTATCTTTCTCCCTGTCTTGCCAACATGAAACAAATGTTTTGGAGTCATGCTTTGCACACATTTAAGACACACAAAACAAATCAGTATGTTTATCCTCCAGAGTTTATTTTGGATCTGTCAAATATAGTCCATTTTTACTACACAATTAAAAGTTTTGATAAAAAATACAGAACTGTCGGGGTCGGCTGTGAGTTGTCTCTGCCCCAGCAAGGGAAAAGGTGGTTCTGGGCAGGCCGCGCTCTTGAAGAAGGAGTCTGGTCTCTTGCTTTTCAGTCTTCAGTTGAGCTTATTGTTCCTTATCTACAAAGTTTTTCTGTCTGTCCAGCCAAGGTCTGATCAGCAATACAGCCAAGGGCACTCTCTCCCACCCACAGGACAGTCATCTCTTTTATAGTAAAAGCTACGTATTAGATATTTACCTTCAATTTCCAATACTTTTCACCCTTGTTGGAAAGTGTACCTTCACCATGAACCAATCCACACATGCCAACATCATCCTGAACATGGATGCCAAGGAGAAGAAAGAAGAAGGACAGGGCATGCCCAAATCCCTCCATCTTGGGACTCCTGAACCCCATGTAAAGGATTCCAAACCCCCCTGTACAACATATAAAACCCCCCTGTACAGTGCTCCAAAGTTTTTCCCTTCACCCTGTCATTGCTACTACTATGCTACTTAAACTTTTGTGGCCTGTAATTCTTTATATACAGTTGGCAATTGCTCCATGAAGATTGAATTTCCAGGTGTCTTTGGCTTCCTGCCAGGGTCTCCGAGACCCTGCCAGGGCTTTGAGACATCCAGGGCATCCTGAGATGTCCTGGGTTCCGACACAGAAGTATAGTGTCACATCATTCAAAACTTTTCACTGTGCAGTTTGTTCCAACTTAATTTGAAAAAGAATTTGTGCTAAATTCAGTGAGATCATTAATGAAACTAATTAAAATTACTAAGCTTCCTCTCTATCCAATGTAAAAAAATATATGTGCAAAATGAATTGCTACATGATTATTTCCCTTTTAAATTTTTTGCATTAAAATCAAAGGAAGGGGAAATGATATAATTTTAAAATGTGTTATATCTTTCTTGGAAAGTCAACATGTTTCTTAAGAAGTAGGAAGCTCAGCTTGATGTGATGCATGAGCAGACAGACTGGCTGAGCCCTCCCTGGGCTTGTGAGGAATTCTCTGTTGGGATCACAAAAGAGTGTGGCCTTCTTACAGAATAAAGCAAGTAATTTCCTTTAGCCACTAGGGAAATGAGGTTAAGGAGACAGGACATTTTGTCTATTTAGTCTACCTCCTGAGAAGGCTGTTTTGGGAAAAGGGTCTTCACACACCATTTTACTCATGTCTGTGCCCTCAAGGCATTGCTGAATCAGATAAGCAAAACTTTCAGTAACATGTTCACAACAGGAGAGTCAAGTCCTTTGCCGGGGTTGGCTGTTACTTGTCTCTGCCCCAGCACAGGAAAAAGTGGTTCTGGGCAGGCCGCGCTTTCGAAGAAGGAGTCTGGACTCTTGCTTTTAGGTCTTCAGTCGAGTTTATTATTTCTTATCTACAAAGATTTTCTGTCTGTCCAGCCAAGGTCTGATCAGCAAGACAGCCAAGGGCACTCTCCCCCGCCCATGGGGCGGTTGTCTCTTTTATAGTGAAAACTACGTATTAGATATTTACCTTTCATTTCCAATACTTTCTGCCCTTGTTGGCAAGTGCACTTTCTCTATGAACCAATCCACACACACCAACATCATCCTGAACATGGATGCCAAGGAGAAGAAAGAAGAAGGACAGGGCACGCCCAAATTCCTCCATCTTGGGACTCCTGATCCATGCACAGAGTTCTAGACCCCCCTGTACAACACATAAAACCCCCCTGTACAGTGCATTATAACTCAAGTTTTAGCAAGTGAATGTCATCCCCTCACCATTCAGGCCTGAAATTCTCTCATTTCCTCACATTCAGGTGTCATTTCTTTAAAAGGATCAAAGTCAAGCCACCAGGTACTTTTGGCAACATTCCAGGGCCTCCGAGCCCCCCAAGGGTTGTCTCGGTAGCTCTGGACATCCGGAGTGATGTACTGAGTTCCCACAGTCCTTATTCCTCTTTAGTAATCACGAAGATCCTGCATTTCCATAACATCTGTTACAGGCACCCACTGCAGTGTACAGTCTCCTCATTATGTCCCATTAATCCTCTTTTTCTACAGAATAAATTGAGGCCCAGAAAGGGTTTTAGCTTTAAATCACGCACCCAGTCCGCATCACACACAAATCACTCAGAACTGATGAATGCTGGTTTCTATACGTGAGGGAGAGGGGGAGCAGGAGTGGGGTGTTGTGAATGAAACTGGAAGAAATTAGTTTCTTTTCAAATAATTAAAAGTCTCAAATTGATTGTAGATCACATTTTTTTACATAAAAAGTATTAGGAATGATACAGGAAAGGCAAATGTTCTTGGATTTGAGAAAGAGCAGAAAGTGTTTAGCCCTGTAAAACATTGTAAAAATTGGGAAGGAACCTTGTTGCACTTCCTTAGATTTACTGATTACTTGTTATTCTAATTATTTCAGAAACCGCGTTCTTAAGAATATTCAATTATTCATGAGAAATAGATTCCAAACATAAATACAGGTCGCTCCCTGAAATATTCATTTATAACTGAAGAAAGAGCAGTTCTGCTGAGTGTGGGGGGGGGAATTAGTCATACTTAATCTTAAAAATAAAGGTAGAGTTTTCTTTGGTTCCTTACCATGGCAATGATCACTGTTCTAGAAATGCTACAAAGCCAGAGCTTACCTCTAGGAGAAAAGAAGAAAAAAGATTCCACATGTGATTTTGAAGCAGGCAATACAAGCTTGTTTTTTACTATTCCATTATCTTGTTCAATTGCTGTAAACAATTTTCCAAGACTGAATTCAAATATTACAAGTTCAGAAACAGATAACATACAAGATGGGATTAATGAGATCCACCTAATTGTGGGAGATAACATACTGAATAGCCAAGTATTTTATGGTAGTGCTGATAAACAAGATCAATAGTACAGGCAGAAAAGTGGAAAACTGGTATCATCATCGTTTATCTACCATGTAATGCAAGTAACTGTCATCATGTTATATCTTCAGAAAGGCAATATTAATCCATTCCTTACACCAAAATCCAGAAAATTCACTTCATTGTAAAATACTAATACTCTCTGTTTACTCACAGAAGTGCTTTACTAAATCTTAATGTCCAGAACTGGCAGAAACTAATGCAGTTAAAATAAAGATGTAAAGAGAGCAGCAGCAAGGGTAAACACAAAGCACTTACAATAATTAAAGAGCACAAACAGTAGAAAATTCAATGGACTGAAGCAAGCAAGCACTGTAACAAGTAAATAAATAATTAGTGGACAAAAAAGAATAATAAGAGTTTCTCAAAGAGAATAAGTAATAAGGCAGAGGAGAAAGAAATTATTTATCCTCTTAACAATTATAGTGGGAAAATGGAGTGGATGGGCTAAAAAGAATAGCACTAGACATTAAATCAGCACTCTGGACTGCTTTCAGGAATGGAGGTGGAGATTTACTTAAATCAGGATCAAAAATCAGAGGGATAATAGACAAGGAATCAGAAAACACAGATAATGTTTGAACTTTTAACTAGATCAGAACCTTAATCTGTACCTTACCTACAGAAGGCATAATAGAAAATATTTACAATACTGGTTTCAGTAAACTGATAACAGAGAGGTACTAAGATCTGGAAACTAAAAGCACATTCTCTTGTGAACACATTGAAGACCTCTGCTCAGCATGTGCTTGTCAACTAAACAAATAGTATGATTGTGGGGAACAATATAACAATATTTTAACACAATCATATAAAGTCAAGAGCATGCCCCCCACTGGCACATTTTATTCAGTAGATTATGGCATCCTTATATCTCATGGAAGTGTATTCCAATGGACTAGTTTGGCAAAAAAATGCAATGCTACTGCTCTGTCACTTGTTATTAAAATTACATCAAAGTCCAAATCCTTATTTAGTGCAGCATTGTACTGACTAGCTGCTGTGTTGACTGGTTCAATTCCATAGCCAGGTCCTTCTTAGATAATCTTATCCATGTCTGCTGCAGCACTTGTTACAAAAAGCAGTGAATTTCCTCTTCAAATCCTTTAATACTAGCTGGACCTTTTATCAGAAGATAAAATTTATGACTTGACTAAGGACTAAGAAAGCTGATCTTGAGCTAGAGCAATGTAGTTTCTGATAACGTTCATCCCCGAGTGCTTTCATGTCCTGTGGTTCAGCCCAAATCATCACTTTTTCACTATTGTTTTGCTTTAGTGCAGCTTTGTGCCACTTGTCAAAATGCAGCTACATTACATATTTTGTTTTGCAATGCTGACTGTTTGATTTCACACTTATTATCTATCATTCATGCATGCCAGTAATACCTTGCACTTGTATAGCTGCTGCCACAACCTGTTCACATTTTATGCACTGTGAGACCCTGTTTCACAGCTGTAGGGTTGTCCTTGTTAGCTAAAGCTAAATACATGAATACATGGGAGATGGATGAGCTATTCTCCTTCTCAGATGCTCTTTTGCTGGAAGCCTTAGAATGAGTAGCATAGGTAGCTTGTCCCCCAGGTTGCTTTTGGCACATGGGCCACGGGGATCACTGCCAATCTGTTTAGACAGTTAAAGAAGTTTCTGTGATACCAGACTGTGCAGACTTGACCACATATTTTCCTGCCTTTCTCACATGCTCTTCACATGCAGTTCTTTAAATAGTACCCTTAACTTCCACTTTAAGAGCAGCCACTTTGGGCAAGAAGAGCATGGAAGTTGTTGCTATTGATTGTAATGGCAAATACTTCTCTCCTGATCTAGCTTCTGCAGTCTTCAAATTAATTTTCCCATTCCCTTACTTCTCTGGTGATGGCCTTAAAGGAACAGCACTGATGTGTCTAGTACAAAATAAAACCTTTTGCCATACACTGGTCGTTGTACTCTATTACATAAACCACAAATTGCATTTTTGCTTCAGCTGAGATGCAAAACAATGGCATAGAGTCACACAAATCACAGAATCGTTGAGGGTGGAAGGGAGGTCATCTGGTCCAAGCTTCACTCAAACAAGACCACCCAGGGCCTGTTGTCCAGGTTTGTGTCTGGGCAGCTTTGGAATATCCCCAAGAATGGAGACTCCATAGCCTCTCTAGGCAACTTATGGCAAGGCTTAGTTATCTCATAGTGAAAAAGTGTTTCCTTGTGTTCAGTTACTTTTCCTGTTTTCTCAATACGGAAATTAGTTAAATTGAACACTTCTGAATATGATTTCTTACCTTTTTTTATTATTCTGTTTCCTTTCTCTTCTTTTCCCCTTTATTGATATACCTTGAAAAATATCATTTGAATAGAACAGTAATCATAGCATTACCAATAAATACTGAAACACATAATGACTGATTCTGAAATTACTTGTTTAATGGTTTGATTAGATATATTTAAATTCAAGTGAAGAAGAGATTAAAGCTTGATATTAAAAAATGGACTCATTATTACAAAAGAAGAGTCTTATAATTCAGCTTTGTCAATTTAGATTTATAATTGGCAGACAAAGTTCAATGTAAATAGACATAGCTTAATAGAATAAAGAAACCAGAAAGGAATGTTTCATGCTAAAATGCTAATGTGGGAATTTTTTCTAGTAAAACTGAGAAGAGAGAGAAATCTCCTTTTATACAAAAGAAGAAAATCATCCATGTGGGCTGTTAGAAACAAACAACAAAAAAAAAGAAAGTAGGTAAGATATTCTCCTGTTAGTAATTGAAGAATTGATTTGCACACATTTAAAAAAAAGCAATAACAAAAACCCAAAGATGATCAACCTATCATAGTTTAGCCAAACCTGATAAAAATAGTTTTGAAAGGAACTGTCAGAATATTTGTTTACTGTTTTCTTTCTGTTGTCACTAATTTTGCTTAAAAAGGGAAGTTAGAGGGCCAAACTATGAAGAAAAAGGCAGTACATAGCCAAGTGGCATTTATGAACATTTACACACTTGATCACTGCTGATATTACCAGTGGAAACCATTTCCTCCCTTCAGATTTACTCAGGTTAATTATTTTTACTCTTGATCTGTTTCCATTTTAGATTTGTGTGGCTTTGATCTGCAGCCTTTGATTACTTTTTTCTCTGAGAGATGAATGTTCTGCAGAATAACTGGGGTTTGGAGTGGAGGGAAGGAGTCTAATTTTTACAGTACTTTTACACCATAAACAAGTCTCCTTTCATGGGTTCTTTTGGTGACAAACCACACAGAATACCGATTATCCCATGATAGGGCATTTTACCAGGCCCCTGGTCTCATTTTTTACTTTCTCACAATTTTTGCAAATATCTTGGCAGTGCTGACAAGTGTACATCCCTGTACGTACTTAACCAAAGTTTGGGTTTTTTTTTTTTTTTTAATGTCATTACTAGCTCTTATTTCATGAATCAGTAGTAAGCCTTCAACCAGAATTTACATAAAATATTAGCTGGTAGATGTTAGAATGGCAAAACCTCTTCTGGTGGACTTTAATCTCTAAATGTCCCTTTGCCTTAAGTGTGAAAGAATACCTGAAGTATTCAGAAAATAAGTTGTATTTACCATGCAAAAAAAGCAAAATTGAGAATCTCCCCACATAACTCTGCCAAAGCTTATGAAACTGAGAAGTATAAAGAAAATATTATCTCTCTAAAATGAAGTTTTCATCCCATCCAAGCTGCAAAGTAACCTTCCCATCCAATGGGAAGGTTACTAAAAGAACAGCAATAGAAGTTTAACTGAAGTCTGTCATAATTTGAAGCACTGCTTTAATCAGTTTAAATTTGAAGAAAAGAATTTGAACCACTCAGAGTCAGTATCAGCTCCTGCAAAGAGTGTAACTAAAATCCCCACTTAGGTAAGGAGAAATGGATCCTCCAAATCACCAGCCTGTGATAAAAAAAAAAGGACAAAGAGAATAAAAAACTGCAAATCTGAGGGAACATCTTATAGTGATTTTTTGCAGCTTCCAAGAATTCTCTTGCTCATAAACCCAGTAACTGGCCTGTACATTTATACTGATAAAAGTTCTCTGTCTTGGTATGACAACTGCCTGTTTCTATACAGTCTTTATGAACTTTTTTCTCTCCTCCATATATACCTTCCTGTATCCATCTATTTTGGGAATATGTTTAAGTTATACACACATGGGATCACTTTCAACTGTGGTAATATCATGGGGTTTCTTCCACACTTAAGGGCTTCTTCATTGTATGAGACCACTGAAGAAAGATGACACCTCTAAAAGACACATTCAAGATCTGATTTTCCTTCTGGAGATGCAGTTCAGGGCATTGCATACAGGGAAGCTCACAATGACTCACTTTTAAACACTGGACCCTGTTAAGTTCGCAAAGTTTTTCAGGAAAAACTCACCCCAAGGCTTGAGCATTTGTATTTGCTTCTTTTCCATGTTGTATTTCTGTGCAACAAAAGAGGATGTAGGTCGAGGGTGTTTTGTAGCTAACACAGCCTTGATCATGGCAAATAAACTCACAGTCACTGTTGTAAATATTCAGCTACTTCTCTTGAGGTTTTATTGCTGGCTTTCTGGTTTCTAACCTGGTTTGTTTAAGTTTAGTGTTGTTAGAATATGTGCCTTCTAAGAAAAGCTTACACTGATCAGGAACACGCATTAATCAGAGATTCTAGTTTCATTGACTCTGCATACAATTTTAATCAATATGTATTTAAGTTTTATACTTCGTGCTGCATCCATGTTCTGTTGAACATTAATTTATGGAAAAGATTTTACAGAAGACAAGCATGAAATTGAAAAGTGTGAAATGAGCTAAGGTTGCTACTTCATCACTTTAAATAATACCACAGACCTCCAATTATCCAATAGGAGAGAAATAATAAAAGCTGTATATAATGTTGTAATAGATTTCACGCAGATAGAGCAGAATTTTACTTCAAAGAATAAATCATTTCATGTTCTTCATGACCACCAAAACAAATCTTGTGCTAATTCAGTAAGGTTTATCACAAACTAAAATGGTTTGAATGCTATATATTACTTGTTTCATTAAAATCTGATTATATTATAATGTAGAAATCTAATTTCTCTAAGTACCTCATTATTCCTTATTTCATCTGCCAAGTGCAAGTGTGATCTTATTGTGAGAGTGAATTAAGCCAAGACATAATAACCAGATTGATATCCTGAACAAAAGTTGTACTACGGTGAAAGTTTCCTTCTTAAGAAATGTACAGATGGCCGTGTTAAATGATCCACAAGTGTACTTTCTTCTATGGGTCACATGGTTCTACTACAAATAAAAACTATTTATGTGAAATTACATACCTGATCTCTCTCCTCAAAACAATTTTGTACTGAAGTAACAGCACTGAATTTATGAGATCTTTTTACCCATTGACATGTAAGCAGATAAGTGTACAGCTGCTCTTTGAGTATTTTAGTGCACTTAAAGCTTGCTGTTGAATCAAAAATAAGTTTCTTATTACAAGTAACATTTTTTCTTTGATCACAAGGCTCTAGTCCTTTTATTAAAATACCCATTCTCACTGAAACATACATATCATATCCACTGCTGGTCCTTAAACTGAAAAAAATCCAATAAAAAGGGAATTGAAATTTCTACGTGGCTACAACACATATTAATTAGTATTTTCCATAATATTATTTATTTTTGCCTCCCCTAAGTCTTTTACCTCGTTTGTATCATAGGGACTGAGTTTAAGAAGGTAAATATTTTCACTTCTATTTGATTAGCTCAGACTGCTGGTGTAATCATTTGCTCTCAACTCATTTTCTCCTTCTGTCTGGAGACTGACCATTTCAAAGAACCAGTCAGCTGTGAAGAAGCAGAGTAACTCACATGCACTGCTGAAGCAAATAATTTTCTCATATGGTCATTTTATGTGGCCAGAAGATATATTTGAAGGGCAAAACTCTCTGGTTCTTAAACATTTCTAACTATTCCTTGCATTCTACTGCACCTTCAGAGAAATTATGCTGCAACATTGATTTCTTGGACCCACAGCCAAAAAACATCTCATACAAGGAATGTGTTTTCCTGTTGAATAATCAGTGCTTCATATTAAGACACTGTATGTGTTTTGTGGGTCACATTCTGAAAACAACATTTTCAATATTTTACTTTCAAATAATGGTCTTTGGTTTAAGCTTCCACTGAGAACATGAGCTTCTTACCACAATGAAGAGGCTTAAAAAATTTAAGGTAGTAAAACTGTTTGATCTTCTCAAAATGTTAAAATACTTAAATTATTGATGAAGAACAAACCTCTAGTGAAATAGGGATGTTGGAAAGGGAGAGGGGAAAAGTAGGGACATGAAGAACTTCATCTGCCCTGCATGGATACTGCTTCATGGACATGGCTTAGAAATAACTCCAGATGATGTTCTGTCTCAATTTTGTGGTGAAATACAGTGAGATAAGAGGCGAGATGTATAATTAAAGCTTTTCTTGTAACAAACTTAAGAGCAGAGACAGAAAAGCCCTTGGTTTAAAATTCTTGACCACTCTTGTATGTCTTGTCAAATTCATTAAATGGAAATCCTCAGCTCTTAATAGAAACTCTAAAATGCTTCAGTCAATAATAGCAAAGTCTCAGTCCAATAGAATATATTTTCATTCTGACTTTGTTATGACTACCCTTGCTCTTTATCTGGACTAAAATTTCTTCAAGTCCTGGAGTATGAGAGCTTTCTGACTCAGCAATTATATTCAGCATATATGACAATTCATTTTCATGTGTTTATGCATATTTAAGCTTCGATTAATGACATGTACATGGGAAAAACAGGAATATACAAAAAGACACATAATGCTTACATATTGTGCCTATCTTACATGCAGATATCATCATCCTTCTATCAACCGTGTGTCAAGATCTTCCACTGTACAAATAATTTTCTGTCAGTGCTCTTGCCATTGGGTCAGTTTCTGTGAACCATTTCTTTAGTTTCTGTCTCACTGTCCTCCTCTTCTCTAAGTGTTCTGTTGAAAACCATGAAAGGGAGAAAAGTTTAAAGTGGCTGGAATGCAAAATCTGGATAGATAACAACACCATCATTACCTTTCCCACTCTCTCTTAACTATTATTATCCAAAATCCCTGTGATCCCAAAACACTTCACCGTATATGAATTATTAGCTTTATAGCCTTCAGTGGCAAGTAGAAAAATGTAGACTGTCTAACAGCAACTTCCACTATCTATTGCCTAAATAGGATGAATGTAGAAGTACCTTTGACTTAAAGGGTAAAAAAAAATCACAGTTTGCACACGACCCTCCTGCACAGAATAGTGAGCTCATCATCCAGTGACCCAAACGCCCAAATAGGTTACAAGGAGAGCAGCAAAAAATACAAGCTATGGTGCAGTAGGGACTTCTGATGGACATCAGTGTCTTTGAAATAACAGCTCATGAAGATGCTGGTGCTTTGTGATTATTCCTCTTTCAGCAAGAACTGCCTGAAAATAATGTGGGTTTGTTTTTCTGTGGTATCCAATAGATTTGGATGGAAACAAGTCTATAAATACATTAATATCCTCAGTCCTGTTAACTACCTAGCGGTGCTAGAAAGCCTAAAGAAAGAGCCAGGGAAGTGTGTTGCAGCAAGATGTTCAGAAGGGTTGCTGCTCCCATGACAGGGACCAGGACTATTCTGCACTCACCCAATGGCTGTTGAAAGCTTTTGTTTGCTCTGGTGCTTTTACCTTGTGTAAACATCAGAGACAAGGTGAAGGCTGCACCTACTGCCTCCCCAGTGTGGACTGTTATTGTCCATCTTTCATCTAAATTATTGTCTAAAATAACCTCATTTCACTGAGGCAAGAGTCTCCAACCTTTATATTCTTAATAAAACCAACAAACCCCCAAATGGTGAATTTAGGGTTTAAGAGAAAAAAATCAAAACTGCGTAATTGTTTTGGCTGAGTTTTTTTTTGTTTGTTTGGGTTTGTCTGTTTTTTGGGTTTTCTTTTGTGGTGGCAAACTACAAAAATTCTCTATTTCACTTCATTTAGCCCTTTTTTATGATTGGATAAATAACTTCAATTATTAAAAAAAATTATTACAATTATTAAAAAAAAAAAGACTGCATCAATCTGTGTATGGCTTCCTGCTAAAAGAAAATTAACTTGAGGCTGCTCAGCCTGATCTCCAGCTGCTGTAAAATTTTCCTGAAAAACCGTTATTGAAGCCTTAAATTTGCTCACCCAGGCATGATTTGTTTTAAAACAAAATTTTTAGGAAACTCCTCCACCCAGGCTCCATGCTGTCATTTGCAAGACCTGAGTGGCATTTCCAAAGCAGTGGCAATTTGTGCTGTTGAGCCATTTGCTTCTTCACCAGTAGATGCTGTACTCTTATGGAGTTTGTTTGAATACTTAGTGATGGTTATACAAGAAAAGAATGACACTGATAAAGAAATAATTGAAGAAAAGAGTTTCTTGACATTGATAAGAAAACATTACTTCCAATAAAGTAAAATATGCAATCCATCAACTTAAACAAGGACATTCACCTAGGAAAGATGGAAAGACTAGAGCAGGAGTTACAGTGTAGTTAATGTCCTAGAGCAAAGTGTAGGTCTGGAGATAAGTATTCAAACAAACTTGAATACTTCAATGTCCTTGTTTAAGTTGATGGATTGCATATTTTACTTTATTGGAAGTAATGTTTTCTTATCAATGTCAAGAAACTCTTTTCTTCAATTATTTCTTTATCAGTGTCATTCTTTTCTTGTATAACCATCACTAAGTACAATAAAAACTCCTCATATTGGTTATTATTAACTCCAAGCAGGATAAACTTGATTGCCTCTCCAATTTAATGAAAATCATATTGAGTTCTATTTGACTGACTTTTTTTTTTTCAGTTTTCTGTGAAACATTGTTTTGGGTAATTTGCTTGGCATTAATTTCAATCTTTTTTTCAATCTTTCCTCTATTAGTTTGTTTTGCATGGGATTTATATTGTAAAGAAGTGGGTGATGATTTGTGTAATATCCACCAATTTAAATTAGATTATTTAAATAATATACATCACAGTTTCATTCTCGCCTCCAACAAGGGGTATTCTTTTCATAACTGCCTAAAATTCCAAGTATTTTTCTTCATTAAAAATAACTACACCCTTTCAGAATAAAAAGACTTCTTTAGTTATGTCTTCAGAAACACATACAGACTCCATCTTAAATCAGTCTGGTTTTATATAAGAAATTATAATTTTTCTTTGGATCCAATATCTTGTAGTAAGAGATGGATTTTTGCTAACAAAGCATTACCTTTTCTAGGGTTTGAAGATGCCAAACATAGTTGTTCTTTTCCCAGGTAGACATGGGGTTTTGTTTCATTCCTTTGTGGCAACACCCTTATGATTTCTTAATTGTAGAAAAGCTAAAGTTCTTTCACTTTGTGTTTCCTGCATAACAATCCAGTGATTTCTGATGCTCACCCAGTTTACTGGAAATAACTTTTACTTGTTTGCTTGGTAGACTGGCAAACATTATTTCACAACTGGAGAGCAAGTCTGTCAAAGATTTCAAATAGCATTTCCTCTTTTTCTCTTTATGTAATCAGATGACCATCTATGAAGGGTTCATATTTACAAAGAGTGCTCATTCTGTATTAAATGACATCCTCAAGAGCACAGGATGGCCATAATCAAAGATCTCTCTAGCTCAACGAATCTGTCTCTAACAGTGGTTGATGGCAGAGGCTGTCAGGTAGTTGAGATGTTCCTTCCTTGATGGGTTTCCCTACACTGCAAAATATATTGACAACAGTCCTTCATGAGCCAGAAATGTTATCTCCCCAGCCAATGATACCAGATGGATTTTCATTCCTTCACCTTATCTCTTTGCCTTTTCATCTTCTGCAAATCGCCCAGTGACTGAGTTCCCCAGCTTAATTGCCTAGAGGATAAAAGTGCCTGAGGGGTTGCTTTGCAAAGAGCCATATGGAGCAATTGAGGAGTCATTGCATGGCCCTGGCTTGTTTATTTTGCTTCTTTTTTTCCTTGCCTTATACTAAGTGCAATTAAATAAATAAAAAGAGTAATTTTCAAGTACCTTTATTTTCAAATGCCAAGTCTTTTTCAATAGTGAAAGTACCTTACCTTTCAGCTGTAGTGCCACTTGGCTAATCTTCTAATTTTGGCTGAGGTAAGGGTAGAACATAGACGCTATACCCTTTTAAATCTGGAAGTGCATTGTCTGTTTCCCTCCATTTCTGCAGGAAATATAGTTCTGTTACTCTTTGCTTATCTTGTTCAGAGCTTTCTAGGAATAACAGTAAGTTTTGCAAATTCTATACATTTGACCAACTTCATTAATTCTGGATGGGGTTTTTAATGTCTAAGTCATCACAGAACCTTTAGAATGAAGATTAGATGAGCTGCTAACTCCTGTTTCCCAAATTTCTGTAGCCCTTTCATGGGAAAGGGTCAGAATCTTAAAGATGTATTCTTAAATATTTTCCTGCTTGTTTTCTGACAGTGCCTTCAGAATCTCATTGATAGAGTGTATGGGAATTAACATATTGTTCAACATTTTCATGCTAATCTGTTTGAAATTGAAACTAACATTTAAACTGTTGTTTAAACTAGCCTGGTCTTCTATTACAAGCAATATTAATTTTATAGCTTCTCCTTTCTTTGTTTACCTAATAGTTCTCAAGTAACACTCTGTTTTAAGGATGGCTTCATTACATATAATTGCTGAACCATAAGTTTTGAAAAGCTATTTTTGACAGTAATTTTTTTCTTCTCCTTTCTCAGTGCTCCTGCCATGTGAGTAGTTTCCAGTCATGTGATGGCTCCATGAGTGGATGGCTGAATTTTTAAACTAGCCTTTAATGGTAATTAATTTCTGATGTGAAATTTTGATCAAATAATAACAAACTAGTAAAGTAAAAAAATTCTGGAATCTGCCAAGAGAGATGCTGACAGATAATGAATATCTGGTTCTGCCAATCAGTCTTGTGTCTTTTATTCCCACTTTTATTTAACAAAGTTATGCATGTCTCAATACAAAAACTCAAGAATCTGCCTTAAATATACATCATACACATTGCATCTTTTTTTTCCCTTCAAAGGTATGTTATTTATCTTTTCTGATTCTTGATTTTCATGCTGCTTGCATTCTTCTGACAACTTCTTCCAACATCTGTGGAACTAAGACATCTAGCTTTTGTTGCTGTTTTCCTCTGAGTTTTTTGAACATCAAGTGCTCTCAGATCTTCTCTTTTCTACTTTATTCTACCCATTTGTGTCTTTGCCAGCTCATAATGGAAGTTCCCCAAGACCAGTGGGTTTCTCAGTGTAATAAAGACACTGACATGGATCTTGATGGAGTGAAACGTCTCCCATGATTTTCCCATCTCCCGTCAGTGCTTAATGGAGGATAAAGCCTGTAGCACAGATTGCAGGAACTGCTCGCTGAATAAAATTGCATTTTTGTTGACACAGAGGATTGTACCTCAGATAAACCAGTATGCAAGATATGCTCTAACTGCATTTGTCCTGAAAATACATTTGCTCACAGCATATAAGACTGTAATTTGAAAATGTAGGGTTTTCAGCAGAAGTAGCTGGTGACTGAGATTTGGAAATCACTGTAGGCATTCTGCTATTTTCACTGACTTAAGGAAGAGTCTTCAGCCTAGGTAATCTCAGGAAGGATGAAAGAAGACTTTTTCAAGACTGCTTTTAAAACTATTGATGAAAGAAAACACTGAAAACATGGGAGGGAGTTGGGAATTCTGCAAAAATGTTGCACATTTATCCAGAAGCTTGTTTGCGACTTAAAATTTTCTTTCACTCGCACATATTTCAATTACTGAAATTTAGTTACACAGTGAGAAACAATGAAGAAGGAACAAGAAAAAGTAATGATCATCTTTTCCAAAGAAACATAAATAGCAGCATTATTGGGTTTGCATTTAGTTCTAGTTTTCTTGAATTCCTAGCAGTAAATAATTTAATCCTATAAAGCTATCATTAGAGTAACTGGCACTATAAATCACTGCTTTTACAATGGACATCTAAGCAAACTGTTTTTACTGCCGCAGTATTTTGAATTAGCTGAATAAAAGTTAAAAGCATTTCCCCTAGAGATCTACAATAGGATTGGGTTTGGCCTTTTGTAAACAAAATCAGATATTGTCATTAAAAAAAATGTACTTCCAGCAGCTTCATAGAAATTACCACACACACAAATCTCAGAGGATTTCTCCTAAAATGTGAACTTGTGGCCTTCCTACCAAAGAAAGAATAAAACAAAGGGAATCAGAGCAGTGTCGTTGCCTTTTCCCAGGGACCACAAAAAAAGCCTTTGGCAAAGGAGAAAAGAAAATAAATGAGAGAAGAGCAAAAAAGAGGCCTGTTGCCTTATTACCCATACAACAGGTTGTCACCTTTTCTTCAGTGAAACAAGTTGTAACAAGTTATGCATATTTTTAACAGCAATTAAAAATTATAAAAGTAGCAATCACAGGATTCAATTGTAAGAAAAATAATTTTGCTCATTACACATTCCAAGCAGTGTACAAACACAAACTAATTAATCCTTGCAGCTCTGGAGAGGTAAGCAGGAGCAGGTATGACATTTTATCCTCCATATAAAGAGGGAAGAACTGAGGTTGAAAATAAACTCATCATAAAAGCAGTCTAAGAGCAGACAGACTCATATCTTGGGCAACCAGACCTCCGTTCTCTATGCCCTTTTACCAAAATGTACCTTTTCCACCAGCTTGGTGTAGGTATGTTTGTGTAGGACAACACAATGAGAATCCAGGGGTTTTGAAACAGGGTTATGTCCCATAGCCAACATGCAGGCATCTGTTCATGGACAACCTGAAGTCCGCTGGAGCCCAAAGTAGTTCTGTGCAACTGGCTCTAGCCGAATCATGAGCCCATCACAGGTTGTTGTCATCCCTTTGCAAAAAAAGCTCCATACCTTCTTGGTGATTTCTTATGGGCAGCTCCTCACAACACTGACTCCTTCTTCCTCACAGCACAGCCAACAAACTCTAACTTTTCAATCAGCCAACTACTCTTTTACAATACCTGTTCTAACTGGACCTAGCTGTGGCCTATTAAGGGCAGGCCTGTTCCTAATTATTTTAATTAGTGCAGCTGTAACTCCTTAGGAGTGAGATTACCTTCATCACTACCTCTATTCTCCTGCATTCCATCCATCCACAACAGGTTGCAAAAAGAGCTGCAGTTCTTTAGGATACCCACAAAGTTAAGGATAATAGTATGCCATTTTCCAGCTTTATATATTTTTTCTTTCCTGTGAGAGCATAGCGCCAGTAGCTCATGCTGGCAGCAAGCATAGTGCAGCTGGAAGAGACATTTCTCCAAAAAAGGATAAAATCCCCAGGAAAAGAAGGTATCCTCACTAAAGAATTTCTTCTAGTCTGGGCAGATCCCTGAAAGATCTCCTTTGCTTTTTTTTATTTGTTGTGAAAACATAATAACAGGATTTCCTTGTGCACAATCACACTGTACAGAAAGCATTTTTCAGTTATGATTGTATAATCTTATCAAGATTATAATCAAGATTTAAAATGTACTCAAACTTCTTCAAGAGTCTCCTGCTCAATGCACCTGCTATTCTGAGTTCAGAGTCAAAACTTAATTTTTAGTCACACCTGCCTAAAGCTAAGTTAATTTACAGTTTAGGCAAGGAAATCAGTTATAATATTGACTTGATTGGTATTTTGCAAGCCCCTAAAGTTGTTTAGTCTTAACCATTTATTACTTATACAGAAGAAACTTTCCCAGGATATCAATATTATATTATTTCTTAATAATATTTTTTTAAAAAAGGCTTTTTATCTGGAAATGTCTGTCCCACGAAAAGTTAAGTCTGAAAGCCTCCTCATAGGAACATACTTTGGCAGCAGACCTGTGTCCTTTGACTCTAGCATAGTCTAGCTAGGAAAGTTGGCAAGATAGCACCCTTATTTCTGTGTTTCCTAAGGCCTTTTCTTTTTGTAGAAAGTGCTGAATTATTCACACTATGCTAATAAAGTTCATTTGAGTCATCTGAGCAGTCTCCCGAGTTTATTAATAAATTATTTTAAAAGGAGTTAATTTGGTCAAGTTGTCTCTACAGTAAACTGGCCAGCAATATAGTGATAATCAAATAAAAACCCAAAGATTAATTACAGGACTGGAAATACAGGCAGGATTGCCCTGGTTAATGAGAAAGCCAGTGTTTCAGGATGCAAAATTCTGGGGAAATTCAGATAGCAAACCTCAAGTAACATGAGGTGGTAAAAGCATGCACTTTGATGTGGAAGAAAGTGGTTCAGTGCATGGATGCAGGGTACAGCCAAGACAACAGTGTCACTGACATTTTCTGGTACAAAGCTCCAGCAGCATCCATGCCAGAGTGGGCATCCCAGGAGGCACTGATCTGAAACACAAATAGATGCAGCTGATTTTAAATAGACATTCTGCAAATACATCTGTTTATTCTTTTCCCAGTGCGAAGTAGGTATTTTTTCCTATTTCTTGCAGTATTGAGAAAATAGCACCCATTTTTCCTTTGTTCAGCCCTCCTTGATGTATACTTTCAACTAATACACATTTCTAATCCTGATTACGAGACACAGCTATTTCTCTCTTCAAGATTTTCATAATTTAATGCATACAAATGTTGATCATTTACCAAAGTCACATTTTTTCCCAAAACATTCATTCAATTATTGTCCAAGGGCATTTCTATACACAGCTAAGGAGATACCTGTCCAAAAGACTGAATCTCTTGGCAGCTTCTGCTAGTATACAAGGAAAACAGTGGAGATTGTTGGTTGAAGAATGAGGTTCTAGCTGTGTAAAGGCCTGTTGAATCAATTCAGAAATATATTGCATAATCCACCTCCTATTTAACCTATAACAGCTTGAGTTGGGTACCCTCCCCTAAGTTTGGTGTGAAGAGTGAGAGTGTATACAGAAAAGAGAGAAGACTTTTTTATTTGATGCTTAAATATTTGGTGAGAAATGAAAGAACAGAGGATGAAATCTGAGAAGCAATTGTTGCATTCTCTGGGAAGGAATTTCATAGCTTTGTTTTTCTGTCCCTTGCTTTAGCAAGTTGACCCTTGCAGCTGACATCCT
Source organism: Passer domesticus (assembly GCF_036417665.1). Taxonomy (NCBI): domain Eukaryota; kingdom Metazoa; phylum Chordata; class Aves; order Passeriformes; family Passeridae; genus Passer; species Passer domesticus. The sequence goes on along the minus strand of NC_087475.1, from coordinate 50,943,829 downwards.
TGTCATGCCTGCAGAACTTTACTGTGGAGAGATGTTATGATCTCCTGACAAGAAATGAATTCTTAGAAAACTTGGTCAAGTGCCAAAAGATCACTGTCTTGGAGGAAATGCAGTGTTCCCTGGGGAAGCAGTATGAGAAGTCCTGGATAAACAGCACTGACTTGCCTCTGAGTAAGAAAGCCATCAGTCACTCTGCTGAGTTTTCATTTTTACCAAACAGGGTTGCAAAAAATATTCTTAGCATGAAGAAAAATTCTCATTAAAAAGTGAGTCTGTGTTTTTTATAACTGTTTAAAAAACATTGATATATTGGAAAATCATGCATCCATCCCACAGGATCTTCAAAATTCTGATTCATATAATTTGACTTTGGCCTAAGAGGAGATGATAGTTGTCTAAGCAAACAGAAGAAAAACTGAATTGTTACTAAGGTTGTCCAACAAAAATTTCTGAGCACAACTAGGACATGTTTTAGCAAATTATTTCTTCTCTCATCTGTAGTACTGTTAAGAAGAAAGACAAGGCATTCTTAATTTCTTTCTAATACTCAGACAGATGAAGGGACCTGACATAATAGGATGAGAGGTATCTTTTTGTGATGGTTATGATACATTAGCCCAACTGTTGATTCTGGAGTAACTGTGACATCATTTGAAAACAGTGGGTTTGTTTGCATAATTTCTTTGATATATCCAAGGTAATTAATTCCTTCTAACATTCTTTTTGTTGCTTCAAAGTGCTTTGAAGCACTGATGCCAAAGCATCAATAAATTCATTCTGTTATTACTTCAACATCTATATTGAAGATACTGTGTTCTAAATATCAGGGTTTAGGAAACAGGATTCACAACAACTTGTGATAATTTTGATTTTTCTTACAGCACACTTTCTACATTAAAATAATTGCCAAATTATGTCCATCATGTTGGACTTAATATTAAATTTAATGCACAGACTATCATCAGCTATTTGTTTTAATACTTGGTATTAATGTTTTGACTGACAACCTGTCTTTCTCTTTTCACCCTTTGGTGTGGACTATTGCCAACATCCACTGCTATGTACATATCAGTGCATATGGTCCTGAATTGAGATCTGTATAGTACATCACTATGTAGCTATTTACAACAAGGCATAAAGAACCTTTTTGAAACTGCAAGAGGAAAATTCTGTAAATGAGCTGAAAATAGTCAGAACAATTAGAAGCCAGCAAGGACAGCAAAATCACAGTTGGTCCTTAAGCACAGCAATGCTCCCAATTACTTAAGTGAGGAAAATAACTTGATATACAAGAATTAGCATGCAGTGAATCACCATAAACACATACTCAGTGCTTCAGTTCAAAAATTCCCAATACATCATTGAACTGGGTTTGCATGGCCAGGTTTTGGTGGCTGGGGGCCTAGAGGGGTGGATTCCACGAGAAGCTGCCAGAAGTTTCCTCCATGTCTGGCAGACCTAATGCCAACCAGCTGCAGGTTGGACCCACCACTGGCCATAGCCAAGCCAAACAGCAGTGGTAGCAATACCTCTGTGATAAAATACTTAAGAAGGCGAAAAAGGAGGAGAGGAGAGGATAATAAGAGACTTCTTATTAGCCTACTCTGATTTGATTGATAATAAATTCAATTCATTTTCCCAAGTTGAGCCCTTGATGGTGACTGGTGAGGGATCGTACCCTGTCCTTATCTCGACACATGATCTTTTAATTATATTCTCTCTTCCCTGTCCAGTTGAGGATAGAAGTGATAGAGCAGCTTTAGTGGGCACCTGGCATTTAGCCAAGGTTAAACGGCTAAAATGATTTAAAATGTCTTAGGAACATCAAGCACTATCTCTCCAATAGCTTGGTTACCTTTTGGAATCAGAGAGCTAAAGGCTGGCTGCAGCCCTTGGGTTGAAGGTCTTTGAGCCTTTGCATTTTGCCCGGTACCTCTCAGCATTAACCTATGCTGAGAACTCTCCTGAACTTGCTCATCTCCACTTTGAAGACCTTTTTAGTTCAGACACATGAAAGAAACCTCTACCATGACTCCAGAACAAAGCATGAATTTATATTTGCAATGTGCTTTAGCTGCCCTGTCATTTCAGCTCTCCCGTTCCACAGTCTTTTATTAATATAAACCTTTATTATAAACTTTGAACCTCTAACAGGTTGTGAAATATATACATCTAGACACTGAGAATTTAAAGGATTTTGGATATCCTAAATCATGTGGTATAGAAAATATAAGTCTCTTCCTCAGTAAATATGCTAAGAATACATATGCCAAATATTTAATTAACATCTATTCATGTAAAATGCTTCTTCATTCTATCCAGCTGCCTTCTAAGCTAGCTGACACACCCCTAGACCCATTCCTTTTAAGGGGTATTACACTATTAGTAATACTTCAGATTAAAAATGCATTCCATCCTCAGGTCTCTTCATTATAATTTAATTGTTACACAATCCACATTATCAGTAAGAGCACAGTATGAGAAGTAGTTTCAAAGTAGCATTTTTCTGTGGGATTCATACATTGAAATATGCTTATGATGTATATTTATTTGCTCAAAGCAATTTGCTAAGGGTTTTGAACATTACTTAAAATTTCAGGAAGAAAAAGCACAACACTTTTCTTTTGATTTGACTTTTTCTTTGTGAAAACATATACATGTTTCCTTTCCTTTACTTGTACATCTGAACTGGGGGAAAGACTAGAGAGTATTAAAAGTCCTCTACCTTCCCTCTAGCACAGTCAACATCCCATCTGTTCCCCAGACTGATGTGCTTAAGCTTTATCATGGTGGACAGTTGCCTCCTGGCTGGCACACCACTCCTCTGGCACTCACGGAATGAGGTCATAGAAACTAGGTACTGCTGCTGATAGGGGCAAGCTGTATTCACTTTTATCTACTCCCTATGAAATACGAGAGAACAGCAACTTGCCCCCAGCAGCAGCGTGAACAGAAGCACATCCTGAGAAATAGGAAGTAATTTTTTTTCTCAGGAAGCAATCTTTTGGAAAGTTTCCCAAACTGAACCATGTCTGTGCCAACTACAAAACCTGGTAAAATAATTAAATACAAAGCAGCTTACTAAAATAAAATTAAAAAAAAAAACACAGTAAGCCTTTTTTTCCACTCATCTCAAAGGATTTTTCTTTCATTTAGCCTATTTTTTTACTTTTATTTAAATTTAAGCATTATTATTATTATTATTACTATTATTATTGTTGTTGTTGTTATTATTATTATTATTATTATTATATTGAAGTTAATTAAACAGTAAGCACTTTGATTCCAGACGCATTGGAAAGCTTAGTCATTTATCAGGAGGTGTTTACAGGAAAGTCAAAGATGTTAAGAAAATTTAACCAGATGAAATGCAAGTCAGAGAACAGATCTTAGACAAATTAAGGCACAGCAGCGACTGACTTTCCCAAGGTCATACAGTGCATCAGCTGCAGAGCTGGGGCTAGAACCCAGGTCTCCTGATACACAGCCTAATCATACATTTCTCAGTAACAAAATTTGCAAATAAGATACCACACATATAAAAATTCTGTTTATGTACAGTATCTCCTTAGTGAGCAGGAGCAAAATATAGGCTCAATTATTTAAGAGCTTGTTTAATAGGGAGAGTATGTTTCAGTAATTACTGAGGCCAACCAGTGGGTTGAAGGTCTTATAAACTATACAATGTTTTCTCATTGTACTACAGAAGATGTTCTTGATTAGCCCTCTTGTGGTTTGTGTGCTGTGCCTCTCTGATAATGAGTAGGGTGAATACACATGGTACTGATTGACACGTGGTTCTTGCATGTTTAAAGATGAATTATTTTCATTCCTGCCAGAAGAATTTTACTTTTCATGTCTGTGTGAATCTTTAGATTATTTGCTTTTTAAGTGCTGTATTTAAGCAAAGGATGTTTAGATTTCTGTGACAATAAAAATGTGTAAGACAGATATCCATGATCAAGTGATTTTTGGATTTTTCCAATTTATAAGTATTACAAGCCCACTGAGTTGTTTGTTCTTCAAAAAAAAAATCTGTTAAAAAGAAGAATCTCTGAAGTTATCCAGGCTTTCTGAGTTTTCTTTATGCAGGAAAAAGCAGTGTAAAATTCTTTGGTCTGCACTACAATAAAACAAGTAGTAATTTTGAATGTAGGTAGGTAGCAGCAGAGTTCCCAGGCGGCCTCAGTAAAAGAAAGTGATGGTCAGACATCAAGTCTCTTATTCCAGATAGAACTGACTCACACGTGGGGAGTTTGCAACCATGTGAAGGATGAAGTCCATTAGTCACTTTAAATTTGGTCAACTTGTTCTCTGTCATGGGATCTGAAATAAAGTCTTGGTAGGTTTATAGCCAGGCTATTAAATTACATCACTTTTTGCTGACTTTCAGTCTGCCATGTCGTGGGACACCACATCACATAAGAAATGTCACCAAGAGGAATGACAGAAGGGCAATAAATGGATGCATTTCACATCATCTGAGTCTATCCCCTCTTCCTTTAAAATAAAAGCCAGCAAAGCACAGGGCATTTCCTTGGCATTTATGGTCAGAAGGATGTGTTGATGTGCTGGGGCATAGCCAAAGCCCACTGGGTTACACTGGTCACTCAGTCTGCAGGAGAGGGCCTTTGTAAAGGTATACTTATAAACATTAATGACTGAAAAGGGACATTGCTTACCCATTTACAAGGTATGGCCAGTAGCATCTCATTCTTCCTTCAGTTTTCCAAATTACATTAGAAGTTGCTGAGGTGGTTTTCTTAATTTCCATTTTCCTGCTCCCTTCCTCATCTCACACTGCAAAACTTGTTCCTCACCTGGAATGGCCAAACATCTCCACAGTTTTAGGAATTGAGATGCCTTAGTGTTTTTCTTTACATTGTCTTTTCTCCTTCTGACAACCTCTGCCAAAAGAAAGATTTAGAAAATGCTAACACGCTGTGCGTAGCAACCTGCAAATTTTTCACATGCTATTAGAGAGTGTCACAGTTTTAAGAAACTGGATACTTTTTTTCATTTCCCTCTTCTTACAAAAATATTGTACTAGCAGAAGTGCATATTCCACTGACATTCACTGTATGTGTGTTGAGGTGCTGAAGATTTTTAGGAGGGTCTGATCTTTGCAATTTCTTTTTGTATTTCTTCCACAAATTAATATTCTACAACTGCATAGAAAAAAAGGAAAGGGGAAAAGTGCATGGGAAAGGAAAGCAGAAGAGGTAGAGGAAAGAAGAAGGGAGAGAAAATCTGCTGTTATCTCAGATAACTAACATACTTAGCTATCTGTGGTAAAACTCTGCTGAAAATAAATTCTGCTTCTTTGCCATCAGACAGCTACATACTGATATCCTGGCCTGTCCTTGCTGTCTCTGTTTTTTTGTTTGTTTTTTGGTTTTTTGGTTTTTGGGGTTTTTTTTTGTTTGGTTGGGTTTTTTTGTTTGGTTGGTTGGTTTTTGGGGTTTTTTGCCTTTTTTTGGGTTTTTTTGTTTGTTTTTTGTTTTGTTTTGGTTTTTTTTTAAGCAAAGCAGTTTGTCTTGTCTATTAGTGGTTCTACTCAGGATAGCTGCTGATTAAATTTAGTTATCCAACTATTACAAGAATGTCAATCCAGCTTTTTTATTCAATGAGCTGTTCCAGTCTTCACATTATACATTTGAGGAAGGTTTGTCTTGCCTAACTAGATGCCTGTTACTAAAGTATCCATGTCTAGCCTGGCTGCTCTAAATTCCCTTTACTGACAATGAAGAGAAATAGAGCATTTTTAAACTGTGATTTTTTTTTTGGTCAGGGATCAAAAACTTCTTGCTGTTTTCAGCCTTGCCTTTGAAATGTCTATCTCTTCCTAGAGATTCTAAGAAATTTACAGTGACCATTTCAGGTTTTTGGATGACTCTTCCGTAATTCAGACCAGTCTGACATCTAATGGCAGCTGACTGTTCTGGCCTGCAGACAAATGTATGCATTGCCTCAGGTAAAGGCTTGCTTTCTGTACAGCACTTGAACACAACAAGTATTTCTGAAGAAATTAAGGAACTCGAAATCCCGAGGTTTTTAAATGATCCTTGTTGGGTTGTGTCTTCCAAACCTTCAGGAAAGACAAGACTCGGGAACATCTGGATTTTATCAACTACATCCTCTGTTTTCCATAAGTGTCAGATGTCCTTGCTTCCACACACTACAGCAGGCAAAACTATGCTGTATTTTATTCTCAGTTTCTCCAGGGAGAATCTAGTCCCTTCCTTATTTCAGATTGGCCCTTCCTTTTGGCTGTGCTGGCTACCTTCCAACAAAAACATGGAAAATTGACTCAGTAACATATTCACCTGGCCCTGGAATTCAAAAGCATAGTCCTTAAGCATCTTAATTAAGCTCCTTTTCTGAGGCATAACTCTTCTCAAAACATAAATAATAAAGAAAGGCTAAAATTTTAACTTGGAACTTAAATTTATGTTGGAAGAAAATTATGTGAGAAAATGCAGCAGTTTGCTAAATTTTGCACAGAATCACAGAACTGTTGGGTTGGAAGGGACCTCTGGAGAACAACTAGTTTCCTTACTGAAGAGATTTGTAGAATATTTCCTTGATACATGCTAACAGATTTCCAGTGCACCAGTGAAGACATTTAAAAGCCAAAAGATCTGGCATAAAGAGAGTAGTTCAGGAGGCCTGAGGAGCCTCAGATAAGGAGGATACAACTATGGAGGACTGGAGGTCCAGTGGTGACCTGAATTGATCCAAAATCCTCCAGAGAGTCTTAGGATCTGTCCCTGCTCCTACTGGAGGCATGAGTACCAATTTCTGTTCCAAGGTTTCCATCCCATGACTCACACCATCTGAGGCTCCAGCACGTGGGTCAGTTGAGAGCAGCCTGAGCCCTGGGTGGGATCCCAACCCCTGGCTCAGCCGCCTGCATGGTGCTGGTTGTGTCCCACACACCTGGTTGTGCCCCACTTCCTCCCAAAGGCGAACTTTTAATATTTGGCACCGTCTGTATCAGACAGTTGCCAAGAGGCACCAAAGCCCTTGTTAATCACACAGCTCCAGAGCAGTTCCCTCCCTCTGCACCTCAGGCCACTGAGCAGTTGTCACCAGGGTTTCCTCACCCTCTCATCTCCTGCCTCAAAAGCATCCTAGAAGTGTGAAGTTAGATGCAATTGCCCAACAAGTTTCACCTACTGCTTCCTTGGTTTTTTGAGCTCATTCTGGATTAATTCAGTCAAAGCTGGGCAGTTTTAGTCAGGGTCTTTCTTACCTGAGAGATGTTTTTAGCTAAGCACTACCCCATGATATCTTGTGATCCTGAATGTCATTCAGTAATAAACAGCCCCTTCTCAGAAAAAAAATTAAAGATCCATTCCCTCTTCTCCATTCCTGGGCAACAGAAAGAAATTATCCACATCAAAAGCATAATTCTGCAGCCTGCAGTACTCAGGAGGATACAGTGAACATGAATTATTACATGAATTATTACATGATTTACTGACAAAATAAGATGTAACTCTTATATAGGTGTTGATAGAGAGGTAATGATTTATATCAAAAATTCTTCTCCAATCTCAATTTTCATATGAGCCATTTTTCCTCTTAGAAAACTGCCTCCAGATTGACTACATCTTTAAACTCTTTTAATTTCCTTACAAGTGTTTTTGACACTTACAAACATTACAAACATTTCGTATGTTGCTAAGTAGTGTACATTTGCTAGAGGCTATGTTACAACTTTGGCACATTTTTACTATTATTAGGCACAAATCCAAACCTCCAAAGTCTAGTACATCTGACCTTTAAAGAAGTTCAAATCTGATTTACCTTGAAACAATGCTGCTTTAGGCTGTCTCTGTTGGTGTGGTCAGGTGTTGCAAATGATCAAGTTAATGTGATCTAAGAAATTCTCCATATAGCTAAAACAGTAACATACAAAAAAATCAAAATCAACTAAGGTAGCATAGAACAGACTGTGATGATGCCCATGCAAAAGCAAAGTAGCACTTTTCCTAAGCTCTGTTGCCATCTTCATTAACCCAACTTGCCTGGACTAGAGCCACACCAGACTGCAATGACAAAAAGGGCTAAATATTGCATTTGTAACAGCCTATAAAGATTCACAGGAAATAACAGCTGGAATTTGCAAAAGCTCTGCTGTGCTGATCTAAATTACTCTGAAGGATTTCTGAGGATTACATGGGTTAAAGAATCCAGGACTGATTAGTCTTCTTGACCCTGCACTGACATAAGCCATGGACAGAAGAAGATAGGAAGAGCCATAAGCAGCCTGCATAGTCTAGCAGTCATCTTTTCCTTTCTGTCCCTACTGGAGAAACTTGGATGAAACACCATCAAAGGAATTGCTCTCTGCATTCCTTCCTAAAGCCTTGATCCAATCCTGTGCAACCATGAAGGAGTGTAGGGGGATGCCCCCAATGAGAGAGGGACAAACTAGCCTTTGTCCCCCAAAAAAGGAAGATGGCCCAGAAGTTTCTCCCAACGATCAGGTGAAAAGCCACCTTATAGGACCCCAGAGACTTCACTAAAACCTTAGGGTCACCTAATTGGATGAGAGCCAAAAGATCCCGCCTGGGCCATCAGGTAGAAAAAGAGAAGACAAAAGAACTGCGAGGCTTTTGTGAAGGTGTTTTACCAGGAGCAGACCTCTGTACCTGGATCGGATTTTCTGTTTATTGTTTTTCCTTTTATTAAACAGTTTGGTTTCCAACACTGCAGCAGAAGCCATCCTGCTCATTATTTGCCTCCAAAGGTAATAGCTGAGCTATCCTTTGTGTGTATTAAGTTTTCTTTTAAAGGCTCATAAAACCCTGGCCCGACGAAACAAAACTTAATACAACCACTCATTTAGGTAAATCTAACTACATTAGGTTTTGCAGAGTTCAAGAATAATTTCATTTAAATGCTGCCTTTTTGGTTTTGGTGTTTTGGGTTTTTTGTTTTGGTTTGGTTTGGTTTGGTTTGGTTTTTACAATCAAACTGAGGAAAAGCTTTCAGAAAACCTCTATTCAACACAGAAAAGGAGTTATGCAGAATACTGGATTTTAGGCTTATCTGCCACTGTGTAGGTTGTCTCACTTGACGTAATCCGTTTTCCTGTGTTTTCCATTTTCGCTGACATTATCCTTATTTATACACAAGCACTAGGCTGTGGCAGCTTCCCTAGCTTACTGCTTCCTGTTTCTTTTCCTTTCCCTTTGATCACTGCTGCTGGCTACCTAATAACAATTTTAGAACAATCAATCAACAGTCTGTGCAAGCAAATAACTTACTGAACACTTGAACCCTGTAATTGTGTTCTGACCTTGGGTGTACTAAAGGTTAGAGTGATAGATTCTTTGCAGCAATGCCATGCTCTGTAGTTCTGTAAATGCAGTTCACCAGCCTCAGGTGAACTTTACTGCAGAGGAAAGAAAAATCAAGTGTGGCCACATAAAACCTAGCAGTACACAGAGAAGTCAGTGACAGCATAAAGAATGTTGGCAAACAAGGCACACTAATACCTAAATCAAACAAAGCTTGAGGAGGGAAGAAATGTCTGAGGCAACTGTGTAGGAGACTCAACAGTCCTTATTCTGACATTGCAAAAATTTGAAAAGTTTTAAAATACCTCTTTTTCTTCAGGGTTTTGAAATACGAATTTAAGAGGATTATTAAAGGATTTGCAGTGGCATACTTCCACACTGAACTTGTGAATAAATGTTGTCTTCCCTATAATTAAATAAACCAATAGAGCTGTTCCTAGAACAGTATGTGATTCAGGTGTGATTCCTACTGACCAAACTGCATTCAAAATATAGAGATTTCCTACTGGAATGTCATTATGACCACCACCTCCTTTGCAGCCCCATTAAGAAATATGCACTATTTCTATTTTTCCATGTGAAATATTTTGGGAGTGAAGACCAGTTGGCTGAGGCTCATGGGCAAAGCTCTTTAGATACTTAAAGCCAAGTAATTTGCCCTTGGTAGCAATTTGGATGGATGACAGTTTTGAGTTATTGCCAGAAGTTATTCTAACTTCTGAATGTGAATGGAGTTTGTGAGAGGAGCGTTGCAGGTACAGTGAGCACATGTGTGTCTGTGAGAGACAGACATGCTGAGAAGGCAGTAGTTGATAGTGGGAAGAGATGCAATTGCAAGTGACAGCACCCATGCTCCTACATGAGCCTGTCATGGTGATGCACTGTCCATGCTGTGCCCTGCCCAGATATAGAAACACAAACTCTTACAGTACATCTGTCAAAACAGGTCTCACATGTGAACATGAGCAAGAATTTGGGGGAATGGAAGAGGACCACAAGAGTAATACTGATTCTCTGATGAACAGTAACTATGATTGAATTGTTGTCAAGCCTCACAAAAAAAAAAAAAAAAAAAAAAAAAAAAAAAAAAAAAAAAAAGAGGAAATTCTTGGAAATTCTTTCCAGCCTCAGAAGAGGCATGATGGAAAGAGTGGAGGAATTTCTTTAAAAGTATTGGAAGGGGACATTGGAATTTGATCAGTGGCATATCCAGTAAAGCAGCAGCTTTCTGAGAAGAGCATTGAGATGGAACAAAACTGTCACGATTTAAAAGCCAAGTGCTGAGCAGAGGCAAGTAATCACTATCTTCTTTCCTTCTCTCCCAGCCCTCTGTGCAGTAGCCTCCCAGCCAGACCACAGTGCACCACTGGCTCACGTCAACTGAGTCCACGGAGATCACAACTGCCATTCCTCTGACCAAGTGATCTCTTTAGGCATTATAGTTCTCCAGACTTGGAGTACGTGTTTGACTGACACACTCAGGTTCAGTGATGTTCTGGGATATCTTATATTTCAGCCACCCTCCAACTGCCACTGTGGATGACCCATAGGGTCAGTGTCAAATCAGCCCCATAAGTTTAAATCCATTCCAAATTATCCTGTTACTACATGCCCTTGAAAAAATTCTCATTCCAGCATTCATGGAGGCCCCCTTTAGGCTGTTATGTTGTATTTTTAATGTTGTAGTTTTACTGTTTTTTCTCTCTTTGTGCTGCTTTTTATCCTATTTATCTTTTTTTGGTGATGCCTTTTTGAATGTCATCAAAGAGCTTTCACTACAGCTGGAAATAGGTATTGATAAACTTTTTTTTTTTTTTTGCAAGAAGATAAGTAACTTGCTGTTGTACACGTGGTAAAATTTATCTAAATGACTCCACCATGCTCCTTCTTCTTAATATTTTACATCAGGCATAACTGACTAAATGTCTATAGTTTAAGTGAGCTAAATGATAGTTAGGAACTGAAAACCAGTTCAGACACCATTGAAAATGGTCTAAGTGACTTCTCCAGCCTCTGGTCACTAATCTAAAAAAGGCACAGAACATCTGTAGATCTGGTGTAATATCTGCCATGTTAAGGAAACTTCTCAGTCTGACCATTCACAAAGCTCTCTGGCACTCACACTCCCAATACCAGAGAATTTTTGCTGGGACTGAAGCCCCTTCACCTCATGGGAAGCTCCAGTAATGCAGTGGATGCCCTGCTTTCCTCCCCAGACACCCCACTCACAGAGTCCAAGCAGGTTTACTCAGCAGTTCAGCTCCAGGTTTCCCACAACAGAGTCTCAGGTGGCTCATCCCACAAAACCATTTATTCACAGCAGAGTAACAGCCTGAGCTGGGTCCTCCAAGAAGGAACTTCCAACAAAGGAAAAAAATAAAGTCCTTGGGCTTTTATAACCTCACAGTATCTCCACATGCCAGTCTCATTTTTCCTCCTGAGTCTTTGGCTCTTGGCCCACCCTGTGTCCATCTACCTCACTGGCATCATATTTTCACCTCCTTCATTATGCAAAAGATTGGTAATTCTCAGGTCCTGCTGTGTCTGTGATGCACCCAGATGGGTGTCACCAGTCTTCATGCCCTTTGTTATCCCAAAGGTTGTCAGTTCATGAACTCTTGTGTCCAAGATATTCACCTAATCCTAAAGCAGACATCTATAGTGTACCTCATGGCACTCTAAACTTCCTTGGCTCTTTTGAGAAGCAGGTACATGTTAATTCAAATATCCAAATGCAGATATTTAGTGCTGTTTGGGATATCATAGGCCCTAGCTGTCCTTCCAGAGGATCACAGATATTCTGCAGGTTGTTTGTCATACTTACCACCCCTGTGCAGGTGTCCCAGGCAGCTCAGGAAATTTCAGTACTGCTGCTTACCTCACTATGAATCACAGTGGAAAGATGGACCTCACAGGATCATCTTGAGGCTGTCCAGAAATTAGACTTTTATTCAGTGTGGTCTTGCAGATTTGGAATTAGGCAGTATTGTCTAAAGATGACAGAATTCTTGAGAGATGCTCAAGTCTCTTTAAATACATTTTTTAAAAAGCATAAATAGTCACATCATTAAAGAACAAATAAAAATAATTCATACACATATAAACTGATTATTTCTTTACCTCTTGTTGCACCACTACAGGTTCAGCTCAGGATTTCTTTACAATCTATCATTTCTCAGTGCACATTCAGAAATAGCTCACCATTCATACCGGTTTCTTAAGCTGAAGTGCATAATTAAGTTTTGATTTGCATACTGGCACAGCTGTGTTAGGTTATGTGATGAGGCTCATCTGCACCACTGCAAAAGGAGCTTAGACAGACAATGCCAAAAAGCAGCCCCAAACCCCCACATCCTGTCAGAATACTCCCAGGCTTATCCCAGGGGGCATCAGCCCATCAAAGGCACATCCCCAAAAAGCACAGAGGAGTAGAGGGACTTGATGCCAGGTGAGAACCCAAATCATGTACTCCCAAGGACGGAGTGCCTTGTCCCAGCCCCTCTCAGGACTCCTTCAGGAAACCCATCATTCCTGTGGTTCAAGTGTGGAGTCCAACTCTGTGAATCATCAGAAGCAGCTCTCCAGATTGTCCTTCAGACTAAAGGCTGCTTACCAGCAGCTGGGGACACTGGGATCCAGTGGGCAGCTGCTGGGCAGACTGAATGCCTGGATATGTCTGCTTTAAGGAGGGATCCACTTTACCCATGTACACATATATTCTCACTGATGAGCCTCCATGCTGTGCTGCTGGGGGAGCAGGGAAGGAGGCTGGTTCTGCCTGTGCCTGAGTGGGTGCTTTGAATGTCTGTGTGGTATGTGGTGTAACTGTGTGTGTCTGCCTGCTGGGGATACATCTCTGCCTCACTGCTGGACTCAGGGATTTGGCTGTCCTATAACATCCTTAAATGTCTTTTATGAGATCTTCAGATTAGTGCCAGATTCTCCTTGTGATCTCTGCCTTTTAGGTGGGTTAGCCTGCTCAAGTCACTAATCATCTAATGTGAGAAGGGGTTCACAGGATGACAGACACTACAAGCCTTTTAAAAAACGACCTTTTATCAGTAAATCTTGACTGAAGAGGAATGACAAATAGCTCTAAAAATGAGACAAAATTGCTCTTTGATACTGTTACTTTTATAACCTTAAGGCCTTATTACAGCATTGTATCTCTCTCAATGAAAGTCAAAGGAGTTGATGGAAAATCAAGGCTGCTAAATGTGTTTGGAAATGTTGTAGAAAATATACAATTCAGTAGAAGTGCCATCATTCAGACCCATCAGCTGTGTCTTCTGAAAGGCTGGTTTCTTCTACATTTGCTGCAGGGACTTGCACAGTTGAGTACTGCAGCCAATCACCTATTTTATGGTCAGCACGAATAGAATGAAATATTCTTCCTTCACAGCAGGTTTGCTTGAAATGAACTTTTACCTTAGAAGAATGAGAGTCTGTCTTCTCACTCTGTGAGATTCTTAAAAGTCTCAGGAAGCTCAAGAAAAGAAGCTTTGAAACTGTTAATCTTCAGCCAGCTTGTGAAGCAGAGATAGATGCTTTGCACTGGAAGCAAGCTCATGGACATGAGCTTGTTGGTCATGGACAGCGTGGTTTGATGCTTTGGAAGCCTTATGGATGTCATCTCTGGTTGTTAAGGAATTCCTTATCAGTGTCAGGTCATGGTGATTCGACATGACTAAGTTTAGACTGTGTATAATGCAGTGGATCTTCTCAACCACTCCTGATAAGGGCTTCTAGGCAATTAAAATGGTTCTTTACTGTTGCAGTCTCATGAAAACTGCATCCTCCTTCTCTCCAGCTGGTGTGAGAGCTGCTTCACCTTCCCCTGCCACATCCCCCAACAGGACACAGACACAGGCAGTGTGCTGATCACAGGGCATTAAATGAACGAGGACAGCGCTGTCAGCTTATAGTCTCTGGGGGCTGGGAACACAAGATAACATCTTTGTTGATCTTCTGATTGGAAGTCAAGAAGATTGGGAAGTGCCATATATAAATTGTTTGATTTTAGACACTGAAGTATTTCCCCTCTTGCTCTTATTTAACTTCAACATTTTCTTCATCATTGCATCAGTCTTGATACGTAAACTGAGAATGGCCTGGACTTTGCTGTCACTCTTCTCTGAAGTATGAATGTGGTGCAGAGGGAGTCATTGTGTTCCTTGAAGACAAGGCTTTGCCTCTGGAAAGGACTAATGATAACACCTGTCTTGACTCTCCGACATTTATTTCACTCTCTAACTGCATGGAAATGTCAAGCTGCTTACTAGCTATAACAGTAGAAAGGCTTTTCAAATCCTCTGTATTCAATACGAACACTTCCATGTTCACCAGTAGGAAATCACTTGGTAGCACCTTTCCCCTGCCCACTGTTAATCTTTGCAGCTGTCCTAGTAGCTGTACAGTCAGTGGTAGTGAAATTGGCAAGAAGAGTGCACAATATTTGAGAAATGCACCACCTTGAGCCTTGGAATAAGCCAATTCTTTTTTCTGAAATAGAAGATTCCCGAGTTCTCTGGCTAGTCTCAGGGAGATTGAGTTCTCCAAAATCTGTATTTTCTGGTCACAGCTTCTCCTTTTGTCTTACACTTCTTGAATTGAAGCACGTTGAGATCTGTGAGTTTATGCAGTGAGCCCTGGGTTTCATGGCAGTGCTGACCAAAGTCAGAGCTTGTCTGCTGGCTACATTAACACTGGTAGGTTTTTCATAGATGCCATTTGCCTTCTATCTCACATGGTCTTTTCCTGACATAGCAGAAAGTGAAACATTTTGGCCTCATGTCAAACATGCTGAAATCATGTATTATACAGTGGAGTAAAACTGTGTTGCTGCTCTCTGTTTGTACCCAACAAATGCTCTCAGCAACCCAGATGCAGTTATCAGTCACTCATGCAGACACACACGGAACGAAGAGGATTCCCTGCTGTGACTTGGGACGTGGCCAGAGCACATCTGAGCTCTCTCTAGGGCAGCATTCCCACTGTCACCATAGCCATGGATCAGTAAATGGTTCCTTTCACATATGTATCCCAAGAAAATGCTACCTCAGGGGTGTGGAGAGCTTAAAGATTTGCCAAGCCACTGACAAAAACATTTATCCTCCTCATCCCCACCAAAATGAATTGTAAAATAACTATTTGACAGTAATAGATTATTTCCTCTTCATTTAATTGGAAAGGTAACATTGGATAATTTTTTTTACATTATTCCAATCCCATTCTGTTCCTCTGAATTACTTTAATAAGGGTATCACATATCTACCAATGAAACTTTCATTTATCAGGTATTTTCTGGGGGGAAGAGGAAACATCATAAATGTTTGCCATAAGTGGCAAACTTGGGATAGAGTTGTTTAAAATGAGACGAGACACTTGTCTCTACAAATTTTTGTAGGGTGCCTCCTGGGACATCCTTTTTTTTTTGTTTATATGCTTTGTCTCTTCCCATTATTATTTCAACATAAAACACTTTATTTCTTTGCTTCCCAAAACTCCATCAAGGGACAGATCTTGAAGTGGACCATGGAAGCTGTTTCAAACTACAGAATCACACCCATCTGACTTCTCCCAGTTTAGCTATTATAAGACCAAAATTGTTCAGACAAGCTTTCTTTATACTGAAGTACATTATTCAGGCTTCAGAGGGAAAGCTCTTGCCCCTTCAGCATCCATGATAGAGACTTCTCCTTTCAGGTTTGCAGGTGCCATTTTCATTCCCCAAACTGTAACAATAATAGCAGTTTTTAGACAGCTACATTACTTTCTCCCCTCCTTTTCTGTGCTCCAGCCATGCTGTACTGGCTTCCTTCTCAGTATCAAATATAATTTAGTCATACCAAGACTGAGCTGTCACAGACTCTCAATGCTGTATCTAGATACCTGCTGAAGACTTGAACAAATTGCTCACAAGCAAGACCAGTGACATTTGAAAGAAATGGCATTCAGTCATCAGCAGATTCAAATTAAGATACGACACTTATCATAGATATAGTATTTATTATCTAAAATTTAGTGCATCTTCCTGAGCCCTTAAAACACATGTAGGGGGAAAAGCCATTTCAAGCCTTTAATGAAAATCATGTTTAAGAGAGGCAGATGTGAATGAATATCATTAATATTGCAAAAATTAAATCCCAGGTCTCTTAGATGAAGATTTCTAGTGGGCAAGCTATCTCTAAAAACAGCAGACAAAAATCATGTGTGTGCTTGCTTGTGCAAACGAATGATAAAGATATTGCCATGACTTTTGTTAGAGAAAAATATGTCACACCTCTTTCACGCACACCTGTTCTTATCAACAATTCACATTTCCCCACAGCATGTTGACATTGCAGTTCCTTGTTTCGTGGCAGACTGACATCCTTCTGTTTGCAAATAAGTACGGTAACATTTTATACACAATTTTGAAATCACTCAGTTATCGCAATCTTGGAAAAAAATTGAAAGATTCTGGTTGACTCCCTTATTTTCTCCCAGGGCAAGGTTGCTGTAAAAAATCTACACTCCACAGCTCTCACCAGCTTGACTCTTGCTGAAATAGAGCTATCTGAGCTTAAATTACAACAGAAACTGTATTGTTAAGACTTGCTAAGGGAGGATAGTATTTGAGAGATAGCTCACAAATGCACCTGGGTGATGTTGCAAGATAAGGCCGTGGCAGCTGAAGTGGCTGAGACAGCTCAGGGAATCTGTCTCTGTATACTTCTGAATTCTGCTTGATTTTCTGATCTTCACCTCTGACCAAAACCTTCAGTGTGAATTAAATCTTTCATTTTATGGGCAAAAGCAGCCAGAGCCAGAGAGACAGAACAAGACCATTGACATTTGAATAACCTTGTCTCGCTAAAACAGGAGATACTGGTAGCCCCATCAGCTGGTAATAGCCTTCTGCCTAAATCCTGGCAGAGGTCAGAGAGAAAAAAATTGAGGTGTTCAGATCATTAGGAACTGTTTTTTATGAAGACATGGTCTCTTACATATTGTTTAATAGCTGGAAGACTTAGAAGGAGACAAAGCAGCAGGCAGCCTGTACTTCTCAGGTATTTTGTATTTCAGTAAGACATGAAAGGCTTTCACTTATAGTATGGAAGTAGAGATTTCAAACATCCATATATTTGGAGACTTTGCATTAATTTAACATCTAAAGACATAAATTTTCTGGGGTTTCATGGTGATTTTCCCTCTGCTTAGTTCTCAGCTGTAAAATAGTAAGGCCCAATGGTATACATGAGCTATCAGTGAAACTCAG
The DNA here is from genome assembly GCF_036417665.1 of Passer domesticus. Taxonomy (NCBI): domain Eukaryota; kingdom Metazoa; phylum Chordata; class Aves; order Passeriformes; family Passeridae; genus Passer; species Passer domesticus. The sequence continues at coordinate 50,926,258 of NC_087475.1, read as the reverse complement.
TGATGCTTGGCATTAGCCTTGGGGCAAACATCTGAGGTTCCAGGGTGAGAGCCTAACTCCCAGAACTAAGCTGAGAAGTTAGGCAAGGTGATGATAACCATTTCTTCTGTATTAACAGTGGGAAAAATTGTCTTCTGCTGCCCTTTGAGTGCCTAAGTTCCATACTCAAACACTGCAGTTTCAAAACGAACACTGAAATACTGTCTCATGCCAGATATGTCCTTGTCTTGTGCCAATGCAGTTTTACAAAACCAGCTAGCTGAGCTTGCTAAATATAAGTATTTAGGTAATTGAAACACTGACCAGAAGGAGCTAAAGGTAATCCTGCCCAGCAGCAGCCAAAGAACAAAGTTAAGAATTGTTTCCAGGTAACAGAAAAGCAGTCTTGAAACTTGGAGCCCAAATACAAGCAGAAAAAACAGAGGTCTGAAATTAAGCCTCCAAAATACAAGGTTAGTCCACCCCTAAGAAAATTACTGGACCTATGCATTCTGTGTTTCGGTTTGGAAAAGACTATCCTGAGTTTTAAAGCAAAAAAATAATTAAATATTTAGAACAGTAAGTGAAGACTGATTATTTTCTTCAGTCCAAAGTTCACAGGCTATTTCTCAAAGATCTTTATTAGCTATTTTGGTTGGACTTGATGTTCTTGCAGAAGTTTTCCAAACTTAACAGTTCTATGATTTTACATGGCTCCCTGCTTAGAATGATGTTTTGTCCTGTTGGGGACCTTCCAATGGCTTATAACAGAGTTTAGTAAGAAATTAACAAAATCAGGCATATCCACTAGACTGAGACTTCAGTATCATATTTGACGGCTAGCTTCAACAAAGACATTTTGCATGATCTCAAAAAAAAATCTTTTTTCAATACAAAACAATACCTGTTTCAATAAGCAGGGTCTCAACAAAGCGGGAACAAAATCATTACTCCAGGCTGATTCGGGTTTTGCTCTTTTATCATCAGACAAGTGGAGGTTCACTTGAGGGTGAGCCAAAACCAGAGTAATACCAGTTTAAAATAACCTACAATGATGTAGCACTCTTATCAGAAAAGTCTGGGTAGAGGTGTGGTTGTCTCCCACTCATGTGTGAGAAGAACATTTGCAATTGGGATATCACATCTCAGTGGAATCTCATATACATCACTCTAAGGCAAATAGAAGAAAGTCCTCATGATAAGAATCTATATCAAGAAAAACAGATTTAGGCTGAGATAGCTCTGGTGATTATGTATTTTCAGAGATAATTCAGTAACCACTTTAGGATTTTTTTTCAAAGGATATGATTTCACAAGAATAAAATTGGAACAAAAGACCATAATGTCAGAAGGAGTTTATTAGTCCATAGTAGTATATAAGAAGCAAGGGCAAGGCATTTTATTTAAAAACCCGCAACAGAGACTTGGAGGTTTCGTGATTAAGGGAAGATTCAGGCTTAAAGAACAATGCCACAGAAAAATGTAGAAGATGACAGCAAGATGATTAAGGAGTGAAATTTAATAGAATTAACAAATGTTAAACGGGATTAGTTGGCAGATCCTGAAGATTTGCCTGCTTACTTTCCTATGACTAGGTTAGAAATAGGTTAGAAATACTGGCAAGCCAGTTCCAGTGGTCTTAGTAACGTCACCAGGTCTACATCACATACAAGTTATGTTGAAATCTAGACCTAATTAAATCACTAAAGCAAGCAGCATATGGAGAAATTAAAGAAAGAACACACAGAGATCAGAAGGTTGCAATGCACAGTCTTTTGCAAAAAATAAATGGGTTTTCAAATTACTGTACACAACAAAAATGGAGCATTTACAAAGACTTTTGTGGTACATTTTCTTAAGAATTCCCATTGCCATTTCCCCCATTTAGAATATTTTAAATGTTTTCACTTGTTATTTGGATATGTATATGTGACAGGATTCCACACAAGCATCTTGGAGACTACTTTCCTGCTGCTTTTGAATAAGGAATGAGGAAACTGTATTTTTAAAATTAAATAGCACAGCAAAATAAATAATACAGCCAAAGGTGAGTGAATGATTCACGAGGAAAAATTTGGTTTAAATGTTTTCCCTTTATTCTTGCTGTTAGAGACTAGATTTTATTACAAGCCTCAGGTTTATTGTCATTCAAAATTACTTGTGAAATTTTTTTGACTTCTGAGCCTTTGAATACCAGCTTTTGATATTTTTTTTTTACTCAATAGACAGTGAAAGATTTTGCATATGTTCCAGTGTGGCAGAGTGAGGCATAGAGTGCTTTTTTCTACTGTGAACATATTTTATTTTCCATATGGAACTTGGGGAAAAAAATCTTGTAATCAGACATGAAACAACAGATGACAACTCCATAGTCAGCCTGTTGTTACATGAATGAGACAATCATCATGCAAACACAGCAACTAGAGGAAGAGTCAAACCAGCTGAACAAAGATTATAATAGAAGATCTTGCTTCCATGAATGAACATAACAGAGGGTAGAGGAGGGAATAATAATGTGTAGAAGTCTGGGTTATTGGGAAAGCAGAACTGGCCATATATTCATCAGTTATTTTACACGAGGACCAGAGACTGGTACCCAGGATGATGGCATCAGCTGCTTTGCACCCACCCTCCTTAGGCACATTTGTCTTACTGAAAGCTAAATTGAGTGGTAGAAAACAGAACAAGAGAACAAGCTGGGGCTGATCTCAGGCCTGTTGCCTTGTCCTCTTACTTAGAAATACAACTGTTTCCTTTAGATCATAACTGGAAGACATAAGGCATAGGAAGTCCTGAGAAGGAAGCCCCAAAACAAACATGCTTTTTTTTTGTGCGAGTGTCTGAGAGTAAAAATTAACATTGTAAACATGTAACATTGTAACATCTGTAAGTTAACATTGTAAATGAGTACCTCTTATACTAAGAGCAATAATATATAAAGTAATCTGCAATATCAGGAGTTGGGTTGTGGTATTTTTGCATTTCTGGACTTATTCTGGGTACTTTTAAGAAACCATTTTCTGGAAACAAAATACTGGGAGCAAGGGAGAAAACTCAGGGTGACTCAATATGAAATATTTTACTTGACAGTTGTCTGTTGAAAATGGTTTCTCATGTCTAAAGCCTACAAGGGCTAGGTTATAACCCTGCCTTGGAAAGTTATGCCTTCTGTAGAGCTCTATCAGCTCTTTCCATTTCTTTCCACCTCTTTATCCCTTCCTATATATACTTTTCCTTTTATCCAGCTTACTAGTGGATAGGAGGATAAGGAAAGAAGTGTCAGAGCTTGGATGTTTTTTCCACCATGCAGTCCACAGCACTCCTACAACAATTCCCCACGGAGCACAACAGGGAAATGCAATTCTTCAAACACAGATAAATGAGGTAGATGATTGCCACAGACAATGTGAACACCAAGAACTTTATAAATCATTTCCCTGTGTGTATTCCATTAGTGACCAGAAAAGATATCATGGCTTACCTTGCTGTAAAAGTGCCATAGCATTAAAAAAAAAAAAAAAAAAAAAAAAAAGAGCAGGGACTAGAATACACTGGGATCTTGCCTCATCTTTGAAGTAGAGTTAGCCAACTGACACAGAGTGTCCAGACAAAGATTAAGTGTGAACTAGCCAGTGAGCTGGAAATAGGCCATCCTTTAGGTGAATTCAGTGTCTCTGACAGAGCAGATTTGTATTGCAGCTTCTTATAGTATTTGCAATTCATATTATGCAGGCCAGTGCAAATTGTAAAGGACATCTTGTACAATCAAGCTGTAATCAAAATTTACTTCCAAAGACAATCCAAGCTTTTCAGCTAAGAACACACTTTTTAGAGTGTTCTTGATAGTAAATTCCAAGCATTAAATTACCACAGCAAGCTTTCATAAAATGGTGTTGATTATGTTTGTATCCTAATTTAATTACTGTTCATAGGAAGTATTTTTTTCTTTTTGCTCAGCTATGATATACAATGCTTTCACACTGTTAGACATTTTACTTCATACTTCATTATTTGGCAAGGCTAGCAGGATTAAGTAGTCCATCTAATAAGGAGATAGGTATACTCTTCATTTCTGTATCACAGAGGCATTTAAATAATAATACAAATGGGCGGAAAAGGAAGAATCCTTTGAGTGTAAAATCATGTCAGAAACATTCATGATTTGGTATTATGATATTATACCGATTTTGAGACAGAAATATTTCAGTGAAACAAGGGACAAGGCTCAACTGTCTTGTATTGCAAAATCCTACACTGAACCACTTTTGTAAATTGGTGTATTGTGATTATACATAACTATTTTAAACCTCATATTCATTTCAAGAATATTACTTCACTGATGTAGTCTCAGATATGTACTCAATGCAACAATTTTTTACCCTTATCATAAATTCTCAGTCTAATACATTCAGTACATTGTAACCAGATTTATTTTGTATTTTAATGCTCAGCATCAGTCATAACAGTTTGATTTGGAATTTGAACAGGAGCCACACATTCCCAATGGGATTCCATTGCTGGTTAATATTAATGTTCCCTTAAAATGAAGCAATATCCAGCTGTCTTTGTATTTATTCAGTGTGAAAGCCTAGCCTTCCAAAAGATAGGCTATGCTGATGTGAGGCTACATTTTTTTGTCCTTAGGGTTTGGAGGCTGAACCTTAGAGCTGCCAGACAGATTTGGGAAATTTGATCTCACTGCTTAAGGCTCTGAGCCAGAGGATGCTCATCACCTGAGCCGGCAGGAATTCACCTACACAGGTCAGCTGGTAGGAACCCATGTGAATGAGAACACTGATCATTAATGTCACCCCAGAGATGTGAGAGCCTTCCTTGCTGATAGAAACAGATTCCACTAGCACCAAGAGCATCCTGATAGGACAGCTGAGATTTGTAGTATGTCATGGGGGCAGTGGAGCAAGTTTAAATAGAATAGAGTGGTGTCTGATTATTTGATAAAATAACTGCTGAAATAAGCCACAAAGATGTCACATGCTCTGGATGACAAAATAAATTTAAAGTAAATCAAACTGATTCATGAGCTGCATATACTTTTTTAAAAGTTCAAATAGGAAGTTTTTACCTCCTTTAGCAGTTTGTAAAAGTGGTAGGTGAGCATGGGAAAAGCGTGGGAGTTTTGATACCAGGTGATCCATTGCTTGATTGTATTATGACTAACATTCAAAAACATTTTAAACTGATCAGTTCAAAGATCTACTTCCATATCAGTGAAACAGAAAGAGATTGGAATCAAGGGTGACCTATCCACCTTTCTTCTGGAATTTTTCTGGGTGCTTTTTCAAGTACATACAACTATGCTAAGAAGAAAAAGAGATTACAGATTTTGTTTTCTCTTCTGAGATTCACAGTGTCAAGGAATTCTCCCAATGGACAGTAGTAATAAATAAATTTGGGCTGACCTAGAGGACATAATAAGATACACAAATGTTAGCATACCCTCAGCCAACACCTATTTGACTGGAGAATCAACACAGAAAGCCACCGAGGGTTCAGTGATACAGTCATAATTTGTATACTTTTCACCATCCAACACTGCCTCCAGGAATGTAATATATCCACAGAAGGAGAAATAAAGAGAGTTCATTAACAAACAGATGATAGTCTCTTAGGTATTTGGCAGTTCAGGTGTTGTGGTTTTACCCCATCAACCAAGCACCACGCAGCTGCTCACTCACTCTCCTAGCAGCAGGATCAGAAAAGCAAAGGTGAGAAAATTTATGGCTTGACTTAAAAGTAGTTCAATAGGTAAAGCAGAACCTGCGCACCCAAGCAAAGTTAAACTTTAATTAATTCACTGCTTCCCATGGGCAGGCAGGTGTTCAGCCACCTCCAGGAGGGCAGGGCCCCAACACAGGTAATGGTTCATGGCAAACAAACACCATCACTATAAACATCCCCCCATTGCCTCCTACTTTATCCCTGCCCTTCATATACTGAGAATGAAGTCATATGGTCTGGAATATCCCTCTGGTCAGTGGGGGTCACCTGTCCTGGCTGTGTCTAGTCCCAGCCTCCCATGCACCCCAACTCCCTCATCAGCATGGCAGAATGGAAAGCAGAAAAGGCCTTGACTCTGCGCAAGCTCAGCTCAGCAAGAGCAAAAACATCTCAAAACATTATCAACCCTACGTTTAGCACAAGTACAAAACACATACCCATACCAGCCACTGTGAAGAAAAGCAACTCTACCCCAACCAAAATCAGCACTTAAGGCCACAGGGCACCGAGAAGTTTATTTTACATACTTGTATCATATAAATTCAATGTCACATCAGAATTTTATTTCTAGTTTTCCTACAGCTGTAAACACAGAGAAATGCTGGCCAGTTGCTTCTAAGAGTGTTATGCTTTACTTAAGAAGAGCACAGTTTAAAAAAATATTACATACAGATATTATAAATACAACATGTTCCAGTGAAGTATCTCCTACCCATTAAAAAAATCATGCCAAAAGGACTCTGTGAAGTTGAAAGAAAGCCTCGTCATGTTTGCTAAATTTCTGGATGAAATATTTAGCCATATCAGTGAACAAGAGCATAGATAACTAAAGTATAGATAAGAACTACTATATTAAATGCAGCATTTTGCCTTCCACCTTCCAAGATGAGCATTTTCACTGTTTTACAGTGCCATCTGTATAGAATATGGAATAATTCCAAAACTTGAGATCACTGCCCAAAAGGCAGGTAGAAATTGAATTGTAGATCAGAGTTAAGTGTTAGGTTATTTCTTCTGAGAACTCATGTTCAAAATGTACACCACAGTAACCAGTGGGGACCTGCATATCTAATAAATCCACCTATTCACACACACAAGACCAGCACATGCAAGATATACAGTGAGTAATCTTGAATCCAAATGTCTTGTTAAAGGACTCTGCTTGCTTGTCTTGTATATTATTAACACACAGTTTTATTTGCCAGGCAATCTTTTATACATTGACTGGTCTTGGCTGGAATATCTATTTGAATTTCAATAATAGTAATTTCAAAATGGAAACACCTAGCAGCACAATGATCAGGTAAGCAGGTTGCTGAAGAGGTACAGACACCTTTAAACTATAACTGTTCAGAATATGCTAAGCTTTATTGGCCATTTTACAGTACTATCTACCTTTGTCAGGTATTTTATGGCATAATTTCCTTCTCCCAAATGTCTTCTTTCAATTAAGTACTACCATTGTGAAGTTTTTTTTCTGGACCTCACTGCTTATACAGTAATATTTTCTCACAGAGATGGATACAAAATTTGCGCTGTGGGAATATTACCAGTACAAAAACTGACCAATAACTTCTATTATCCCAACAGCTTGAATATATACAACTGTACCAGATCACACTACATGTGCTCTGTAAAATCAAAGGTCCATTCATGCTGTTCCCCTTGTTCCCATGGCTGGCATTGATGGAAATCAGTAAGGGTTTCAAGTTCACTGGGATCTTTTTCGGCAGTCTCCTGAATTCTTTCAAAGCAGTAATACACTTTCTTACTTTTAAATTAACACTAAAAAATAGAGAAGGGTCAATTTTATTGCATCATGAAAGGTTCTGTTGTAAATCATCTGAAAAAGCCCAGAAAATGGCTGTCTCATTCATCTTTTGAATTCTTCAGAGTTAATATTTATTCATAGTAGTAGGATTACAAAGGACATTTCCATTGCCCTAGGGATATACACAAACTATCAACATTCGAATTCTGGTATTGAACTATTAAGGAGCTACCACTAGAGTTTCACTCAAATAGTGACTCTTCAAGAGAAAACTGCATGGAGTCACTTGGAGTCAACAGTGCTTTTGCTGTCTGGATTGGTATGATTTCACCCAGGAGTAAAACAAGCAATAGCTAAACCTCTCTATGCTCTTTCCTGGGCAATCTTATGTGCCATCTGCTTGTATCATCATAGCAAAACACAAGTCCAGGCTGGTGGTCAGAGCTGTCACCTAATTCATTCTCAATAGGAATCACAATGCCTACAGGTCTGCAGTCACACATCAAAAAGGAATGGTATTGACCAGAAGCAAGTAAGCAGTGGGTGGAGAACTCTTCATGGTTCTTGTTAGGAAGGGGCCACAATAGCTTATCTATTTTAATGTTTTTATATTATTATTGAAAGAAAGTAGCAGCTTCATTCATTTCCATCTTTGTCACATTTACTACTCACACAGAAGCTGCACAAAAAGGCACTAGCTGTAACTTCTATCAGTTAACAATTTTCAACTGAGTTTGTAAAAACACAGCTCAAAAACAATAGTGATTTGAGGATTTGAAAGAAAAAAGCATTTACTGAGGCACTGTACAAAAGAGCTTGCTGATAATGTCAGCTGGTAGGGCACAGCAATGACCTTTTATGTCTGCTTTGCCAAATGGAATTGGTTATAACACAATTCTCCTCTATGTATTTACTAGAAGAGGAACTGAGTGCTCCTTTTTTCTGAGTGCTCCTTTTACCTTTCTGAATAAAATATATTTCATAGTACTAGTGGCCCTCCTATTATAAAAACAGGAATTTACATTTATTAGGACAAGCTTAAAAATTGATTTATGTGAGAACTGGCCAGAAGCCCTAAAACAGGACCCTTCTCTAATGCAAATCCCTTAAAATCAAGTTTTCTCCAAATTCTCATTGTTATTATTAGCAACACAACAAACAACTTCAGTGGCATAGAAGTGTATTCAAAAACAGGCTAGAGGTATAGATGCGTATTTATCTAGCTTGCTAAGTATCCATCCAATTGAAAGGGGAATTATGGCTGATAAGCTTTTAGTCAGTTCAGTTAAATGAGACTCTCTTGCATGTTTTGTTTTAGCATATTTCTCTTCTTCCTTCCTTCTCCTCAGTGCAAATGTTTAACCTCCACTGAGCTGCACTTTTTTTCCTATTTCCAGTTGATTCACTACATACCCTAGAACATAAATTGTTTTTTAGGATAATGTTAATCCACCTGTTGCGATATCATCTCACTGTGCAAACTATTGCTGCTAAATAAATAATAGGGCCTGCTTGTCCATGCTACCAAACTGCCAGGTAATCCTTTAATTTGCTTTTTTAACTGTTCTGGCTACAATCCACATCCCTGACAGAAGATGGTAGTGCTAAGCAGTATGGAGTGGGCAAGTCTAGCGCCTGGGCATGAATCCTGAGGTTATCCCTTGGACTTTTTCTTATAACGGTAAAGACAGAGAGTGTAGTAGTAAAGGCATTGGCTTAGAGTCTCTTTAACTTCAGTGAGGATATATTTAATTTTAATATTTAATTTTGACGTGCCTTGGGTTGCAAGGAGGACCAGTGCTGCTAAAATCATGCCTAAGTATTGCTTAGAGTTCACTATATGCCTTTTAGGACTTTGAGGGATTCAGTTGAGTCAGTCACCTTAAGAAAAGGGAGATGTCCCAAAAAAGGAGGATTTTTGCCCAAATTTTGGGCTAGAAATATTGTCAGTTACAGTAGAAAGTTTATATTTGAGAGTACTGGGAAAATATTTCATTACACTGGCAAGAGTCACATTAAATCTGAATTTTAATATTAGCTGTGTGGATGGAGCAGAAAAGACTTTTTAGAAATGTTACAGAGAAATAATCTGCAAATTTCTTCTATAACTCAGGTCATGGGGATACAGCTGCAGACAAAACATTGGTGTTTCCCTGGTATTCCCTGCTACTTCCATGGTGACATTCCTTCAGTAAAGGACTGAAAGGCCTTTTTTGCCGTATCATGCTTGAGGTGGCAGTCAGACATTCACAATGAGATATGAGAAAGACAACCTGAAGTTTGAGATGAGGCAGGGAAAAGAAAATGGAACAGGATGAAATCTCTGAACTGTCAAGACTGAAGAAGCTGAGTACAGCATTCTGAATTTTGGTGCTTAAAGACTGGATGGAGATAGGCAAATCAGAGAGAAACCCTGAGAAACAACAAAGTCTGAGGGTTCATAAAATCCCACCAAGGAATGTAATTGTTCAAGGAACAATTTGTTCACCCTGGAAGCCATCCAGGAGTGAAAACAAAAGAAAGAGATAGTGAAGGACAACATCAACCAAGAAGGAAATGGAGCATTGCTTCTGTCATCTGGGTGAAAAAGAGCTTTGGTGAAAGTCGGATTTGTCAAGTCCATAAGTTCACTAATAGGTCTTAATGGTCCTGACTATCTTAACCTCATGAAGGCTTAAACTCTGGCCCTGACCACCCTGTACCCCTGCCTGTGGCCCTGAAGTTCCGTGTAGATTCATGCCTGAGTACCCAGGGCTGCCTGAGCTAGGCTGTAGGTAGGCTAGTCTCTCCTCTTTCCTTATGCTGATCCTGACTAAATGTCCTGCACATCCTCATGGCCTGACCTGTTACCTAGCCTTGACCGAAGGAGTGATACTCATTGCTTGCCCTCATTTGACTTTTAAGTATAGCTAGCTTTTACAGGGTAATTCTGCTCTTCTGTTGCAAACTGGCACATATATCCTGAATCTTCATTACTGCTGGCGCAGTCCCTCCTGAAACTCAATCAAGGTGCATTACATTTAAAAAAAAAAAAAAAATAAATAAAAAAAAATAAAGGGCATGACTGGCTTTGCCCAGAATGACTGAAATATGAAACACATAAGGGCACAAAGCCATTGACAATGTCCTAGGTTTGCCTGGAGGAGGAGGAGGAGCCTAGAACTTGCAAGTTTGGCTAAATTGCTGTTCCACACCATACACATCAATGCTGGAAGATGTGGTCTTGCTTTTTGTCAGGAATAACTGCATGTCCCTGATGAGCTGCAGGAATGGCCAATGGCCACCATCTTGCCTTCATCTCAGTGGCCACACAGAATTAAGTCAAGGTGGTGAGCACCTTTTGTATATAAACCACATTCTCTTTTGTATACTTTTATTATTAATATTGCTGCAGTTACTGTGCCATTCTTATTCCATCACTGTTTGCTTTCAGTCTCTGCCTTTCTCTCTTTCTCACTGGAGGGGGCAGCGGAAAGCAAGTGGCTTATTTGGGGTTAATTCCCAGCTGCTTTTAAAGCACCACAGTGGTGTTTACTACTTTTAATGTTCTACTGTGCTAGGAATAGATCAGCTTTTTCAGTTCCACTAAAAGTATCTGTGACTCTTGAGTTCATGGTAATTTATTTACTTGAAATCACCTTGGCCTTACTATCTGTTCTTTACAATAAATAGTCTGGTGAAGTTCAGAGATGCTGTTATAGGTATTAGTAAAGCTGCCTAGACTTTGAATGACAAATCTGCCAGGGATGGTATATTCTAGTGGAAAAACTCTTAACACTTTTCAGCAAGGATCTGTACTGATCCCCATTTTTCAGTTGCTAAATGCACTGTTAATGTAATGTGAAGTACTGAGTTAATATAAAGTGATTTTACCAAAATGGCAGAAATCCACTTGTGTTAGGAAAATTCCCTTTTCAAATTAAAAAAACAACTTATTTTTTAAGTTCAAAAATAACGACAGTTAAAAAATTATTTCTAACAATTTTCACAGAGAAACAATAGAAAAAATATAGTCAACAACAGGTGCAAACTTTGAGGCAAAGTCTAAGAATAAAAGCCTTGGAAGAGCAAATTTGCATTTCCTTATTATTTTACTGTACTTATGTCAATTTAATCTGAAAGTATTTTCACATTTTTATCAGGTACAAGAATTAAATATTTCATTTAAGCTTTCATCCAAATTTTATATCCACTAAAGAAAAGATAGTTGACTACTGCAAAACTTGAATCAGTATTACAGATATAAACACTCAATTTTACATCAGACAAAATTGATTCATGCTAGTCACTCATTTTTCAATGTAACAGGAAACTACAATCACTATAAGATTTTAAAAGCTGGTACTTAATTCATAAATCTCTATGTGTCTCCGGCATGTTTTTCAAAACTGGTCATACCTGTTTTCTGTGACTCGTTACTTAGGCAATCAAGCACCACATGCAGGAGCAAAATTAAATTATTTGGTCATGTGTGTGCTTCTTGAGGTCATCATCAGAACTCCTTTAAACAGTGGAGACAGGCAAATATCTGACACATCTGGGCTTTTACCTTAAAGGGAAAAGAGCCACCTTCGAGCCAAGCCCAGCAGAAACCTCCACATGGCTGCTTTTAAATTATTGGAATATTACCTGTGAAGTTCTTAACTAAAATAAGGTTATTTTTCCGGGCTCAGCTTCTAGGAGGACAAAAGCTAAAAAGTAGTTTCACAGATCTGTTGGGATATTAAGGCTTTCTTTCCCAATAAGAGGTAGTACAGAAGTGTGCAGAGCTCAAAGAGATAGATTACTGATGTAGAAGTCAAATGCAAAATGCCTGAGTTACACACCCTGTCAAAAAGCTCCCTAATTGTCGTCACCTATTCCAGCAATACTCAAATGTGAAAGAGAACTGAGATGAGGGGAGGGTAAGCTATTATTTTTTACAGGAGGTAATTTTAAATTCAAGGAAGACATGAAGAATACTCTTACCCTAATATTTAAATCCAAACCAGAAATTATACTGTGAGTTCTAGAACTGAGAGCTCAGAATTTATGCTTTTTCAGCAGCAGTAATTTTTATAAATGGTCATAATAGTATGAGTGCAGAAAAATTGGATTTGTGACCATTCACTGTTGAATAAGGACCAAATATTCCTGCTTGGTTAGCAAGGCACAGGCAGGACAGTGTGACAGTTCTTTCAGAGGCAGACATAGTATGTCAGTGTTATGCTCCTAAAACAAGTACTCAGAGATTTACAGCTTGAATTCACTTGAAACTGAAGCTAACCTCTGTGCCAAATATCCCAACACAAACATTAACCCAGGACTCCACAAGGTATACTATGTGTTAGTGAGCTTGCAGGTAAAGTTTAAGTTGTTGATTTTGATTAAAAGAGCCATAAATTAGTTTAGGACCTCACAGAGTCCATGTTCACCAGCTCAGATAAATAAACAGCAAACAGCCTATTTGACAGGCAGTCTTTAAATTGACTTTATTTTCAAATAAAAAACATTAACCCTGAATTGAGCCAGGAAAGAGCAAAGCCTGCTGCTCCTGCTAGTCCTTGTAAGTCTTATTTCATACCAGACTGCATCTAAGGGGCTACTTATATCTTTCAGCTTGGAATTGTTCTAGCTGATCTCTGGTACTTTAATGATTTTTTAAGGAAACAATGATAAGGCAGCTGCTTTTGTATGTGCTTGAGTACTATTGTAAAACTTCTCCATCTTTTTCATCACTATTCACCTCTCCATGAAACAAAAGACACTTCAACAGCCATTAAGTCTTATGATTTCTTGAGAAAAAGCAACAATTGCTTGAGTAGTCGAGAGCAGAGACAGGTTATAAATAAAGCACTGCCATCATTTTTATTGAGGCGGTATAGGCAGAATAAGCACAGCAATCCCCAGCAGATGCTACTTGAGAGTTTCAACTGCCCAGATGACAATGAGGCACTTGTTTAGTGTTTCAGTGTGCTCCTCTGGAATAAGCTCTTGGCTCAGACAACAATAACTGTTATCCTCAATATCACCTCCTTTGAAAATACCTGTGTGAAAAAAAAAAAAAAATTATGTTAAAGTCTGCATTTTCAAGAATTAAAGCATTAAAAAAATATGCTCAGAAAATGCTGAAGTGTTTTGTTCACCACTAAACTCACTGTGGCCACGATTGCTCCAAACCTACAAATGTCAACGTGAACTAGTTAAACCCAAATTCAATAATAGATAGAGAAACTGAATGTAATTGGTTTTGAGTCTCCTCCTTCTATCCTAATTCTGAGACCACTTTTTTCTAATTCAAATAATGTTTTTTCATTTTTCCCTCTTCAAATTTTGCAACATCTGAAGATAAAAAAAGGAGCTGTATATTGTGATTAGCTTATGTTGTGACTGAATTTAACCTGGGGAAAAACACGTCAAAGTAGACTTCCTTTAAAATAAAATAGAAAACTTGCACATAATATGTTTCTTTTAAAACCATTATATCTCTACCAAAAAGTGATAAGAGCTCAGGAACTGAATGGTGACAGCTATCCACTGTGCACCTCTACCAGCAACAAGCAATGAGTTGGTAAAAGTCATAGATAAAAATCATATCCTCCTAATTAAATGTTCGACATACTTAAAGGGAAATTAGCAAATATAAGGAATAAATGGCAGCACTCCAAAAAAAGCAAACTGTCTAATAACAATGATAGCTAGTTTAAAAAACATAAATGAAAAAGAGATCCTTGGAGCAAACCTAGTAGCAGGAAATCCAAAGAATCACAGAATTGTCAAGGTTGGAAAACGTCTTTAAGATCATTGAGTCCAACTGTTAGCCCAGCACCACCATGTTCATAACTAAGCCTTGTCTCCAAGAGCCACATCCACAAATGTTTTTAACATTTCCCGGGATGGTGTCTCTACCACTTCCTTGCAATGCCTGACCACCCTTTCACTGACAAAACTTTTCTAATATCAAATCTAAACCTCCGCTGGTCTATCTTGAGGCCATTTCCTTTTATCCTGCTGCTTGTTACCCAGGAAAAGACACCAAGCTCCTCCTCCACTAAATCTCCTTTTATGGAGTTGTAAAGCACAATAAGGTCTCCCTGCTTAAGCCTCCTTTTCCTCAGGATAAACAGGCCCAGCTCCCTCAGCTGCTTCTCACGGGTCTTATGTTTCAGAACCTTCACCAGCTCCGTTGCCTTTCTCTAGACCCTCTCCCTCACCTCAATGTCTCTCCTGCAGTGAGGGACCCAGAACTGATTTGAACCCACAAGATTTGAGGTGCGGCCTCACCACTGCCAAATACTGGGGGACAATCACTGCCCTGGTTCTGCTGGCCACACTATTTTTGACACAGGCCAGAGGCCATTGGCTCTCTTGGCCACCTGGGCACCCTGCTGGCTCATGTTCAGCTGCTGTAGACCAGCACCCCCAGGTCCTTTTCTGCCAGGCAGATTTCCAGTGACACTTCCCCCACCTTGTAGCATTGCATGGCATTGTTGTTACTCAAGGGCAGAACCAGCACTTTACCTGGTGGAACCTCACACCATTGGCCTCAGCCTGTTTTTCCAGCCTGTCCTGATCCATCTCAACCTCACCCCTTGATCCAGCCTGTCCTGATCCCTCTGCTGAGCCTTCCTGCCCTCCAGCAGATCAACACTGCCACCCAGCTTGGTTTTGTTTGCAAAGTTGCTGAGGGTGCACCTGATCCTCTTGTCCAGGTTGTCAGTAAAGGTCCAAATGCAAATATAAAGAGAGAAAATAAAAACTTCAAGAACCACTTCCTTTCAATGCACTGGTTCTGAACAGGAAATTCACTTTGCTTTAATCCTACCATCCCAAGAAACAGTATTTGGCCTATAAAGGATCTGAAGATTTTTGCCAACTCCCTCAGGAACTCAGATGCCTTGAGAAAAGTGAAGGGATAGCTAGGCCTTTGAAGGAGAAATGGTCATTTTTTCCCATGATGAGTCTATGCTTATTGTGGGAATCCAAAGGGATCTCCCACCCACGGCCCTACAGGCCCTCTGTGTAATCTCAGAGAAAAGCTCACAAAGCAGATCAGAAGAGGATTGTTATAGCTAGAGGAATCCCCAGAGAGAGCACACTCCAGACCCCATGCCAGCAGAGAGGAGATCCTCAAAAAGATTATGTCAACAAACAGGTCATTTTTCAGCTGATGTAAGTGAAGACCTAGCAAGGTCCCTAATTAGTCCAATAAAGAGAAGACACAAGTCCTGTTTTATGTCAGCCAAACAATGTGTTTTCCTCTCCCAGAGGAGAGGTAACATGGTTTCTATCAATATTTCTGTGGTTTTGACTTAAACAAGAAGTTGCTTTTTCTGAGCCAAGCCATTGTTCTTCATTGTTCTCGGTGGCTTTTGAATAATTGTCCTCTTTGTAAGAAAAAATTATTTGTCACAAGAGGTGCTATATTCTGTAATTGACAACACACACTCCAACAGGGAAAAGGAAGCAAAGCAACTCTTTTGTGTGAAAAAAAATTGCCTTAGTTCACAATAGGATAGAGCCCACTCATTCCCCCACCCCATAGTCAAGTAAGAAGTAACAATGACAATTTTTTCTAAGATGTAGCATCTGTTTTTTGTATATAATCCATAAAAGATTTCAAAATGCCCTTTAAGGAGTTCTAAATCTTCTACAAATTTGAGTCTTCCATAAATCCTTTGTTTCTTAATCTGTATGACATTCTATAATGGACTGGTCTCAGTAAGAATTTCCATATGTCTTCGGCTTGGCCAGGAAGGGGTAAAAGAAGGCAAAAGGAAAGGGGAAGTTGCAGAACAGAAAGAGAAAAAAAATTGTGTTTATATGTTCTGGGTTTTTTAACGAAACAAAAAAATAAAATTGTAGATGCACGATGGCTTTCATTGTATTTATATGGCTTTCCCAAGAGATTCAACCATTGTTCTAGTATTTTATGCAGAAGTTTCCCCCATGCTAGAAGACATGAACCACAGAGGCAGCAAGGCTCATGTCATCTGAAGTAACTATCACTGGATCCAGCCTCACCCTGGAATTACACCTTGAGGAGTGGATCTACTCCATGGAAGGTAAATGCAGAAAACTACCTCATTTGAATTGTGGAATTTCCCACCAAATTTCCAAAAGGAAGGTAGCATGATATGAAAATATATTTCAAGGTCAGAATGTGTTTAATTATTTATCTCAGAACTCTGCATGCCTTCAGGCAAATAGATTTTTTTTCTCTTTGAATAAGGCTAAACAAGATCTTATCATACAAAGTGTGAGATGTTATTAAAGCTCCTGTTACTTCAATTCCTAATTATTAGCTTAAAGAGCTTTCAGCTATTGACTTGTATTAGTGGTTTCACGAGTGTCCTCCCAAATACAATGCTAACTACAGGTTTTTCAAACATGGAACACTGTTCAGATGAGGAGACCACTTAGGCACAGATCTACTTCTGGCAGATCTGTAATCAGAATTTGGATAACAAACTGTAAAGTATCTTTTGGGGAGAAAGGCAGCTAGTAAAGAAAAATCAGAAACAGCAAGACTCTCTCAAATTATGCATTTGCCTACTAATAATATTTTTAAAAGCCCCCCCCCCCCATATTCCATATCTCTTTATTTGCCTATTAATGAAGTAAACTGCATAATAGACAGGTCTTTAGAGACTAGCAGCTGGAACACATGCACCAAGAAGCAGAGCACTGCCTTGAATTTCAACCTCATTTTGTGATAATTCCATGGGAGAAATTTCTACTGGATACACACTGGTGGATGACTTAGGTGTGTCCCTTCCATTACCTAAGGCATGACCCAGGAGCACAACCTTTTAGATAGTGGCAGTACAGTGTGGAAATAGCTTTCCCTCAGGAAATCTCACTAAAACAAAGCCTCTCTGGATGTGTTGCTAGAGGGATGACAACATATGCCATTATGGAAGAAACCTCTAATGAGAGCCAATTGTGCCTTATACAACAAAAGTGAAAAACGGTCTTCTTACACAGAAGTGTAAAAGTCTTTACACAAACATGAAAATCAGGTCTTTACCTTGTCTTTACCTTGTCTTTGCAGTTTCAGATATCCATTCAGTGATTATGAAGTAATAGCAGCTAAAAAACATTTCTGTTAAAATAACCAGATGAAATTTTAGAATATGACTCTTACTCCTCCACACTGTAGCAAACAGTGAGGAATAGTTCTATTACTGGCATTGGGGGCATTTCTTAGATTTTCCTTCACTATGTTTGCACAAGCAGTATAAAATCACAGCCAACGCTTTGGAAAGCTTTTTCTTTCATTCATGAGAAGAGAACATGCTGGTCAGTTTTCTCTGAATGTGTAGCAATTTATAAAAGCTGAGTTTCTAGGACTGCCATTTAAGCATTATTCTCCACACAAACTTTGCACTGATGACTAGTTATCTCTATTCAGGGACTACACAGCAAGAGTGTTATGCAGCTTCCTTTCACCTTAGTTTTTTCGCCAGTTGGTAAAAACCAAATACCAAGAAATCCAAGGGAAAACATTTGTGTCAGTGTGAAACGTCTCTCACATTGCAGTCTTGCATTTTGATGCAGGATATGTGAAGCCACCCCAATTTTCTCTAACTTTTTTAGACTCTGCATGTGTCAAAACCACGACAGTATTTGTGAATTTCAAAGTAAGCCTTGAAAAATGAGTAATGCATACATTTTGGTATCACACCCTACTCCTTCCTTTCAGACACATACATTTTTGTCTGGTTAGTTTCTGCTCTCCACCCAAAAAGTCTGCTATTGCTAAGATCATAGTAATTGCATGTCACTGACAGTATATTTCAACTGAACTGGTCACAAAACAGGAAAAAATTCTGTGGGTCTGGCAAAAAATATCACTTTGAATCTTTAAAAAGAAGCCTTATGGAGGCTTGCACAGAAGAGCATATTGGAGTGTTTTAAATTTGCTATTTATATTGTGTTTTTATTTATAAGGGGCAACTTTTTAGTCATTAAAGCTTTCTGTATAAAATTTTGCTAAATCAAAAGACTTCTTCATTTTTACCATTTAAACCAGAAAACTGAATAATCTAGCATTTTTTAAGGTACCATGCTTCATTTAAAAGCTAACTTGTTCAAATGTATCCAATTAAAATACTCTAGAGAGTCTTTGTCTTGCAATTGTCAGTGGAAGAGATCTAAGAGTGACACAGAATTTCCTCTCTGAAAAATGTATTGATGCAGGCTCTGCACTAGTCTTACTGTACTCCCTAGCTCCAAGCTCAGAGGTGATTTATACTTCTGTCATCCAGAGCATGGCCTGAATTTTCTTGCCTTTGCCTAAAAAACAGGATGTAAATCAAACTGTTTGTGTTTTCTTCAGAAGTATTCTGTGCTCTAAGAGGATGCACTGAGGTACTACCAAGCTCTCAGGAAACTGTGTGGGGATAGGGCTGGAGGACCTCAAAGTATGAAATTAAATCAAGGGAAGTGGAAACATTGTGTTAAGCTCAATTCACACAGCATCTCCCATAATAATGTCACTTTGGCTGTCCAGTTCTTCCATCCTTTAGCAGTGAGTGCATCAGGGTGGCTGTTATTTACTTCCCAGAATTCAGCATGGACTGTTTCCTACCTCATCCAGGAATTTTTAGTCTAGAAAAGCACAAGTCCCGTGGAGTGCTGTGCCCACATCAGGGGCTGTGGTGCCTTGGCTGCCCTGCATCGCTTCTCTCACACATCAGTAACTCAGGCTGCCATTCAACAAGCAGCCCGTGTAATGCTCCAAGGCTCTGGGGCTCCCACTCACTCCCTTACTTGCAGGAGTGCCAGAAATAACATTTCAGCTAGCAAAAAGGAATTTTTCAACTCAGAGATTTACAAAATCCAACTTTTTCAGGACTGCTTGCTTTCCTTTCTGTCTCTGTGAAGATATTTTTTCCCAAAAGAAGTCACAGTTCATGTCATGCCCACCAGTACAGAGACATTCTTTTAGGCTGCTTCACTTTATTTAAGTGAATTAATAAACCTGCACAGTTTGAATAAAAAAAAAATCTGCAAAGCAACCTGAAAAACAGAAGAAAACATGTTTAAATTGAGACATTTTTGTGATTTCTAATGCAAACCTCGTACTCCTGGTCTAAGAAATTTTTCTATTCCTCCCAGGCAATCCCAGTAACAGCTGTGATCCTTGGGCATTGGTAGCTGCAGAGTGCTGCAAAAAGAGATGCATGATTTCAGCTCGCTTTTCACTCCACTGCCTTGGAAAAATGGGCAGGCTGCCACAGAAGTGACTTCTTGTGTTAAAAAAAAAAAAAAAGAAAAAAAAAGGCTCCTTGTATCACTTGTATCACTTGTATGCTGTGACTTCATGCTGGACACAGCAGATTTAGGGAGGTGTCAGTGGTCCTGGTAGCTTTCCCCAAGAAAGGAAGGAATAAAAAACATCCTTTCCTTTACATCTATCTGTACACTAAAGCTAATTTTCCATAATTCTTGGAATATTGGTAAAGTTCCAGATGGCTGAAAGGAAAATTATGCTGTGACAATATCTTAAAAGCATTAATGAAACCTGAGTCCACAATCAGGCTGTCAGCAGGACTGCAGTTCATGGTAAAACGAAACAGGAAAAGAGAGAACTTAATTAATACTACATTAAAGGAGCATAATGCAATTAATGCCAGTTACCCTGGATTTATGGAAAATAGATTTTGTCAGAGAGAAAATTTCTTATCTTTTTTGATGAGGTTACAAATCTGACTCATTAAAGTAATAGTGATAATGTAATATACTTAGATTTCTGTAAGGCATTTGACTGAGTACTACATAATATTTTGATCAGGGAACTCGAATGATGTAAAATCAATATAGCAGACACAACATTAAATGAATTAAGAGCTGGCTAACTGATAGGTTTCAAAACGTAATTGTAAACAGGCACCCACTTCCATCCAGGAGTGTTACTGATGGAGTCCTGCATAGATTGCATTTTGGACCTTTCAGGAACCTGGTAGGAGAAAAAAAGAAAACAAATAAAAATCATTGCTGATTGAATTTGCAGATGACAAGAAGATTAGTTCTCTGAGAAATAATGAAGAGGAAAGGTCAGAGACACAGAGCCAACTGACTCTCCTTGCAAAATAGATGGAAACAAAAGATATATGCTCTGGTACAGCACACACATAAAGATTTAGAAATAAAGACAATAAGCTTTATAGATCTATGAAATTTTTAGTTTTTCCCAAGTGTTAAACTTCACATTTTAATTTGACCATTAAAATGTGTGGACTGGATGGTCTAAGCTGCATCTTAGTGTATACAAGTGATAGGCATGAATTCCGGAGGCATCAGGTAACAGTAATACTCTTTGCATGACTTAATGTTGTTTAAATATAATTTGATTTTTACATAAACTTGTTTAACTTTTAACTTCATTGGGAGTAGAGGGGGCAAAAACACCTTCCCATGCAGAGTCCTTTTTTGTCCAGAAGTAGGTATCAATCTTCCTATTAGCTTCAAAATGGAGCTGTCAGCTCTGAAACTAATTTATTGAAAAAAAAACTGCTATAATACGACACAATTCTTAGCCAGATGTGGGTTTTAATGGAAAAAGAAAAGGATTCAGTTAAAAAAAGTAACAAAAAAAAACTCATTAGAGATGTGCCTCAGGATAGAAATAAGGTGCTAAGTATTGAAACATTCAGAAGTTATTTACAATAAATATTCAGGAAACTGATGGAAAAGGAATAGGTTTAATAAGCCTCAACTCTAAGGAAATTAAAGTGGTCAAGATGTGAAACAATAAGAAAGTTATGCTGCTTCCTAGTCCTGTTATACAGGTGACAAAACCAGATCATTAGAAACAGAAAATTACTTTGAAACACTACAATTATTTTTAAACTTAATTTTTAATTTTAATTTTATTTTATTTTTTTTATTCTTTGCTACCTAATGTGATAGACTAATTAGTGGAAGTGATCAGAAATTGCCTGTAGGCCACCTCCAGAGAGAGACACCCTTTCTGCAGTCTCCAGCAGGGCTAGAGAGAGGCCCAGACCTGTCACCTCCTGGTTTGCACCCCATGTTTGCAACACCCTGCCTAGTCAGCTGAGGGAATGTCAAGTTGCTGAAAGCTTCAGCAGCCCTGAAATTCATTAATTTGGTTAAATCCACTTGTAGAATATAATTTAGAAATTATCTGGACAGGCTGGCCCTTTATTGTCTTTCCCCTTTCACCCCAAACAAAAGCATTACATTGTTTAGCTTCATGGAGCTTCATGGAATATGGAATTTCCACAACAAATTTAAACTCAGATTTTACAGCTCCAGTGCACTGCCTGCTACCAGAGGTAATTCACGTATATTTTTCCACAATCATTGTCAGGATGTGGAAGACTTTTTCAAGTCTTACCCAGCAAGGCATTCTGTGCTTGCAGAATGTGGGACAGAGGGAGGAATGGTAAGATGAAGATCTTGGCAGCTGAGGACATTCAAACTAAGATTTTCTGGAAGCTCCTGAAACACAGATATATATATATACACCTAGATTTTAGGAGACATACATTAACTATGTATTTTTGTAGCAAGAGTCACTCTGTTGGTATTTCAGCAGTTTTCAGGGTTTCTCAGTCAAGCCCTTTATTAAGGAAATTGGCCAAGCCTTGTAATTTCAGGTTGCCAGCTAGCTTGGGAAAACAAGATTGTATGAGTTTACATTTGGCTCATATTTTTAAAAGCTGTCCACAAGTGTTAGAAACAGAAACCTTGCACAGCTTTTTAAGGGATGCAGTTTGTTCAGATTTTACTCTGTGAATGAAGAAAATGGAGGCATTTTGTTGGGGTGTAGCTGAATTATAGTTCTAATACACCTTAGAAATACACCTTCCTAGTCGTGCTGACTTTTTTCTTCTTCTCTTCTGAAAGGGCATTTGGTTAAGAATGAGACAAAGTGCTTAAGAACCTGAAACACCAAAACATAAATGTTCAAACAGATCTGCTGCTTTTTTCTTTGGCAAGCTTGGGAAAGTACTTTTCCTTTGAGATCATCTGTTGCTGTTTTGATTAATAGATACTGCCATACATAACTTAGTACTAACCTCTCCATCTTAAATTAGTATAATCCTTAGAAATATGCAACTGAAATTGTTACCAGCAGTGTCATTACAGATGTTTTATTTGACTGAGGAGATAGTTTAAACTAGCTTTGCTATGGAAGAAAATATTCACGCAACTACAACTTAGCATTACAGAATAAAATTCTGAAGAGCTTAGAAAAATAAGTGTTTTAAAGACAGATTCCAGAGACTCTCAGGTTCTCAAAGTCAAGTTAATAACAGCGACCTTATATTCCTCTTCTCTTCATAAAGGGAAAAAAATCAATCAAGCCTAAAAGATTACATATGCTGAATATGCATGAAGAAAATGGAGCCTCTCATTATCCTAAGGGACAAAACATAATCACATACCCTCTGTTGAAAGCTCAGATGGTCTACTGGGAACTGAGCCTTCGCATATGTAACACTTGCAAGCCTCTGGAGCCTAAGCTGTGTCTAGAAGCCCTTAAATCCCTGTGGCATATTCCCAAAGAGTACATTCTCTGTCTTGCGCATCTCCAGAGATCAAGAACTCAAAATGCAGTTGCACATCCCATGGCAAAGTACCAACTTGTCAGGTTCTTCTCACATGCCAGAAATAGGAACCCTGTGTGTTAGCCCTTTAGTAGATAACATGCATAATATACAGAAGCTTTGGAAGAAGTTGTTCCTTTTACTAAAAGGCAAATTATAAGTTGTTACTGATGATGATAAATCTGCCAAAGGTAGAATCCCACCCATTTGATGTGAAGCACTTCACACAGATGTGATCCGTCTCTGGGAATCTCCACAAGCAGCAGCCTTCCCCAATGACTGGACAGGGATTCAAAACATCTCAGTTAGGGGCTTCAAGAGACACCAGAAAGCTGCCTAGTACCTTAGTCAGGTGGGCTGAATCCACCCTCAATGCCTGAAAAATGTCCTTCACTTTATCTTGTTCTTCCCTCAGGGTGTGTTTTTATTCAATTTCCCTTCCACACTGGTGAGTTCCTGAAGCAGTCATTTCTTCTTCACCCTAAGCTGCTAGAAATGGTTCATTATTCTTTTTTATAACCTTCTGGTTCTTCTGCCAGGTGACATCTTCTTTTGTGCTGATCTGGAAAAAAGAGATCCTAGGTAGGTGAGCGTTGCTTCGGTGACCTACTGCCTGTTGTACCAACACTGAGTAACAGCAGCTGCTCATTGCTTGAAGCAATTATGCTTCAGTGGTCCTGGAGTCACGCCCATTCCTCTGCTCAGGCTGACGTGCAAGGAGACAACAGAAAAGATAAAAAAAGCAACCTAAGCAAAACAGAAATGGCAGCTTTCCAACAACATAGACATGACACTCACAAGTCGCCCCTCACTCTCTACATTCTCCTTCCAAAAAAAAAATTGTATGTCCCACAAGCACTACTCACTTAGATTTATTTAGATATGGAAAATTTAGGTCATGGTACTCCTTATTTCTCTCTTCTCCAAGCTCTGTAGATATATTATTGACTTAGTAAAGACTAATTGGCCTTTCATCTTTGCAGTGTTTGAGAGCTGACACGGCTCTGCTTAAGCCCCATCCCTCCTGCCAACTTCCCTCTGGCAAAAGAAAGGGCGTTTAGAACCTCACAGCCTCTTCACAGCTCCTGCAGACCCTTATGAGTGCAACTGGTAAGGTAGAGGGGAATTGAAAACACATCTAACTATTGACTAAAGACTAAGCTACCAGATTCTATGGTCATGGAGGCATCACCCACCATTCACCTATTGCCACCTATGTCACAACATAAACACTCCTCTTTCAGGTAAAGAGGGCTGGATGTAATCAAGGTATTAAAAAAAAAAATGCCAAAAATAAAAAAAACCCTCCAGAAAATCTAGGAATACAACAGATATGTAGAAGAAACATATATAGAGCTGGTAAGAGGGTTTAATAAATATACAAACAAAATCTTGTTGAGAGTATGCTTTACTAGGGAAGTCACAGTACACAGAGGGTGACTAGAGTTCTGCTACATAAGTTAGTTGCATGTACTTTTTTCCAAATACTGCCTGTATATTTTAGTTACTTCTTTTAATACAATGCCTGTGCAGAAGTTTTCTAACCCCAAGCCTGTCCAAAGTTTTATAGTCTAGCTAGAAACTTCTAAAAATAGAGCTTTTCTAATACAAAACCACAGGCTAAACTTCAATAACTGTTATATTATGCTGGTGTGGTCAGGGTGTCCTGGCTTGTAAAGTAGGCATGTATTCTATTTTGCCATCTGTTGGGGGTTGGGCAGTTTTTCTTATCTCTTTCAAGAACAATGACACTGCCAGGAAGATAATCTCCTGCTGATGGGCTATTGAATTACTCACTGTGGCTGGTAAGATTAGTTACATCATCCCATTGAGAGATGCTCCACCCAGAGGGAGGAGCCAAGCATCCCTGCCACCATAAAACAAGCATTTCTGAGACCACAGACAGCCTTCTTCCCTGGATTTCCCAGAGGAATCAGGAACCAAGGCCCAGCTGCTCCTTCGCCGCGTTTTCAGAAAGGATCTACACCCTTCTGCAGATCGCCGCTCCAGGAGGAGCAGCCATCATCTGGCTGGACTGCTATCAGCACCCTGACTTCTCAGGGTGTCAGGTTTTTCTCACTCTGCTAGTGGTTTTTTGCTTGTACTAAATTACATTGTTATTTAGGTTTTTTTTTCTTCCTAGTAAAGAACTGTTATTCCCATTCCCATATCTTTGCCTGAGAGCCCTTTTCATTCTGAAATTGTGATAATTCGGAAGGAGGGGGTTTACCTTTTCCATTTCACAGGAGGCTTTTGCCTTCCTTCACAGACTCCTGTCTTTTCAAACCAAGACACAGGGTAAATCACATACTGTGATGACTTAAAAATGGGGGAAAAATGAAAAGAAGCAGGAGCCCAACTGACTGAAGCATGACACAGGTAGGGGTTCCAGCTTGAAATTCTTCAGGACTGTTTGTGCACACAGTGGAATGCTGCAAAGTTTTGTTTATCACATCTTTCTGCAACATCAGCTGTTTTTCTACAATACTAATCTGTGCTGTTTGAGAAAAAGTTTGGCCTTAGCTACTTAAATCTTTATAAAAATCCCCGCTTTTCTTCACCACAGCCAGCTTTTCAAGAATATAACTAACAAATAAGAACATATCCAACAGCTAATGGATCAAAGCTGAGATCATACTGCTGTTCTTCAGAAAAATTGAAAGTTTGATTAACTGAATCAAGTACCATTTTAAAGACTTCTCTTCAAGATAAATGCTTGGGGGGGTGGGGAAAGAGGCTGATGTAATAAAATAAAGGGGTTTTTTTCCTCCTACAGAGCAGTAACTGAACGTTTTATGACTTACACAAATTCCATCAGCATTTCTAATGACAGCAGTAATATTTCTGGAACACAGTAGGTTTCCCAAGAGGTTTGCACTGTGAGATGAGTAACCTTTCTGGATGAAAAACAAGTATGTAAATAAATATGTCTTTAAAAAAAACATCAGAATAAATTTGAGGCTAACATTTGAAAAAAACCTGAATACTAGGTGAACTTCCAAGCCCGTGTTATTCACATGAGCACAAAATGCTTGCAAAACATATGCACAGAAAAAACAAGACAAGGACTCTCTGTGAATGAGTTGCTCGTGTTTGCTGTATCAACATTAAGAACTGAATCAGCATAATATGTTGAAAAATGGAAACTAAAGCTTCTCAGATTATTAGAAGGATAAATAATATCCCATTTCTAGCAACCTGCTATAATTTTCTGCCTCAAACCATGAATCTGAATTTTCAACTGAAGACACCCCCATGGGGCTGTGGTAAAAAGTTAAATTCTCTCAGTTCTCTTTTAATCACTTGTTAAATATCAGCTCTTTAGATGATACTGTGTGAAAACAAAGCTCCTATAATGGATTATCCTATGAAGTCTTCAAGATGTTTCAAATCATGTTTTCTAATACTTGGACTGCTATAACACTGAAGAACATTGAGGCAAGTCACAGAGAACAGTCATATGACTTTTCAGCCCAAGCAGAAAGAAAATTACATCTGTAAATTATGGTGTGATCTATGAAGTAACACAGAGAAAGTAAGAATAAGAAGGGTTTATGAATTTAAGCACATTTCTACTTACATCACGGAGAAGTTCAATACCTCAATACGTGAAGGTATAAAGCGAAATTAGTAATTATTTCTACAAAAAAAGTCTTTTTTCCTCAAATACATTAACTATTGAGAGTTTTAAAATTTTTTCAAGTGTCGTGACACACAGCACTGCCTAATTAAGTGCTTCCAGTTCATGTCTTCATGAATAAGCCTTCTACATATTCAAAAATGATCTGAAAAAGGAGTAGAGAGCAGCATGATAGATTCACTACATGCTGCTCCTATCTAATTTAGACAGATGATTGTACACCCAAACACATTGTCAGGTTTGTCCTCTGATATTTTCCAGGGTGCTTTCTTTTGGGAACCATATCATGAGAAATTTAGCTGTGGATCTGAAGGCAAGAAAAATCTCTCTCCAACACTAGCACTCACTATCTGCTCAGGCTGCAGTGGTAAGGGACCGAAGGATATCAATTGTAACAAATCAGTAGGAGCTCTACAGGTGGGAAGGGAAAGTGTGGGCAAGACAAAGGAGGACAAGAGGATAGCTGCACAGATACCATACACAAATATTCATGGGCATGACACATCACACATTTAGCAAAAAGGAGCTGGTGGAGCCAACACTGGAGCTAAAACAGTGACTCACAGAAAAGGCAGACAAGGGACTGTGCTGTGGCATCTCTTTATGGTCTGAGGTGACCAGCTGATTCAAATCTCAAGGTGATATGAATTTCATCTTTACATCAGGAGTTTTTGCTTTTGCAAAGAATGAAAAGATCAGTTTAAGCATAAAGCTGTAGGCTAGAGTTCCTCCACACTACCTACTGCAGCCTTGTGTCAATTCCAAGCTTGACAGCATGTCTCTAATTACACATATCATTTCAGAAACACTGTATTTCATGGGGAAACTAATGTAGACAGGTAGGTGATCAAGCTTTTCAGCATACCAGGCAATGCTCTCTGCTGCTATAAATACTCTTTCGACAGCACAGGCACATTACATGTGCGCATATAGGTTTAAATCAAGTTTGAAACTGTAGATACCAAAGTTTATGTTTAGTACTTGCAAATACCTCAGTAGTGCTGGATTCAGTTTGAATCTCTTTTATCTGCTGATAGAAACCTAACAATGCTTGCCTATAAGCAATGTTATATTTAATGTTAAATTTAGTGAATGGCTTTAAGCCTGTCCCAGCCAACAATGCTGAGGCTGTGCAGTGTTCCACTGGTCAGTGGTCAGATCCTTCACCATAAT
Organism: Passer domesticus; assembly: GCF_036417665.1. Taxonomy (NCBI): domain Eukaryota; kingdom Metazoa; phylum Chordata; class Aves; order Passeriformes; family Passeridae; genus Passer; species Passer domesticus. The sequence goes on along the minus strand of NC_087475.1, from coordinate 50,898,393 downwards.
AGACCAAGGATGAATGAGTGTTCTGAAGACCTTCCTATCCCTTCAGGGGTTTTCAGTAAATCTTTTATTCAAGTTAGATGGAATAGCAAATTCTTCTAAGAACCAGCATGGCATACAATTTGAATTTTTCCCAGATCCACTCTGAGAACAATACTAACTTGACTGTAGAATTCTACCTAGATCCAATCATTTAACTTTACAGATGTCCTTAGGAAGACAAGACTATATACACATAAAACAAATACTTCTCAGATTCATATGCTACTGCCCTCTCAGCATGATGGACCAGAAGGAGGTAATGTCCAGTCCACTGTAGGTAGAATCATGTTAATGCTAGTGGTTTCCACTTAAAGAACTGTATTTCCCAGGCCCCTTTTGATGCTTAATTTTGATAGAGTCAAATCTTCCCCAGATGCAATAACTTGAATTGATTACACTTAAAAAACCGAAACTGTTTCCAAACATTTTCATGAGAAATAATTGTGTCTGAACAGCAGCAGCTGCTGAAACTTCTTATACATGTAAATGAGTACACATTCTCTTCTCAGTTTTATCTTTAGATATTTTTCAGGTAAGATTTATGCCACTATGTGAATCACAGAATCACTAGTTTGGAAGAGACCTTCAAGACCATCAAGTCCAACCCATGCCCTAACACCTCAACTAAAACATGGCACCGAGCACCATCCAGTCTTTTTTTAAACACATCCAGGGGTAGTTGCCCACCTCCCTGGGCAAACCATTTCAGGACTTTATCACTCTTCCAGTAAAAACTTGTTCTTAATATCCAGCCTATATTCCCCTTGGTGCAGGTTAAGACTGTGTCCTCTGGTTCTGTCAGTTGCTGCCTGGAGAAAGAGGCCAACCCCCACCTGGCTACAGCCACCTTTCAGAGAGTTGTAGGGAGTGATAAGGTCACTATACTGAGGAGGAACTGCCTTATGCATATCCCATTCAGAAGAAAACCCTGTAACAGTCACATTTCAAATAAAAAGGAGTAACAGGGTTTTGAAACTTTGACAGCAAATGTTTACTGCCTTGTAGGAAATGTTTGCTACATACCCTTATATAATTTAAAATGTGCTGAGCTCAGAGGACAAGAAAAAGATAGCGTATTATCTGCAGGGTATTTCCCACAACTGCAAAAAGGGGAGAATACATGGGAAGTTCTATTCTGTGTGCTATAAAACTTCGAAGAACTCTGTTTTCAAAAATCTACTGTTCTACAATTTCTGACTTATTTCACACTTGTGCTGTAGAGCTGCACTGTAGTTCCTGCACTACAACAGCTGGGATATTCCTGTATATAAGTGGTTTGCATATCTTGGGATGACAGAAGCCAAATAAAGAGTGTACTTCAAGAATAGAATTCTTGATTGAAGATGTGTTTTCATTGACCTCACTGGACAATGGACCAGACCCACAAGCATGATTAATCCCAGAAGGAAGGTTAATCAGTTAATGACATTCAAGACTTTTTCAGAAATATTTATTTTCCCACTGCCTTCAGACCTTCTCTGTTTAGAATTTGTTCACATTAAGGTAGTGTGGTTGCTTGTTATCCCTTGAGAAGATCTCTAGCAAGCATGAATTTTCAATACAAAATTAGGAGGACACCAGTCTTCCTCACTTTCCTTTGGTGGTTTGTGTAGGATCCCCTGGCTGTGAAGTTGTCCCACAGAGACTGTTGCTGCATTCACCCTTATGTGAATATGGCAACCTTTGTGATCTGAAACAAGTCTTGGTCATTTATTTCATATCTTCTCTCATGTAAATTCTCATTACATCTGAACAGCATGGTCCCAGACATTTCACAAGTCAATTTTCCTCTGTCCTCCAGAGATTTCAGGGTATCCTGTGTCCAAACAATACACTTTACAAAGTCTTATTGCATCAGCCAAAGACATTCTTCCTCCAGGCAACCCTGTTCTCTCTTCATAAGGGGAAGGACATCAGCAACTCATTCACCCCTGCTTCCCACATCCTTCACTGCTAGTATTGCATTTGGGAGCCTCTGTGTCTGGCTGAATAAACACATTTTGCACAGGACTTGGAAAACACAACAGTTGATCAGAATTAACACCTTCATATAGATCAGATGAAAAATTCTTTCCTGGACAACGGCTATTAAAAGGTACAAGTAATCACTGCAAATAATCCTCAAAATTCAGTTTTATAAACTTCCAAGAAAATTACTGCAAGCAGCTAGGACTTCAAAATATATCTAAAAGGCAAGTCACTAGCATTTTAAAGCAAGAGTAATGTGGGAGCTCCATGTAATAGGAATCCTCTGATTTTGGGCAATAATACTATATAATGCAGCCTACAGCTATAACTGGGCAAGCATTCTCCTTTCTCTCTTCATATGCACTTTTTGTAAGAGAGGATTTTTGTACAGTAAATGTGATGACTGTGAGTTACCAGAATGCCTGTTTGGCAGCTCAGAACTCCCCATACAATGTCTCGCCCATTCCCTCTGTATCATTCCCCTGCCATGATTTAAGTTGAAGCTTCTCCATATCTGATACTTTCTTCTGCACATGGCCCAAGGCTAGAAAACCCCAGGTAATGCACAAGATTACCTGGAGAAGTAGCTCTAACAGTTTGTCTTCCAAAAATGGTTTATCATTTCTTTTCCAATCTACAAGGAACTGAAATAATCATGTAGTGCTTCTCAGAAGGGCACTTGGTACAAGCTCCAATGTCTGTGTTATTAAGGCATATAGATTTAAGGAGCCACTCAAGAGTCAGGGGAATAGTAGACTGAGATTCAAAAAGTTGAAGGGGTTTCTTATTGAAATATTGACTGAATGAATCTGGGATGAATTAGAACTATCCCACTTAATTTAATTCATTTTCTAGGAGATAAACAAAGTAAAATTTCAGCCTTAACCATTAAACACCCCAAATCCTTTGTTCATTATCAGCAAGTCCATCCACACAGAGAAAATACTGTAGAACACTTAAATCACCTCAATAGTATCAGTGATGAACAGAAATCTTACTCAGTCTAAGTAAAAAATAACTGATTCCTCCGCAGAGTGAGTCATTGCAGCAGTATGAACTCTGAAACTCAGTCAGAAACCAGACAATGCTTTTCTGCCTATTCCATCCTTTTTTTTTAATGGTAATTTCTTTCCTAGAGGCATTCTGTTCTGATTCCAATAATAGTTTCTTACCCTATTTTCACATGCTTTTATCCATAGAATGGGTAATTAATGTATCCAGGAGTGCTCAGAAGATCAATTATCTTATTTGTGATAATAAAAGGAGTTGATGTGAAAACCTCTGGAAAGGAAAAAGACAAGCTGAAAAAAACAGCAATCCTCTGAAAGCAGTGCTTATCCTGTGTGTGCACATTCACTGAGATATAAATATTCATTTCATTTTTCTTATTATACTGACAAGGACAAACCTTGTTCAGAGGTAAGTAGCTGATTTTTCATAGACTCATAGAAGGGTTTGGGTTGGAAAGGACCTGAAAGATTATGCAGTTCCAAACCCCCTGCCATGGGCTGGGACACCTCTCACTAGACCACATTAATCAAAGTCTCATCCAGGCTGGCTTTGAGCACTTCCAGGGATAGGACATCCACAACTTCTCTGGGCAACATATTTCAGTGCCTCACCACCCTCAGAGTAAAGATTTTCTTCCTAATATCTAATCTAAACTTACTCTCTTTCAGTTTAAAGCTATTTTTCCTTGTCCCACCACTACATGAAAAAGACCCCTTTGAGGCTGAAAGGGAAGCAGCAAATAGATGTGTCGGTTGCCTAAAACTTCATAAAAGAAATTTAAAAGTTTTTAGACACAATGATCCTGGGCTTGATCACAAAAAAGCAACAGAAAATTAACTGCAACTGCCCTGGGATAACTGTACTTGATGGAGTTATTCTGTTGTTGAGAGACTGTTCATCACCTCCACACTGATCCTTCGCAATGATGCTCATACTTTGGTTTAACAAGATGAAGCTCCTGTCGCACCAGGGAAGGTGGAAGTGATTGTGTGGGTATATGCATGACCACAATCATGATGTACAAAGTAGGAAAAGAAAGTCTTGCAATTATAAGTGGAAGTATCCAGATATTTTGCTCTTCCCAGTCAAAAATTAAAATATTGGTACAGACACAGACATGCTTACCAGACTTCAGTGGCTGGAGAGATTGTACTTGCTTGTAACTAGCATTAAAAATAGCATAAGAAATGAACTCTGGCAGGTACTTTTAAAATGTTGTAGATTCAACAAAACTCGCAGTTTTAGTGTTCTACATTTCAACACTTTCTTGTTCCCCTGCTGGAGCCGTATCAGTCAATAAATTCACTTTGATGCTAATTTGTTCTTTGCCAATTCACAAAAGTGCTTCTTGTTACTTCCATTGGCAGTATTTAGGTATACACAAAGAAAATGAGGTAAAAGTGGCGAGACAAAAAACAGGGAAGGGAAAGTGTGTTTCTTATTGTAGCACACAGATGCACCTTTTATTCCAGGTCCTACTGCTTTCTGCCTGCTCTCCTGGGACTTCACATTCTGCTGGACAGAATGCCAGCTTCCTATTGTTACTAGACAGCAGTTGTGCCATACTGTGAGTTTAGAAATTCATGAATCTGTCATGCAGGACAGGGACAGCTTTTCCTTATTCTATAACTCCAGCATCGCACAAAGGTCACAACACCAAAAGCCTGCTGGAATTAAATGGTGTCTTTTTGTCTCATTTTAAAGCACTGAAGAGATATTATGATACAAAATATTAAGGGGTATAAAAAACCAATGAAAGCTGTTGTTTTTTACAAAGCCAGCAGCCCAAGACACCTAAGAGTGTCTGGTGTAAAAGAAGGGTCTACTTAAAAGATGTCCAACTCTCCCCAGGAGGAACTGCCCAGATAGAGGGAATCAGAGACACATTTATCTGGGGCTTTCTGCATTTCCACCTAAGGCTTTCATCTCTCCTTTATTTATCCCCAAAACTCCTTACTACACTGTTTTCCTTACCTGATGTAAACTGGCCAGCATTGTGTTCATGTAGTTTAAGAAGAGACTACAAGGAGTTTAGGTAGACAGCAGAGCCTCTCTCACATCCTGCATTGCGCACTGCAGCCTGTCTGTATTTTAGTGTTCGAGGTTTTCCAAGCTTTCAGAAAACAACAATTAAAAGTACATGTTAGGACAAAACAACAATGAAAAGTTGAATGAAAAAAACAACATTAGGATAATATAACATTAGGATAACATAACAAATGGGACTATCTTTAAGAACAAATTAAAAATATACATATATTCTTTTACAACAGAAACCAAGTGTAACACTTCCATCTACATCATGCTATATAATCCTGACCATATTGGCATAACATTTCCCTATGCTTGACTGACTTTTTAATCACTGAACATTTGAGTGGTCTAAAATGGATAATATTATTAATTTAAGGACACTTTGCCACAGCAATAGGTATGTGAGACCACACAGTGAAGTCTAATTCAAGCTTGAGAAGCCAGAATACAATTTCTTATGCAACCTCACCACAGAGACCATCCCAGTGGCCCTAGTGCCCCAGGCAACCAGAAGGAGACAGGATACTGTAATAATGTGTTATTTCCTTCACCTTGGCTCATCCTAAGCTGGGTGCACAAGGCCACACAAAGCTGTGGCAGTGTCAGTGACCCCTTTTGCATCTGGGATCTCAGGGACTCATTTGCTGCTGCAGTTCAGCTTCACCGCCTTCCGCTTCTGGCTGAACCTCGAGTTCCTACAGCCTTTTCTGAAATGCAAAGTGAGTGACTTTGCCAAGGTCACACGGCAAGCGCATGGCAGAGAATAAAACAGCACTCTTTACACACATAACATCAGATGTCCTAGCACTCAGATGTTTTAAGACAAGTCCTGGACTTCAGGCTCAATGCTGTGTTTGCTTATTAGCTAGAAATCAGGAGAGAGTGGAAAGCCCAGGGAGCCTCACATGGAGCTGGCAGGAGATATCAAGTAGGTCAGTTGGGCTATTTCACTGCTGTTCTTTGTGTTCTGTGAAAGACAGTACATGTGGTAGATTAAAAGAAAGACCATACTTATCATAAAAGCGCACTTGTGATTGTAAAAAAACTTGGAATTATAGCAAGAAATGAACAAAGAAAGTGCTGACAGAGAAAAAAATAGCTCAGAGTCATAAGACTCTAAACAAAAGCTTAATCTTTATTAACATATATTTAATTTCAATGCCTACTAAAACAGATGACAAAATCTATGTCAAAAATTCAACACCTTTGTCCGTTGGGCAATCCCTTATGATTCTTTGCCCTTGCTGAGAATGAAAAAAAAAAAAAGAAACCAAAACAAATAAAGAAAAGATGCATTGCAAGAAATACAACTAACTAAAATTTATATAGGTAAAATAGGAGAAATATTATAAAGTCCCTCCAGATCTGCAGCTGTCTGGGTAGCAGGACTCCCTTGAACATCTTAAAGCATAAGACACCAAAGTAACTGAATCTTAACCTAGAGGAAAGTTGTTAATGAATCCATTTTCTGTGCAAAGTTCTGATAGGAAAGTCTAGCTTCTCTACACTATCAAGTAACAGGATTTTTCTGCTGCTTATGAATTTTTTTCTTAGTTTTGGATTATTTTTTATTTTATAAATTTTATCTAAGATAGAAATGTCAGACAAAATTAGAAAAGTGTAGCAGCATTTTTTTTACAACTTTATGGAAGACACAGAAAAGAAAAAACATCAGCATAGAAGGCAGAATAGCTTGTTGTCACATGTAACATCCGGGGAATAACAAAAACCAAGTAATAGGATATGGAAAAATTATTCCCTTTTTTTTGTAAAATAACCAACAATGTATGGAAAAAAGTATGTTCATCATGAGACAGCCAAAATCAAATAGGAAAACACAGATCATTTCTCTCTTTGAGTCCAATAGAGAAATTAGTTGTTTATAACACTAATTTGTACAGTGTCTATCATCATTGCCACTAGGTGTTCTAATTACAGAAAAGTAATGATGCAAAAGTTGCTAAGCAAATGTTAAACACAACTAGTGCATATTCTGGAAGCCCTAAAGGGCTGTTAGATTTAACTACTGGAAGACAGAAGTAAGAATTAACTCTTCTGAAGGGAAGGAAATTCTGTGGATACAGAGCCTTGCTTGTGTACAAACTAGGATGTCATCCTTAATATGAGGCCTAACTAGCAAGTCCAGGAATCTATGCTATTATTTATATTATTAACAACATCATTTAAATCAAAATAGTTTTCCTGAAGACTCTAATTAGTATCTATTATTATCTCTGTTACATTTGGCCTTGAACAGTCATGAGGGCTTAGGGCTTCTCTGATGCAGACTGTGCAAAGTGTAGGAAAATATGTTGATAAGTGCATTAAATAGATTTTCTTTCTTTCTTTCTTTCTTTCTTTCTTTCTTTCTTTCTTTCTTTCTTTCTTTCTTTCTTTCTTTCTTTCTTTCTTTCTTTCTTTCTTTCTTTCTTTCTTTCATCTTTTCTTTCTCTCTTTCTTTCTTTCTTTCTTTCTTTCTTTCTTTCTTTCATCTTTTCTTTCTCTCTTTCTGTCTTTCTCTCTCTCTTCTCTGATGTTTTTTCTCTTGGCTGACAGCTGCCAAGACTAGGCACTTCTCAGCCAAGCAATGAAGGAAAAGGAGTGAAATGGGACTTCTCAAACAACCAAATGATCCACAGAGCACTCAAAGGCAAGCAGATGTTTTCTACATTAAACTGAGCCTTTAAGAAAACAATAGGGCAACATATCAAAATTCTTAGGTAAATTCCTCTGATTCAGCTCCTTCTCTGAGGCCTGGGAACAATTAAAAAACCTGAAAGATAATTCACATGCTCATCCCAATACGGCACTCATCATGAAAAGCTCATCATCACCATCCATAAGGACTTTGCAAGGCTGATTTAGTCTTCAGTAAACCTTTTTAAGCCTGAAGAAGTTAGAAAAGGCATTTAATCTATGATACTTTAAAATGGGATAGGTATCTTAGCTATTTCTAGATGGTGGCATGTTTGTGCCACATTTAAAGAGCTCAAATATTTCCTTTTTCCTCAGTTTACTTGGTGACAGTCTTTGCAAAGTCTTCACAGTATTCTGTGGCTGGAATCTGGCTGCTCTTGCAGAGTATCCCTTTTGTTTCACCAAGTGAATTCAAGGAGTTTCAAGTGTCTTTGTTTCTTCATTTTGAGAATTTGCAACCAGAGAAGATAAGGACAAATGGTATTTCAAGTCCCAGGTGTGGTTTACTTCATATGTATAAGAAAGCAATGAGATGTAAGAGGTGAAAGAGGCAAATTAAAGCATCAAACCAACCTACTTTCATGGTTAGCTTGTCTAGACCACCCTGGTACAGGTACAATAAAAGGCTTTCATTTGCACCACCAGAGATGTTTCAATATTACCTTTGCATTATTCTGAAAGACTCGGCCCTTGAATTATGTCTCATGTTATTCCTCATGTGTCTCTAGTATCTTCAACCAGAAATGTTTCATCATTTGGGGTTTCTATTCTTTTTCTTTCTCAAAAGCTGCCACAACTTGCATGTCTTAACTCATCTCCCGCTTATTTATCTCTAGAATTATTCCTTCTATCTTTGAGCATTCTTGTTTCTCGGGACTTGTTTCTGGGGTTTGTGTGTTTTTCTTGGGATGCTTTTTGGCATTCATTAACATTTCTGAAAAGTTAGACCTATGAGATGCATCTGCCCTGTTATTAGAGAGAAACCATGTGAATGACTTTGACACATCACTTTGCCTGTACAAGAGGCTTCAAGTACCTCTGAGCCAGCTGGGATCTCTTGGCTTCTAGGGAGTAGAATTTGGCTTTGTTTAACCCATTAGAGCACACCTTGCACTCGGGCCAGGCTCCTTCATCTGTCCCACCAGCAAAAGCTGGTGATGTGACAGTTATCCCTCCTTTGGGCTCTTTTGAGAAGGCCTGATGCTGTTAAATGAAATATGAGATGGAAGGCAAGGTTCCTGTAAAGCAAGCAGGTGCTGTGGGAGGAGTTTGTGCATGTGGTTTTCCTGGGACACCATGCCTCAGTCAAATGCCTATGGCAGTGACTAGATATGAGAAATAATTTTCATCATGTCACATCTACATGTGGCCAAGTGGATTCTCCTCAACAGTCTCACACTTTCTTTAAAAGACCCTGTTGGGTTTCTCATGGAGTGACCTGTCAGCATTCTGCAGGAATCTGCTCTAGGACTCTCCTGCAGGACTACTGATGACAAGCCCACTCTACTTTTCCTCAACAGACAAACAGAGTTCGTTCCGTGCCATCCACCATGTTTGGCAAAAACACAGAAAAAAAGGCAAAAAGATAAGCTGTAAAAATTACATAGGCACAGCATTCTTTTCTCCAGTTGGTTGTTCTACAAAATCAATTCCACATCCTCAGCTCAAGACACTGTCAGATCTGTATCTTAACAAGGCACAAATTTCAATTAGTTCTTTTGTTCCCTAATTACTGGGACTTAAAAATACTGTAAATCTAAAACCTATTCATGCCAAAGATAAATCCTAGAGTGAACTGTCATTTCCAAACCTCATATGCAAAAAATATGGCTTTGGAGGAAAAGAAGGAAATATTTTTGTGGTAGTTCTTTCTGTCCTACCAGGAGAAGAAGAAGCTGTTTGACATTTTGACAGAGGTTTGGAATATTAGAAGTAATTCCAGTAGACATTAGTAGGCAAAGTACAACTGAGGAGTATGTTCAAGGAAGCAAATACACATAACTTATTTCATGGTTCCATGGTTTACAGAGAGAGAGAATGCAAAGCCATCATATACTGCTTTGCTTACAAAGCCCCACCATTAAAGAGAAATAAAATACATGGCTTAAATTATGATAAGGAATAATTTTCCTCTCACTTTTTTTCTCCATTAAAAAAACTTATTTTCAGGTGCGTAATTCATCAAATGGAAATTCTTTCTCTGGCTTGGACTACTTCAATCAGTTGATTTTTCTAAAACTGTTCTTCCAGTGGGAAGTGTTTGGAACTTGTTTAGATTAGGGAATTTGAAGGGGGGAGAAAAATAGCTTTCAAAAGGGTTGTGCTTTTCAGCAATCCCATTAAGACAGGAAAATTGATTTAGTTCTTGGAGAAATAAAGGCAGCAAGAAGTTAGTTGCCAACTGGCCTCTTTCGTCTTCCTGGATTACGCAGCTTGCTCCAGCCCACAGGTGTTTTTCAGCATTTAAATCAATGTTTCTGTGCATGCCTCGTAGCTGAAGCCGGCACATCTTTCCTACCTCGATTTTGCTAGCACTGATAAAAATCAATAGCAAGATGCAAGATGTACTTTTAGGGCTACACCACAGCACAAACTTGACAACATTGTCACTGGTATTGGTTGTTACTGTAGCTTTTGGAATTACATTAGCCCGCTGCTCCAGCTAAAGCCACGCTCCTGTCTTAATTCTGCTGGGTAGATGCAGCCTTATCCAAACCATGATAGGGCTATGAGAGGTTTTTGGGTGCTCAGTCCCACGACAGATCTCTAAATGTATGCCTATCTGCTAATGGCTTTTGCTAACAGAGCTTCAAAACATGCACTGCACTTCAGGGCATTGACTAATTCTTCAGCAGGAGATAGCCGAGATATATCTACAAATTTCTTAATTAATGAATAGGGAATTTAATATGGCATCAAACTTAATTGCACATCTGGCACATCATCTAGGTAATGCCCAGTGATACAGCCTCTGTTTCCCAATCTGTCACAGTGTTATTGATAGGCAAAATCTGAACACAAACAGGGATGGCAGATGCCTCCAGCCACTGTTATCTTGGAAAGTGTTAAGTTCTGAATTTTAGGTAGCTGTTAAAAGAGGAGCAGAATTTAGGCCCTACTATCTAGTGAACAAATACAGAACCAGGGGTTAGGTTATGAGCCCAGATGTAAAAAAACATACCTGAGACAACTATTTATTTGCCCTGTACTGAACACACAGGACTGGTGTGTTGAACACTAGTTTTGAAAGGACCTTGATGCATTCCCAGGTACACTTTGCTACCAGGAAGCAGCTGAGTTTAAAATCTCTGGTGGCCAGAAAGAAAGGTGCCAGCAAAACTTCAGCTCCAGATGTAAGGAGGTCAGCCAGGAGGGACAGCTGTGTTCTGAGTGCATCAGGCAAAGCATCCCTGGCCACTTGAAAGGGGGGACTGATTGTCCAGCTCTGCTCTGTGCTGCTGTGGCCTCACCTCAAGTGCTGTGTGTGGTTTTGGGCACCAAAATGTAATAAAAATACAAAGTTATTAGAGAGTGTCCAAAAGAGAGCTATGAAGATGGTGAAGGGCTGAGGGGAAGCTGTATGAGCAGTGGATGAGGTTGCTTGGCTTGTTCAGCCTGGAGGAGAGGAGACTGAGGGGAGACCTCATTGTGGTCTACAACTTCCTTGTGAGGGGAAACAGAGGGACAGGCATTCTGCAGGGCCAGGAGTTGGGCTTTGATGTTCTTTGTGGGTCCCTTCCAACTCAGGATATTCTGTGTTTCTGTGGACATACCAGGGAGAGTCTACACTGAGATGACAGAGCACTGGAATGAGACTGTCAAGCCAACAGAGGTAGGTGGGGGAATCTCCATCACAGGGATACTGGGATTACAAGTTATGAAAAATTCAGTCAAGTTGTCAGCAAAGTGATAACTAATCCTGTAACTTTTCCAGCTTCAGGGCAGGAGGATGAGCAGGGATTTTATAGAGTCCCTCAGAGACATTTACTTTTCTGTGATTGTAGGAACCAATCTGTAGCTGACATCATCAAATCCTTCTTGTGTACACAAGCCCAGTGTGCATATAAGATATACCCTGCTGATTAGAGGTCTTATTGTTATTGAGCCATTGCCTTTCATCTGTTAATTACTAAAGACAGCTCAACTGTGGAGCATTAATAATTCTTATAGGTGGTAAAAGCTATGGCTACAGTTGCCATGGCTTCAAAAGGAAAGAAATCTAAAGGAAGTATTTTTTTGGGAAAGCAACTCCCTCGCCAGAAATAAGAAATTAATGGCATCCTTTGATTCAAAAATAAATGGATTATTCAGGATTAACACCACACTGCTCTGACTTCCAGGAAGATAACAAGGTTCTATACTTCCTATTCCCCCTCTCTTTGATAAAAAGGATACCATTTTATTTTGTCTAGTGGAACCACAGATGAGATCATTGTATGCTTTGCAACCCCCCTGCTTTAGTATCTGCATATGTGACTCCCAAGGAAAGTTTTTACTGGTGAAGAGCTATGGTCTGGAGGAAAGTACAGTATTATATCAAGTATTATATGAAGTATTATGTGATTGGTTGCAAGAAAACCTTTTCTGAAAGCATTCATAGGAGCCCTGTGTACAATGCAGAGGAATCTCAAGAGATACCCTTAAACATCACTGGAGAAATCATGGAGGCGTTTTTTTTTTTTTTTGGCACATTGACTGATCTAGCTGGGCAAATGTCCTGCTAGAAGAGGAAAATACAGCAGAGATTCCAGATGACTTGCTGCACTTCTGACTTTTCAAATTCCAGCTGTCCAACAGCAAGATTCCCTCTGCTATCACAAAAAAAAAATGCACACTAGCAAGACTATCTGCTTTGCCTTCCATCCAAGTAAGACATCATGGCTGGAAATTCTGAAGAAAAGCAGAAAGAAAATATTCTACTTGGGGTGGAAGGGAAGACAGAACTTGGAAACACTAGTTTTTCTGCAACATTATTTACACTCTGGTTTGGCCAACACTTCACCCAGGGAAATCTGATCCCATAGTGTCTTACACAAAGATTTACTAGCTGATAGCAGAATCTGTGGGTGTGTGAAAAGCCTGACAAAAATTGTAAGAATTTATTTATGGCTGCAAATATTACATCCATATGGGAAAGTTCATTTTTCTTTAATTTTTTTCAGACACATTAGAGACTGTTATTGATTTAATAGTCTAGAGGAACATAGAAAGAAAAAAGTATAACAGGAGAAAAGTAATTATTATAATACAAGCAATACATGTATAATTCCATTTAAAAAATTAGTTACTTCTCTTTCTCTATCATGATTTTTCCCTAGACACAATTTTCTGTTCATTAGGAGATAATTACCTTCACTGCCAAGCCATTTATAAATGCACTGTTTATACCAGGAGAGGATTTGAGAGTTACATTTCTTGTCCAAAATGTTATTGCTATTGAGGCAGTCTTACTGTATTATATCCAATAGGCCACTAGACATGCAAGTGGATCCATGTGTATTTGGTAATAGTTCAAAATTATTTTATTCCCAAAGGACATATTTTAAAAAGATGGGTTTGCTGATTAGTTTTTTCATTCCACACCAATACCATCAACACACTGAAAGACATGCTCTTATTTCACCCTCCTCTACCTCTCCTTCTTTTCAGATACAAGCAGCTTCTGAGTAATGTGGGGTTCCCCACAGAACATTAAAAAGTGGCACTACAGAAATAGAACATTAAGCTGTCTTGCATTTGAGGAGTGCATGCAATAATTAAACTTCACACCACCTTTGCAAGTTAATTACCATCATCCTTATTTCAACAGATGAGAAAATGAGAAACATGGGAAAGTGAGACCATGCAGCAAGCCTGAGCTCAAGACCCCCTCTTGCTCATATTCATCATTAATCCTCCCTTTTGAACTGTGGCTCTGCATCACAGTTGCTGGCTGGAAGGTAGCTGGAGAGAGTGTGCACAGCTGCATGGAAAACTCTACCTCAGTCTCCGGGCTCCTGCACCTTATCCCACTGAGGAGAAATACCATGGCAAAAAGGAAGCCCCAGTGAGCAGGAAGCCTCCTTCAGCCTTCTCCATCAATCATAAAAATAACAGGCAATAGGCAATGTGGTCCGTATTTAGCCAATTAAGTACCCAAATGGCTCTTTTGCCTCCCTTGATAGTCAGCAAAGAGTTTGGTACATCCAGAAGAAGATTCAAAATTCTTGAGATCTGAGTTGCCATGTAGAAATAAAAACAAAAATTTATATCCTCAAGGAAATAGCCTGTCTCCTGGTTAAAAAATTTAGTGATTCCAATTTTTCCTCTCTATTATATTTCCTCTACTACTTGCTGAAAGTGCTGATTTGGCACTGGCTTCTGAATTTGCACATTGTAATAGTCATTAAGCAACAGTAATGTGCAGTAATCCCTTTACCATAGACTTTCTAAATCCTTAATTTCCACAAGATCCTGGAAAGCTAATGCTGTAAAGTCAGGATATGCTTCTTACTTTAAGAATTTGAAACACTAAAAAAGATGCACAGTACACTGTGCGAAACAGCCCAGAAATTATTGCAAAACAATTTTATTTTCTGTCTTGTACAATAAAGCATGACAGAAAGAAAAAGTTCCCAGAAAAATGGAGCAATGGAAAGTAATATAATCTGTGGGGTTTGTGTCCTTCATGAGCTATTTTTAATGGGCCAGACAATGAGGTCATTATTCCTGATAATGAAATTATGATTTTACACAATCAGTAGAGTGCTCTTAAACAAGGACCTAATAAAGGGATTTGGTTATTGACTGTATGGAGAAAAGAAAATATAAAATATGTGTTTCTCCCTTATAAATTTCCACTGTATTGGAAGTTCAGTATGAAGCCAAATGTATCCTACAGAAATTACTTATTCTTTGGTTCAACACACGAACTAAAAAGTTGAGGAAGTAAAATGACAATTTGAGGGGGAAAAAGCATCACAAAATGAATAAAATTAGGTTTAGATGAAAAAATCATGAAAATTGTCATTCAGTTGAAATTGATACATTTCTTTTTATTTCAAGATACAGAAGAATTTAAAAAAAACCCCAAAACCAAAATCAAAACCAAAAACAAAATAAGGAAAATGGAAAAAGGTTGTATGAAAAACTAGTTCTTGGAGCCATTAAAAACACCACAAAAAGCATGCGGCAGCATTTGTCACCTCTCTCCAGAATAAGCTGATTAAAGCACTCATCTGGGACCAATTTCCCCTTGTCATGAAACTTGGAAGAAAGACTTGAGATCAGGTTTCCCTCCTCTAGACTCCCAGCCTATGGAGTCCCCTTCTTCACAGGGAATATTTGTTTATAATAATAGTTAAATAACTAAAGAAGCAGAATTTGATTGTTCAGTGGGAAAAGTCTCCTTAGAAGAAAGACATGCAAACTCCCTTTCCAAATCAGATAGGGTTTTGGGGTCTTCAACATGTTGGGCCGGTATCCTAATCACCAAGATTATGAGAGTTGGAATTACTTCAACAGAAGCTTCTTTTGAATCCAACTCAAAAAAAACTGAAACACTGAGCTTGGAGAATGCTAAAATTAATCTTTTTGACATTGCCAACACTTTTTGTGTTTGGTGTTTTTTTATTTTTTTACTTGCTTTTCTTCAGTCAGAGCTGTTCTTTCAATTTGACCTAAATTGGCCACTGGTTTCAAGTAGAATTGTAAATGTTTAATTCAGAAACAGAAAGTGGCTAAGCTGGAGTCAGGGCTGGTCTCAGAGTACCTCTGCCTTTCAGCCCATACATCCTTTGCACCTTTACTCTCCATACCAATCTCCTACCCTGCTAGAGTTACAGATCTGTGTCAGCTCTCAGACATATGCCTCTGTCAGACACTTGACTTTATCTCACACTTAGAGGGTTAAGGAAAAACAGTCTAGTCTAAAGCTAACCTTCTGGCAAATTTCACATAAAATTTTGTAAAATCTTGTAATGTATTCTTGAGTCCCTTACACATGAACTCCTTAACTGTCTACCTGAAACCATCTCATGAAGTGAGCAAATAAAGTTGCTTTCCTGGCTCTCTAATATCAGAAGAAATCTCCATGAGTCTGAGACAACACTGAGAGTCAGGGTCTGCTGTCAGGCAAAGGGGCAGTACAACATCCAGCCCATCAGAGAGGACCTGCCTGAAAGACCCAGCCCTCTGAAATGAGCACAGCAAGAGTGACTTCTGCTCAGATCTTTTTGGTTCTTCTCTCTGATCTTTTTCAGCATTGTTTTTTCCATATACTTTCTGTTTAGTTCCTGTTTTTTTGAATATCCTGGGATGTGAATATATGTGGGCATTATGATGTGAATATCAAAGTCGTGGATGTGGCCTCACTCTGCATCTACAGTTGGCAATGGGGTTGTAGTTGTGCTAGCTGATTTCAAGTCTGTAAACTATCTGGGCAAAAACATTTAACCACCTGCAACAGTTTAATATTATGCACAGTTAAAAGGCTTTGACTTCCCCTGATTTTTCTTCAGCTCAGCTCTAACAAAGGAGTAATAATATATTAGTTCTAGCGAGGGAATTATTTATTTTTATGGGTGGGGCTGGACCTTCTGGAAACTGGTGGATGTAACAATCACCCCTCAATGGTAAGAATTTTAAAAACTGTTATGGTATTCTATGGAAATGTTTACTCAGACATCAGAGATCTTCTCACCAACTCTGCTCTGACAAATTTTTCAGATATTTGTCCAGGGTTCAGGGCTTTAGACTTGTTTTAGTGGGGGTATCTGTGGTATTCACATTATCTGAACAGAAAGAGACATAATTCTCTCTCCCAGGATTTTTCCTGGGGAAGGCAGAGAGAGCCTCACAGAAGAAGAGAAAACAATTCTTATCTCTATTCACTGCTCCTTTTTTTTCACATGTGGAATGTGTTATGGAGATTGTTTACTGAAAGTGATTTGGTTAATTGGACACCAGTGGAAGTTGCTTTGAGTGATTAGCCAATCGCTCAAAGCTGTGTCCTGGCTGTCCCAGACAGTCACAGGTTTTTCTTGAGTATAGTATAATATAGCATAGTATAGTTTTAATATAGTATTAGTGTAATATAGTATAGCTTAAGCTATACTAAGCAGTTGTTCAGCTTTCTGAATCACGGAGTCAGAGTGTATTATTCTCTGGCTGGGGGATTGCATGCTTCTACTATAGGTATCTATCTTTGAGAAACAGGAAAAGTACAGGAGAACAGAAAGACATGGCATAAATGACATTAAAATGGTTACCCACAAATGGGAGAATGAGCATGATAACAAAACAGAATAAACAGTGTGATACACAGACAGATACTATGCTGGAGAAGATGCATTATTATAATTGGCAAAAAAAAAAAGAGTTGAAGTGACACTGAGTAAGAAAGAAACTAGCTATGAGGTAAAGCAATGTGAGATAATAGAGATATTTGAGAATTAGGTAATAGAGAAGAATGTGAACTGAAGAAAAAGCAATTCAGCAACAAAAGAAGAGATAGTAGATCTCTTCTATCTCTTTGGATAGTGCATCCAAAGGCAGAGATGAAGAGAAAGGACAAGAGAAGCATATCAGTAGCAGAAAAAAAAAGAAAAAATCTGGAGTCTGGTCATGATTGTAGGCTCTTTCCTAGGAGATCCATCAGGTCTGACAGTGAAGCACATCCAGGGCACAGAGAGATGTGCAGTCTGCCAAGAGGACAGGTATACAATGTGGACCTCAAACAAAGGAACAGAGGAACCAGAAAGGAGCAGCAAAGATCTGCTGATCATTCTTCATGCTGGGGCAAGTAATACTGACAAAAATAAAACCAAATAAAACTGATACTATAGATCAGCCTCCCAAAACAAGGCGTATGCTGCACAAAAGTGCCTGGGTTTACGAACGTGTCTGAGGACATGTTTCTATCATTGCTGTTTTCAACACAGGAGATAATTCAGTGATGTTGGTAGTCTCACTGCTTCCAAAATCCTGGAGAAGATGCTGTGGAGGTAGGAGTAACACTGATGATCCTGAGGTCTCTTGAAATTGATGGCAATGATTTTGCAAGGAGATCATGACACATGAGACACTTGTCTGCAGTTTAGGCATGTAAATATCTCCCAGTCTAAACCATGTTCTCCCAGTAGTCAGTAGAAAAAAAAAGATGCACTTACAAAGGATTCACTTCATCTGTCTTGGGTGCCCATTTTAGTATGAAATGACTTGCCTTTTCAGAGAGACCTCTCTGTTAGATATAGACAAAACTAAACCGTTTTAATTTAGACAACAAATGCCTACACAAATTTTTATTTATATATGTATATACATGGATTTAGATTAGATTTAGATATAGATATTTTTTCTGTTTGAGACTGTAAATAATGGTGTCAGAGAAGCTACTTTATAAGAGACTTAATATTTCTAGAAGAAAACCTCATCATCTGCATGCAGTGTTACTTGGCCTGCGTAGAAGCAGCATACAAATATTTTTGTTTTCAATGACTAAAGTTGGATGGGCAAAAGGAGTGAGGAAAAACACGTTGAAATATTGAGATTTCAATGTTTTAGCTGTTATAAGATCTGACCTTTCAAGTGCTAAAAATGTGAAATTTGAGGCTATTTTTGCTACTAATAATATGTATGTTTACATGTCACATTTGAAGATCTCAACACACTTACAGAGAATGTTAAGTAATGCCAATAAATATTTTTGAACAAAATCCTGGAAAAGAGGCAATTTAGGTTGGAGTCCTCTGCTGTAATTCAGATGCCTACAATTTGGACACTTGAATCCAATGTACTTACACTGTGTACTTTTTATTTTTGCTAATAGACCCCTTCTCCTAAGGGTAATTCACCTTTGCTAAGACAAGCATTTAATAATAGGTCAGAAGAATAGCTTTCCACCTATTTTCCTGCATTCACTGTCAATCAAGCCTAAGGTAATTGTCTCAGGCAATTATATATATTAGGTGTATAACTTTTAAATACCCCAAATAAAGGAAGACAGTCCTACTCTAAGTATCCCAGAAAGAGTCAGATCTCTCAAGTTTTTGGTCTCCCTATGCCCATGAGGTCAGAAAATGACATTGAAGCAGAGCTGCAAGTCGAAGCCAGCATAATATTTTCTGTGCTGTGCTGCCTCCTGTTCCCATCCCTCTGTTTACAACCACAAGCAAGATCAAGTCCAATTTATGTAGCTATTTGTATGCAAATTAGAGGATATTTTCAGATGCATTCAGCTCCATGTAGGAGTCAGGCAGCATTTAAAAATGCGTTTTTTCCCAGGATGATAGTGAAGTTTTCAGTTTCTGTTTTGTTCATCCTGTATTTGTTGGCAGGATGTTGTTCCTGATGCTGATTTATAAGCATTTTAAAGCCCAGTGTGTCATACACTTCCTTGCATCCAACAGAGACTCTGTCTAAGTTTCCTCTCTTTCTCTGAGCTTTGCAGCTTAGCCTCTCTGTTCTCTTTTCTGGGCCCAGATGTCTCCTCTGTCTCCCCATTCACAAGTCTCAAGAGCCTGTTCCAAACTTGACACACATCCAATTCCTTTGCACCCTGTCTTCTCCCGTCACTGCCTTATAGGCTCACTTGCTTTATTTCCCTGTCCATTATCATTTCTGTATTTCCAGATCTCCCATCTGCCATCCATGAAAATGTATATGCTGTATCAATCTTACCTTTATTTCTGCTAGATCTTGACTCTTTTTATGTATATTTCTACTTCTAGTATCACTATTTCCTGCCCCAAACATATTCGCTCTTTCCCATCCCTTCCCACATATATCCCTCACAAGATAATTATTCTCTTGGTTCTTCTGATGTTTTCTTTCTCATATTCTTCCACGCATTGAATTTTAGAAGACTTATTTATAAGCAGGAGAAAGTGGATGTTTCTTTTCCAAAATCCAAATGTAAGAAATCTTTAATCTTGATCACACCAGAGTGAATCTAAAGTAACCTCATTGAAGCCAGTGGAGCTACACTAGCAGGAAATAAAAGTAAGATGGTTGTACAGATCCCAGATACTTGCCTCAGCCCTCTAAAACTCCACGCATAAAATAAATTACTTTCTGTCAGGAAATGGTTCAGGGTAATAGAATTCATCATCTCCCAGTATTGTTGGAGCAGATCTGGCATGGTTCCAGTACAGAATAGCACTCTCCCAAAATAGTTCTCTCCTGACCCTAAGTCAGGAACCACGCTCAGTTTGAATGCTGACACCTGGGTTGGAAGCTAGAGGGTTTAATTGTATGGTCAAAGGCCATTCTGTGCCAGCTGTGTGGGAAAACTGTGACAAACACATCTGGTGTTCTTAAAGCTGTATCCTTACAGACACTCCACTGTTTCACAGTAAGGTTCTATCTCTATTGGACAGACCTTAGTAAACCATTGCACTCTGAGTAAACAAATAGTTGTCTTGGTGAGCACATCTCAATGCAGAAAATAATCTACCCTGATGTCTAGATCCAGCCTGGACTATGGCTTGCCTACACCTCTTCAGCCTAAGAATGTTTTGAAGCACTCCATTATTAGTAACAAAGACAGGCTAGATATGAGTGAAGAGATGGTGGCAAGGGCAAAAGTCAGGGACTGGCTGCTCCTGACCACGCAGAGGAAAATATGGGAGCCTTGGATGACAGGTACAACATCTCTGCCCCCTCCTACCACAATCATTACATCCTTTCACAGAGATTTCAAGCTCTTCTCGCTTTTGACATAGCCATCCTCTGTCCTCCTGCAACATTCCTCTAGTAATGAAACCAGAAGCAGGAGTCCCATGACAGGGCTCTACTGGCCAAAGGCACTGTCTGCCGGATTTTTGCCAGTCATACTTCCTAATTACTGCAGGTAAACAAAAATTATTTCCCAAAGGTGAAATTTTTATACATCAGTTGCTCTAGGCTTTTATATACTCATTGTATTTACTTTCACACATTTGCATGTTGTCTTTGATACCATAATGACTGAAAATAGACAAATAATATGTGTTTTGTTTTGCACTACAGACTTTAATTTTCTGGTAGACTGAAGGACCAACCTTACATCGGTCAATAATTTACAGGCTCTTATTTAAGTATTTTTACCAAGAAACACTTTATTTCTGTAGTTAACAAGCACCCAGCAAACTGTCCTAAGACAAAGCTAAGGACAAGTTAATGGTGTAATAAATCAGTCATTACATTAAATGATCAGTTTCCACTGTACAGTATTATTGCTTTATTGACCCCTACTTAAAGATTTATCACAGTAGTATTTTATTGTGGCTGCAGGACACATGGCTGTAATACTACCGGGTGTAGTTTAGCTTATGCTTCTGTTTTAATTTCATTTAGCGCTTGCTGTGGACAAAGAGCCAAAAGTGTTGGAAGCACAACATATGAGGACAGAGAAGGTCACTTTTCCTAAATGGAAGCAGAACAGTAGGCACTGGGGGAGTGAAGGAACCAGAGGGATACTTTTTTCTTTGAATCTGAGCTGTAAAGCAAATAGAGGACTAATGAGTCTGTAGACAAGGACTACTTCTGCAGTTTTCCCTGGGAAGAAGTACTAGCCCCAGCTCCACAACCAGGCTATTTCCTCTTCCTGTCTCCACCAATCAAGGGTCACTGTTTCCTCCTATCTGACTGCAGATCTACTTTAATTATTATTTCCTTAAGTGTTTCCATAAAATTGGTCCCAGGTTCCAAGAAAAATACTATGCCAGTTCTTCTGGAAAGAAATTGACTTGTTTTGGCTGTCGCTACAAAGATGTCATATGCATCTGTACTGGAAAATATGAGACAGATCATAAACTAAAGCAAGGGTGGCAAAATAGAGAATAGGGCTGTAAAGCAAGGCACCATCTTGGCAAAAGTGAGGATGTCCTATCTCTGCAGTGGGAGAGAATTTATTTCTTTATTACCCTTTTAAAGACCCTTTTCCATGTCAGATGGCCAGCCCACATTAGAACAGCAAAGGCCATATGTAATTTAATTGTGCAGAAGTGGCCAAAGTACTTGAATACTCCCCTACCTCAAAAAAAAAAGTTTTAAAAATATTAAGAAACTAAATTAACCCATAGGAGAAATTAGGAGCTCACAGATAACATCATAGTTGGCTACTGGGGGAAGTGGTAAGGATGCTGGGAGGCAGGAGTTTCTCTCAGGAATCTTAGCCAGCTGGGAAAGCAGTCAAGCAAGAACCTTATGAAAGTCAAATGCAAAGCTGTAACTGGGGAGGAATAAGCCCATGCTACAAGACACACTGGGGATCCTCCAGGTGGAAAACAGTTTGCAAAGAAGGACAAGATCTTTATGGACACCATATTGACCCCTAATGTCTCCTTGTGTAAAAGAAAGCCAGCATCTTGGGGTATGTTACTGGGAGGTTGGCCAGTACATCTCAAGAGGTTGTCTTTTTCCTCTGCACAGCCCAGGCAAGACACATCTGCAGTGTTGGGTCCACTTCTGGGCTCCTCAGTGCAAGGGAGACATGGGCACACTGAAGTGAGCACAGCAGAGGTGACAAGCCTGGATGGGGGCCTGGAGCACGTGACATACGAGGAGAAACTCTGAGACTTAAGACTGTTTGCCTTGGGGAAAATGAGGTTATTGCTGCCTACAACTATCTCGTGGGAGAGCCCAGAAATCTTTGAAGCTGGTCCTGCTTAGAGCAGTAGGTTGAACTGAAGGCAGATGTCTCTTCAACCTGTTATTTTTTTTTCATATGACCCTGCTGTGTGAAGACAGAGAGAAAACCTGTGTGCATAGAGACCCCCTATCCATGTGGTGGAAGGAGAGGTAATCTTCCCCTCAACTTATTTCCTCCCCTCTACAATGCCAGACCTGTGGGCAGGAAGATGAGTTGATAAACAAGAGTTGATTAACAAGTTCATAAATTCAGTTTCTGTGAAGAGCTTTGAGAGGGTAGAGAGGTGGAATTTGCCCCTTTGTTTTCCCTCAAAAATAATGTGGAAAAGTTAGGATGCCAATCTGAAACAACCAGTTCCAGAGGAAGCATGGTAAGCAGCTAAAGAAACAGAGTCTCAAGGCCTGTAAAAAGGCATGAACCTTCCCTGACTTCTCAGCAAAAACTTTTGGTCAAAGAACTTTCTAGAGGAAAAAAAAAAAAAGCAGGCAGGGAGGGAGGGTGAGGAAGAAGAGAAACAAAATGCTATTTTCCAACTGGTGAGACTACATGGGACAAATTTGCCAACAAAATTTGCTCAGTTCCTTCACAGATATTTTGCTTTCTTGTGACATCAGTTGGAAAAGACCATTTAGAAAAGGATGACACCCTATGTAGCCACCTGACAAAAGTGCTGATGCCTGTTTCTCAATTTTTGCCTGTAGGCAAAGATGTATAATGACCAATTCCACTAAGTGGTACAAAGGAATGAAGAATCAGGTCTTTAACATATTGAAGGGAAGCAGGCAGTAAAAGTGGCATATTGGACATCAACATCGTTACATAATATCTCTATACGAGCATATATAAAGACAATTTTTATGTTTACAGAGTTTTTAGTGGACTTTTGTGCTAGTCAGGATGCTCAATTGCAGTGGTCAAAACCATAACTGAAATACACACAGACATTATTTTAAACACACAACCTTCTTTTAAACTGGTTCTGTCTGATAGCAAAATGTACCCAGCCACTGAAAAAAACATTCTGGTGGTTCAGGCTGTGCTGAAAACCAAATTTCTTGTGCTTTGCTGGTAACCCTACCCAAATGAGACATTTAAAGTTACCTTGAGGTATGTCTACATGATCAGCAATCACAGCAAGGGATGTCGTGAAATGCAGCCCCACTCAGCTCCACGCATAAAGGATTACCCTTTAAAAGACACATTGGTGGCAAACAGATGTTATCTCCACATGCACTCCACCTCTGGATTTTTCTCATCTATGAGTTCATAGCTTCAGATCACACCAGGGCCAAAATATAGAGAGATGTCAAACCAAGTTATCACAGCAAGACTTTTGGCATTATTAACATTTCATGGTACTTGGGAAGAGAGACATAAATATTCAGTAAAGAAACTGGAAAAACTGAGTTCTCTTTCTTTATCAATGCTTCATCAGTTATTGTCATCTTTACAACTTTTTTTCTGACATACTTTAGTCCTGTCTAGAGGTAAGGGAAACAGAGAGAAACAGAACAGCCAAAATATTAGGATAGTTTATGTGAAATATCAAAATCTTACAAAGAGCGATGGTGTATTTTTAGTATGTTGATCCAATGTGCACCAAATCTATTAAATTGTTACTTTTTTCTAGCCATTCTATATTTGCAAACAAATTTTCACTCAAAAATTTTCACTCCGTTAGTCTTAATTCACTTCAAGGATGCATAAAGAAACAGCAGCTGCTACAAGGAAAGAGCTCACATAATGTCAAATAAAATAGTTCTAATCCTACATAGAAACAAACAGGAGAAATATGTGGGGTGTTCTCAAAGGGCCCATCAGTGCTCTACAAATTCATGGAGTAAAACTGGTCAGAAAATTGGACAGATTGTTGGATTGTTTTCAACTTTTTTTGAAAGACCTTTTTAAAAATACTTTTCTCTTAACCAAAACCTTAAGGAATTTCAAGCACAGAGAATTCTTTAAAAGAAATTACCATGTTTTCCATGGGGAAGCATACATTTCCATTAAAATAATTTAAAATTATTAAAATTAACAATCATAATTGTTTATTGGAAATGCCAATAATTTCCACAGGAAAAAATATTTTTAAAATATTTTTTTCAATTTGTCTGAATTGCTGTTACATTACATCCAATTTTCAAATCCTGTGTATTTTCAAACTCTCTGGGTTTGGGACTGGTGTCTTATCTCTAGATCTCAAAAGCAGACATCCCAGGTGCAGACCTGCTGCTTTACACTCCTTCTAAGCAGCAAGAGCCCATAACCCAGCCATCTGAAACAGCTGGATCTCATGCAGTCAGCAAGAGTTCTCCTTAATCCCTGATGGCATGGAAAAGGAAGTAAATACATATTTTTGTATTTTTGTGAATGTGATCCTTGCCAGTGCACAGGCACACACCTTATTACTCACAGGCACAGAGATTATGGTCCCTGGCTCCTGGTCCCACGCCAGCCTGCAGGCAGCAGTGTCGTGTGACTTTTCTGCTGACAATGAACAATGGAAAAGCAAAAGCTTGTTCTGCCAGACTGATAGGCAGAGCAGAGTCTGATGTCACGGGCAGTGGCTGCTGGCTCAGCCCTCGTGCTCACGGGCCCCATCAGGTCGATGGCTGTGGCGTTGATATTTTGTGCATTGGCTGTAAATACTGCCCTACAAACTGTCCGTGACACTGGGAGCTGTGCTGCGCTCCATGGATGGGCTCAGCTGGACAAAACACGTCACATTCATTCTGCCTGTGAGACAGATACAAAAAGTGAAGCAAAAAAACTCTGGAAACTATATCTCATATATATAGCTTTATACTGTAGCATGTAAGTGCCCATGTGAAAAACCACAGAACCTTGAAGAAATGCAATTTATTATTCACATCTGACTGCTTTTCTTGAATTCTGGTCACTAATCCATCTTCCTTGGGAGCACCTCTTAATGTTTCAAACTCTACTCAGCTTTCAACAAATGGTTTAAGAACAAGTTTAAGAACAAGTTTTCCACCTCCCCCTTCAAATGCGGGCTTTATTCCATATAATTACGCTTTCCTGGGGTCTGGAATGAGTCATATTTAGTTCTGGGACAGTTGAAGATATTGAATTCAACAGAGTACAACTCATTCAGGCTGCAAATTTGAGCTCCATCACATCAGAAAACTAAGAATCACAATTAGAACATACCTAAGCATTTTAATGTCTTCCTTTTCTCAGCGCTATATTTTAGGTATAAGATAAAGGAAAAAAAAAAAAATCAGTTTATCTTCTGTATGGAAAAGCTAGCATCATTTAAATGGTTACCAGAAAATTTAAGTCACTGAAACCTGGATATCTGGTACTAAGCAAGTCTGCTCAGATTCATAGTTTGCATTGCAACATTCCACAGCAGCCAAAAAGAGAAGAGAACAAAAAAAAGTCATTATGTCACTGTGTAATTTTATAGTGCAATCACTCTTGTCACCCCATTTCCAAAGCAGTCTAACAGAGCTATGAAAGGTGGGGAGAGGGGCAATATGGATCATCAGAGAATGAAGCAGCTCCCATATAAAGGCTCATCCCAGTAGACTGTGTGAAGCATATGACAAATGCTAAAATCCTAAGTACTATGGAACGGATTAAATAAGCCATGAGACTTATCATTTCTCATAAAATAAGAGCTAAAGAGGTCCCAGTGAATTTATCCAGAGCAATTTTGAAAGCAAGCAGAAGGAAACACTTTCTTATACAGCATAGAGTAGCATCCTGGCATTCACTGACAGCCTGTGGAAAGAGACACCGCAGGAAAAAGGGTTTAGAAAGTGATTGACTGAGTGTGCATCAGATAGGTGACACCTCTGAATAATCATCTGCATGCAACTCACATCTCCAAAGCCCCAAAGCAGCTGATTTCTGTGAGCTGAAGAGTACAGCAAATTCAAGGTCACTCTGTTCACATCCTTATCCTGTCACCCTTTCCTCTAGCATCTGTCACAGGTCATGATTAGAGGCAGGACGAGAGATTTCCAGGCTGACCCAAACAGCAGCATTTAAGACTCAGAATTTGTATTTGGTTGATCGATGATAAAATTATTTTTATGTCAAGTGTCGGAACACAGAGGGAAGGATAACCGAGGAATTACTCTGGAAGGGAATGGAAAAGAGAAAGTGAGCTCTTTTAAGCTCCTTTCTGTCAATTCACCCAGGGACAGCTTGACTGCATAAGGCATTTAGGAGGGTACTGGATATTTATAATTGTGCACCTGCATCCCTTTCAGAGAACACAGGATACAATATATGCACAGAGAATATGTACTAAGCATTCTTTTGGGGTGAGATGAACAGCAGATACTGGCGTGGACAACCTAAAAAATCATCATATATTTCATCTCACCATCCTATAAAAACATATAAAATGAAGCAGGTACAGGACAGGTGGAGGGGAAGGGCAGGGTTTTACTGCCAGCTTACATTTCAGACAGCCACCAGCAGAAAACACAGCAAGTTTCAGATTTGAAAATGGCTAGTTCTGCTGGCTGAGCTGCCAGGAGGACTCCTGCCTCCTCCACTCAAAGGACAAAGTTATTCCATGCTTTTCCCTGCTCCTACCTCCCAGAATAATTTGATGGGGCCCATGTGTGCTGTAAAGTCGATAAAGCAGGTGGACTGGTGAGGTCAGGTACCAAAGAGAGGTATGCACAAACTGAGCTGGTTGATGGCTCCAATTGCTCCTCATTTTCCCAAAAGTCAGTGGAGGCCAGTTAAAATAAGGCTGACATGATGGTGAAAGAGTGATTACCCTGTTTTCTGCCAGCATCCCTGGAAACACAGCTCATAAAACATACTGAATCATATAAAAGTCTTCAAGGATTCAACAAGAGATGAGAAAATTAATCTTTTCTCCATTGGCATCTTCTTCTTTTTTTTTTTTTCCTAAAATGATGAAACCATACTCCTTGAGTTCTTCTGAAAGTTAAAGACTTTTATTCAAAGAGGACCTGACTCTGCAATCCAGTCATGTTGAGTAACATTTCAAGGGGATTTTGCTGTGACAGCTTGAACAAAAATATATTGTTTTCCTATGAATCAGGCCAGCAGAACGGGTCTTTCAGCTTTTGTCACTGCTGTTGCAATTTTCAAGCTGGCAATCAGGGCAATATGAAGTGTCAAGTGAAATATTTTGTATCCCTTATTCAACAGTATTCTAGAAACTACATGCCATGCCAGCTTAGGGGACCCATTTCTTAGAGTAAGAAAAGGGTTGCAATAATAAACTTTACTTCCAGCCTAAAAAAAAAACCCAAACAAATGCATGGCACTCCACTGCTAGAATATTGTGGAAGCAAAAAGCTGTGAGGTTTCACAGCATAAAGCTGCCAAAATTATTCTTTTCAAAACCTATCTTCCACTGTTATCACCTCCACAGTCCTGCACCTCCAAAACCAGAAAAAATAAAAGTAGTTTCAAAAAGGGCTTCTCTTTGCAGGTCACATAGAGATGTAATCTGTTGCTGCCTTATAGACTATTTAAGAAATAGTCTATAAAAGAAAACTTTCCCCTTAGCTCTTTTTAAAGACTAAAAAATATTACACTGTAAAAGAAGAAATAACCTTAACATAGGTATTCTAAATGTAGGTTATTTCTTCTAAAAGCATCCCATAAACCCACACTACTCTTTCCTGTAGTGCTCCAAAGAGGCATCTCAGGGCCCACCTCTCATGGAAGGGAACCAGGAAGATTTGGCTTGATTTTAACCAGGGCAGTGGTGGTGGCAGTAGGGGTGTCACACTTGAGTTGCCAGGGGACAAACTGCAGGATTCAGAGGCAGAAAGGGGAGAGTGCTGCAGTGTAGGGGAGAGTGCTGCTGCTTTGCTACATTCTCCTGGGAAAGCCAAGTTTATGTCTGCTCACCTCAGACCCGCACGGGAAAAATAAGGATTCTAAAGCACAGCACGGCAATAAGAATATTTTTTCAGACAACATATTTTCTTATAGACTCTGCAGCATCTATCTGTGTCTTTTTCAATGTCCTTGGTGTTTAAGGCTATAAAATTCCTCATCATGAGGTTTTTAATGCAAGACAGACTTTCTTACAAAATGTAGCAAAGTCACTGTTCACCTCATAAATACATGAAACAACTGATATTTTATGGTGCCATCCATGCCTCATTAAGCATTAATGTATTCCTTGTAAACACATATTCTTTATTTAGTTAGGACAATAACAGTGCCACGTGCCAGACTCACCATTAAATCCCTGTTCCTCTATTTGTAATGGGCTGTAGCAGATGTTTTATCCTCAAAGAATATCCTTCATTCCATTTTCTGTGGTAAACACCCCAAAAATCCTACATTACTTATCTGTACCACTTTTCCCTCATTGCCTTTCAAATTACCACACAGAAAGCATTTTGCTGCAGCCATGTGAATAGCTGTTGGTAGGTGAGTGATTTATATCCTGGAACAAGAATGACTGAGAATCACATCAATGATTTAAAAATGTAGCCAGTGACAGAAGGTGGGAGGGTGGGAGAGGTGAAGAGAGGGAGAGGAAAAGAAGGGGAAAAACCTCATAAATTACAAACACATCATCATAAATCCCCCCCAGGCTATAAACATCTCGCACTCCAGCAGCCTGAACCAGGGCTGTTTCAAGAGCTGGATGTGCCACCTCTGCTCAGGGCAGCCACGTGCCTTCAAGTCAAGGGTTGGCTGTGACCAAGGCTAGGCTTGACGTACAAGTGCAGGGATGGTTTTAAGGGCCATCCATGCAAATGTCACCTTGGCCACCTGAGTTCTTCAATAAGGAAACACAATTTCTACCCATTAGTCCTGTGAACATGCTTGGGTGGTTGCCAGAGCTAAGGGTGGGCCATGAGCTCTCTGCAACTGCCTCCTTTTTTTATCCTGTTTTGCACACCGTGGAATGAGACCAGGAGAAACCAAATAAACTGCAGTTCAGTTACTTTCATTTTATTTGGTTCTTTTAAGAATAATGGCATCATATCTTTCAGAGACTACTGTGTGTAGCTCAGCCACAGGTCTAACAAAGATATGTCCTCTCCTAAGAGCCTACCAACAAGACAGATAAACCAACCTGCCACTTTAGATCTGGCACAACCTTCTAAACTGGCCACATGAAACCTTGTGCAGCTTGACTTAGAGCAGAGTTTAGGTTCAGCCTGCTTTCTAGAAAGCTGGTCTGCAGTTGAAAGCTCAAGTTTATAAAACCTTGTCCTAGAACAAAAAAGCCACCAAACCCATGGGCCCACGCCACCCTGTCTGTACGTGCCTGTGTTGTACAACACCCTGTGGGTGAGACAGAGCCAGAATGTGCCACCAGGCAGGGAAGAGGTCTCTTTCTGTGCTTTTAATAGGTTTCATTGAATAGAGCTTCATCTGCACTTGGGAAGTTGAATTGTGAATAAAAATAACTCCTCTCACAAATCAAGCAAATAGATATTTCCCTGAATACTATTAGTGGGATTCAGCTCAGCAGAATAAACCCACAATAAATATAATCAGAGATACACAGTGAATGTCTGTTGATAAACTGCACTGTAATTTTATTTGATGTTTTCATATAAAATTGTGGGTTTCTACCTGCAGTAGTTTGATTAAGGCATATATATATTTACTAGCAGCAATATTGCATTTCATGTCTAGACAGCTTTGTGGACATCAGGTGAGATGTTTCTCCGTAATGTGCTTTTGTGATTCAGAAAAAAAAACGTGTGTTTAATCTATTAGTGCTTTCAGACAAGATGCTAATTGATTTTCAGATTACTCCTTTCATTTGCTGATCCTTTCCTTGACTGCATAGAGTTAAACAACATTATTTGTATCACTCTGGGTGATTTACAGGTAAAAATTTTATTAACCTTGTTTTTCAAACCCATTTTCTGCTGAATGTGCTGTGCTGATTCTACTACTGATTTGTATTAGACGAGTTTAGATTTCACATGGAAACTATATGTGCTTAATCATGTACCCTTGATACTTGGATGAATTATACACTACACAGGATAGCTGACTCCTATGTAATATGAAGCATCACACATGGCAATGTGCAATGTTGCGTGTTGTGGCATGTAATTATTCACTAAAATGCCAAATATATTGCATTGTGAGACTGCTAATAAAGGCAGTGTTATTGGAGAACAAGTTCTTAGTTCTCAGCTAAGGGGCAGGATCTGGAGGGACACAAGTGTAGTTTGGAAATTCATTTAGGCACAGCTTTGTCTCAGTCACCTCATACATGCACCTCACACCACTGTCAAGCCAGTTTTGCCCATGCTGCTTGTCAGCCTGTGCCATCCTTCCCACTTGCTTCATGCAAAAATGGCCTCATATGCTCTTATTCTAAAGAAGTTTTAATTTTCTCATCTCCATTGAGATGAGACATCTATCACATTTTCATGAACTGATACTAGCAAAAGATTCTGAGTTCTGATTTGTGGGCAGTTGAACTTGTCCTGATTCAATTCCAGTTCAACAAAGCTTCAAAATAAAGGCTCAGTTTCAGGATTGGTCCTGATATATGGAGCAGTTGGTAAGGATTTTTAGCTTTTTTTGGACTCAACTGCTTGAGTATAAAACATATTTCTGCTGAAAAAGACAGTCCTGTATCCTGCTTTTGGGGCGTGAGAGGATTTCTGATTGCAAAATTATATTTGCTAATGCATGGAGAATCCTGTGGAACCTTAATGGTGGTGATTTTGTGCCATTGTGAGTTTAGAAAATTATTATCCTTTATTAAGGTAAACCCTTAAATTAATGTGTTAAATTATATAATTGTTGTTACAGAGGAAAAGAAAAAGAGGCCAGAAGCCACTGTGGGTACTTTCTGAACAAAAAACACTGAGACACCTTAGAATAAACCATATATTCAACAAATGCAATTCAGGAAATCTGTTGTACCAAAGGCTGCTTTATGGTGTTAGGTGCTGAAATTATGGCCCTGTTAAAGTCCATGATTGCTCTGCCATTAACTTCAAGTAAGCTGGGATTTCATCTTCTTGGCCTTCCTACTAGAGAAAGTCTGTATAGGGTTGGGTGCTGACAACACCAAATGTCAGGGAAAACAAAAGCTCAGTTTTGCTCTGAAATTTTCATCAAATCTCAACAGCACCTCAGTATGGAAAATGAGGCTGATATTTTCTTAATACAAAACTAGAGGCTCTCAAGTTCTGCTAAAGTAGAAGAGAATGGGAATTTCCATCTCGTTGGCCTACTGAGGCATACAGGGATATTTGTGCTTTGTGATGTTGACCAGCTGCTGGAGAAAAACCACTGGTGTAAGTGTGGCACAGGCTCTCTTTGGCCAACACAGACAAAAGGCATCTTTCCATTTCTTTCTGTTAATCTAACTGGGGACCAGTCAAAAAAAATGAGCTGTGCACCATTGTCTTCTACCCATCTGAATGCTGGAAGATATGATAATCATTAGTAAGATACTATAAATATTAGGAAGTTCTGTTAGGACAAAATATGCTTATAAATCATTACAGGCAGAGATGGAGAAAGTTTAGCAATTCATACTTCCAGTTCTGAGCTCAGTTCTCCTGACCAGACTTCCTCTAGTCAACACAAATGGTCTCTGAGTGTTGGTGTTTACAGCCCAGATGGGCTCAGAAGCATTGCAAATCTGAAAAGAAAAATTTCCATGGTATAAAGTGCTACAGATATATTTTACTGGAAGGAAACCTTTGTATTTCTTTTCTTTTCTTTTCCAATTTGGAGAAAGGAGGGAGAGAGCAATAGCCTTCATCAACTGGGTAATTGAGAGAGCAACACCCAAGTTAAGTCACCAGGGCGAGTCAAGTGTGTCTGAGAGATGAAAACCCTGGGCCAAAGGAAGATACAGCCTTGCAGAGTTTAACCTTGAAAAAGTGCCTGGAGACGTGGCATAGTAACAAAAACAAACACATATGCTGCATAAGGAATGTTGGGTATGAGGGCATCTCAAATATCTGTTTAAAGAGCACAGAAAGTGCAAAAATGAAGAAAAAAAAGTTCTGTTAACTGTGGTTTTCCTTTAAAAATTCATGCATCTCAAAACCAACATTTCTTACAGTTTCTTCCAGTCCTTAGCCATGGATGCCAGGAATGCAAACAAGCAGCTGCCCTTCCCAGCCCCTACGTTGGATTTTACATAGTTGAGAGAATCTTTAGACCTTAGAGCATATTTATTCTTTGATTTCTTTTGCTAAAACAGACTGCAGCCTGGGTAAACACTGAGGAGGGCATGGAGCCAAGTGGTTTAGTCTACATAGGCAGCTTTTTGTTTCTGCAGCCTTCATTCAGACTTACAGCTGAGCAGTTACAAGAGGTGGGTGCACCCTGGAGAATCGCTTTCAACCCACGCAAACAAAGCTGAAATCTGTGAACTTTCCTTCCCACATCCAGATTCAGCTAGTTCAATTGTCAATATGTATCTCAGATGATTTGGGCAACATATTAAATAATCTGTCAAAAGCACTTGCCACCACCCCATCCCACGAGGCCCAGGTCTGATCTCAGTGCACTTTATGCCAGCGCAGGTTTTTTGGCACTAGCAAAGTTTCTTCTGATTTACATCAATATAAAGTTGAACCGGAATGACCAAGGGCCACAGTACCAGCTTTGACTTTGACCATCTCAGATAAATAACTTGTTATACCATTCCTCACCTGTAACATTGGCTTGAGCTCATACAACCCCAAATCACACTAATAATTCCTGTCTGTTAATAATCCCCTGCCCCAAGCATGAAGCAAGCAGAGAGAAACCATAAAAGCTGAAGTACACCTAAGTACATTGCCCACATTTTATGGATAGCCCCTACTTGCAGACAGCTTTGTAATGGAGAGGAATCAAATATAAAAAAATAGCTAACTTTCAGGTTCCTAATTTCAATAATTTAAATCATTTTAGTGATATTTTACTGTTTGGTTTTCTGCAAAACAGTTCTGTATTTGCAGAGCTTTCTTTTAGGCAGCAGTGCTGTAGCTCCCTACAGTCCATGGGAGGTCTGAGTAATTATCTTTTCAGTTGGGATAAACCTCCTATTTTAGCTTTATTGAGAGTGTAAATAGAAATCAACTGCTGATCACAAGCTGAATTTTGCCCAGCCTATAGAATGTATGCCTGTATTTAGATGGGTGAGTGAAATATACTTGCAGAGTATCCACTTGTTTTGTTTTAGTTGTATGGCATATTACCGACTGAAGGTACTCAGAAGTCTGGAGAAAGAGCCATTGGTGAGGAGTTCATGAGTGGTGTAAAGCTGAGACTGGTAAACCTGGAAGTGCATTCTACCTCTCCCTGAATGACACATGGCACTAGTCAGTCTACAAATACTAAAGACAAATATATTGGCACTGTCTAAAGTGAAGTGAAGCAGTGAAGAGATCTACAGCATAGGTATCTTTAGGTTCATAATTTGTGTGCCTAAATCTATACCTCTTTTATTTCAGTTTTAGGGGCCTAGGCTTAATACTGGGGGCCTAGGCTTAATCTCCAAACAAAAGTTTGGAGATAACAGAGGACAAAAGGAAGAGGCAATTTACATATAATTTCATAAATTCATATATATCATATCTACATGCATACTACATATATTAAAATATGGGTTTAGGACTTCTTTCAATCCAAACTATCTTGAAATAATAAAAAGGTCTGCTTATTAAATGTTTTGTACAGAAAAAAATTATTTGGCATAATTCTCTTTATGCAAGCATATCTGATTATCTTTTTAGCTTACACAGTAGGTTGATAAAGTTTTAAGCATGGTGTAATAAGATAACAGAAAGCCTAATATTGGAAACACTGTAGGAATAGGAAAGGAAAAGAAGACCATATTTCAAAAGGCCTTTGAATATTATTTGTGTAATAGATTTTCAGTTGAAGTGAACTAATCCTTAGTATCACCATTATAATGACTGTATTTTCCTAAGGCTTTGCTTCCTAGTACCTCAAAACAAAACTCTGCACTGTCATTTTCCTCTGTTTACTGTGAATAATCTTAAAGCTGCAGCTGATCACAGGATTTTATAGAGCAAAATTGTTGTGGCAAATGTGTCTAACCTAGAATATGTCTCCATGAAATACACAGCAGAGCAATATTCCTCCTATTCTAAGACTGAATTTTAAGGCAGAAAATCAATTTTTTCATTAGTCAAATTCTTCCTAGTAGGTTATGCCTTTTGATAGACCAATATTATCTCCTTTTACACCACAACGGATCTACACTACATTAGGAGATACCCAATGTTTAGCATAGGTTATAAGCCTGCACTCTTTAGCACAACTTTCTAGTAACCATTTTTGCCAATTTTCCTCCAGGGCAATTAGGTTTAGGTCACAGTAACTGACTTTTATTTTGTCTCAGAAGCTACATCTGCAGTATTTAAAGCAGAGGTCCAAGGCCAGTTTAGATTTTCCTGTAATAATATCCTGTGATCACATGAGAAAATGAAGATCTTTGCATTAGCTTGAACAGGACCAACAGCACCTGCCCAGTGGCAAAGTCAGACAGAGAATAAAAAAGGAAAAAAAAACCAAAGCAGGCCTTAGCTCTCTTCATGGCCCTGGTCTCTTAGAAAGCAGCATAGGTGCAGCCAGTCTCAGGATCCCCTTTTCCTCAGTGTACTAATGAATTGACTTGTACAGCTGTACTGTGCAATGCAGCACGGACCCACAGAAGCACTGGCTGGGACCCCAAAGCCCTGCAGGTGGCTGGGGACATTCAGCAGGGTGCTCTGCCCACAGCACAGCTCCTGGGCTGGAGCTGGGCTCTGCCCAAGGTGTGGCAGGACAGGCCAGTACCTCCTGCTCTGTCACACAGACAGGAGAGACACAGCCCAGGAGTGGCAGCTGCTTTGACTCCTCGCTCGGTCCCTGACTGGCAGCCAGAGAAGCCTTTGAAATTATAACTTAATGCCAGAACTGCTAGCAACAGCTTTTAAAATTCTTGCCAAAAATATGTTTTTTTAAAAACATGCTTGGGGACATACATTTTACAGAAGGGAGGGGAACAAAGAGGACATGAAAAAATGAAAGGAGATGGGTCATTTTTTCCCTTCAAGAAACAGTAAAAGTGATTATTCTCAGGTTGTTCAGCAATTCATTCAAAAGGATTGCATCACTTAAACAAAACTGTTTCAAAATCAATATGAAGTATCAGAAATTCTTAGATGAACACTGTTAGATTTTTTTAATTAGATGAAACAGGCTGGCAGATACCAACTAGAACATGAAGAGAGCAAGAACTACTAAATGTATCTTCTAGAGTTTCATTTTTTTATTTTATTTTTACTCTGATGAAGCTGGGCTCCATTTGAAAAGGTGTTATAGTAAATAAAGTGTTGTTAGTAAATCTGATGACTCTGTAGTAACAACTTTTTCCTTCTGTGAAAACTGTTGGGTTTTTTCTCTCTATAGAATTTATCAGCAGAAGAAAGATATAAACCTGCATTCTATTTGTTATTAAAAGAAAATATTTTTTTCCCAAAAAATAACATTTGATAATATTGTCTAATTGAGACAGTACAAAGTTAGGATACAAGTTAGGACCCCTTCTGCTTGTCTGCTGTGTTCCTGTGAAATAACATGCATCATGTCTTCATTCCTTAGTATCCTCTGTAGCTTAATTTACAAAGTATTTGGAAAAATATTGATGTAATACCTGCATTTTGTCTTTACCTGGGAGAATCAGGTTGGACAAATGTCACTGGTGTAAAAATTAGTCTGTCATACCTTTGAAGGAAAAAGATCAGTTCTGATATGCAAATAAGTACAGTTATCTTTTGAATCTCAGCTGAGATCCTGACAACTGGGAAAACCAAACAAACATTTGTTTTGAAATGAAACTTGAAACCTAGTGAGAAAAAATCCTAGATTACCCCAGTGCTATTTATACTACTGCTTCTCAAAGTAAAAGCATATTTTGGGCCATAGGACGTGATGAATTATACCTACCTCATGTTATAATAGTCAGGGAACCCCCAAACATTACATGAATTCACAGAGCAGTACAATATGCTCTCACACATCTTAGTTCAGGAAGCTAAAAGTGTATTGCTATTCTCCCCTGTGCCCTTTATTTTGCCTATATTTAGCATCAGCTCTGATTTCTCACTTCTGCAAAGGTGAGTAAAACCACATTTCTAGCTGGACCTTAGGCCTCGAAGACTTTAAAAAAAGCTTCTGCACCCTGATCCAGACTAAATTCACAGTGTGATTCTGGGATAGAGCAGAGCTAGCCCAGGTGGCTGCTGCACAGCCAGTTCTGGCTCTCCCATCCAAGGCACACAGTCCATCCTGCTTCCCTGGGCTGGCATATCTCTAGGCACATGGAGCTAAACCAGCAGGAAAATATTCTTCTTGTTATTTTAGTAGTTACTCTGCTGTCAGATTAATTCCCTGAACTGGCATGCCACAAGATCTACACCACACAGCCCCAGTGGAAGGACAAGGACATGAGCAGCCCAGAGGGGAGCAGGTGGGGATGGGAGAAAGAGAGAGAGGGAGGGAGGCAGGGAGGAACTTTGTCTTCCAGGGCTCTCTTCATTGCACCACCAGATGTGATTTTGAAATTATGGGGTCAGAAATCTTTGTGCAGTATGGCTGAGTATTCATAATTGAGGATTTTTCTCTGATTTTCTTCATTTTTTTTTTTCCTGGAAAGTGGTGTATTTATGAGCACTAGATTGTCCTCTATGACATGAAATTATTAATATGTGCATGTTTTTAAGATAGCCTTTTGCTGTTGAAAAGAACTGTTCTATGAATTAGTTCATTTAGTTCATCACAAAGCCTAAATATCTGGAACAAAAATTTCCGAATTGCTCAACCCATTTTTAATATTTTTTTTCTCTCAAGTTGTTCCCCCTTCCCCACAAATTTTCATCTGTTTATCCTGATTAAAGCTCGAAAACGCATTGTAGATTCTCTTTCAGGCACATGCTTTCTGTGCATCTCTGGCTCTGAAGCAATATCAGCAATAGGTAGTGTCTCTTTGTTCTGCTACCCCGTGTAGGGACCAGAAGGAGCATGAGCTACAGTTTGGATGCACCAGAACCCCTGCAGGGCTGTCTGCAACCTTCACCACATCTCAGATTCTGTTCTGTTCTGGGACCTGAATCCCCAGATAATTTTTTAGCAGGAGTCACTCCCCACTGGGAGAAATCTGAAAAGAAAAAGCCTGAGCGAGGACTTAAAGAAATGCATTTATCCCTTGTTTAAAAAAGATGAAGTGCTGCAGGGAAGCATTGGTCTCTAGTGGGCACTTTCAAGCTGTGGCAAGTTTTCTTTGTACTTAGGTAGTTGGCAATAGATCATCTACTGCTGTAATAATGTGATTCTGAAGTATGATTCCTGATGCTGGCTTGGAGTTTGTAGAAGAAAACCCTTGCTTAGTTATTATTAACACTCTCCATATGTCTTAGAGACAGATGAGAAGTACCTTTACAGGTGCAGGTCTGACAAAACAGTCATACTTGCTGCTGCTGAGACTGTTTATGTTAAAGCTGGCCACCCTCAAATCTGGGGAGAGAATTATTTTTATATAGTTGGGGATAATTGTTCCAAAATCAGTGGTGTGTTTTACACCATATTTGAAGTCCCTACTGCATACAGATAGACTGGAAATGCATTGGGAAAATACTTAGCTAGCATGACAGACCAGATGAGGTAAGAGGCATTCTTTTATCTCTGGTGTGAATTATTTTACATTTCCTTACATGGGTGTCATCCTCAAGGTAATGGAGTGAAGGAGAATGGTCCTCTTTGTAACAGCTGAAGAACAAGAAGTTGGAACAAATAGAAGTTTTGCCCAAGTGCCTGTCAGGGGCACAGATACACGCAGTGGAGGGAAGCTTAACACACCATTATATAAAGGAATGAAAGGCTATAAATACTAGGTAATCAGGTTTTCATTTTTATGGCTCTACACATCTCTCCATTCCTTGGACACAGGACTTCATTATTCAAAGAAAAATGTGGGACAAAATCACAAAGCTCCAAGTGTTTTTCAGTTGCCTCAAAATTCTCTGACAGATATTAAAACCAAAATGATATAAAAACAAAAGAAAAAAACAGAAATGGGGCTCAGAAAAAAGCATTGCTAGAAATGAAGTGCAACCTTAGATAAGCCCATCAAGTACTGAATTATGATGTTTGATAGGCTAGACTTGTCTTAGAGAGTGCTAATAAATAGAAATAGTCTAAGTCAATAAAACGTGGGTGGGCATCTCTCCTGATCAACCT
This sequence comes from Passer domesticus, assembly GCF_036417665.1. NCBI lineage: Eukaryota > Metazoa > Chordata > Aves > Passeriformes > Passeridae > Passer > Passer domesticus. Next base: position 50,859,821 of record NC_087475.1, on the reverse strand, counting down.
CAGACCTGTTTTAATGCAATATTGAGAAGGAAACTGTGGAAGGGAGACACACCTGGCTGAAACACTTCTGGCCAGGTTTCAGGGCTCATCCTCTGAATATCAGCATTGATACAACTCACTGTCAGCACTTGGTGTGCTGCACTGGCAGGCAAAGAGAAGGGAATCAGGAATCCAGCAATATCTTGATCCACCAGGAAGTTGATGCTAATCCATGAGAAATTAATTTTCAGACTCAGAAGGGTGAATCCTGTGCTGTTGGTTTACATTCTCCTTGAAAACTAAAGCACACTTTTGCCTACCTCTTCACACAAGTTTCTGAGCAAGTGAAAATTAGGATTCATGTGGGTGAAAGTTCCTAATTTAATTCATTTTTTCTCCTGAGCTCTGCTGGTCAGTTCAAGCTGCACCATCTGTATGTATGCAAGACATTTCCAGCCAAGTGTCCCTCAGCTTTCCATCCTTCAGGTTTTCTGAGATTATAGTGAGGCCTGAGCACAGGGGAGGGAGGGGGTGTGGTTGTACCACCAGAGAGATGCCTTGGCTCAATCTACTGGCATTTCTCCCTGGTATTTTAATCTCACTGGTATTTCTCCCTTTCTCCACCTCTTGTGTCACTTCAGTGACACAAGTAACACACACCTCTATACCATCCATGCCCTTGACATGTCATTCTTCACCAGTTTAAAGCTACCATGGGTCATTCCTACCATGGCTCAGATATTTAACAGTGCTCAGTACTGACAGTAAGTCCTGAAAAGCTGCCCCATAACAAATTGCAAGTTTGGCTTGGCAATTAGAGTCCTGGTTTATTGCTCATGACAAATCTTGTCCTAAAGATGAACGAGGAATAATTTTTAGTTTGGTGCATTTCAATGCAGAATGTCTCAGAGTACTGAGTGGCTACTGCTGTGGCTTTTTAAAACATACTGCCATGGCAAGACACTTGGAGATAAGGGATTTTCTTAGGTTCTTTCTCCTCACATCCACTTTCTCATTGTTTGTATTCTCTGGCAGATGAAATAAAAAAAAAATCATACTGCTGGAGAGAATATACTGTACATCTGTTTCCAAGTTCAGAAATTATTGAGATCATATTGTTTGTGGATCTGCAAAGATGTTTCCTTGTTCTAATAAAGAATAATGTCAGTTCAGTGCTGTTCCTGCTGTACATAGTTATATTATTGCTGTTTATATTTCCCTTATTACTTTTGAAAATCATTGCACTTCATCTTGATCATCAAATTGGTGTGACACACAACACCATGTAGCTGCTTAATTATGCATGTGAGTGTTCATTTTATCAAACCTACAGCTTTCATGAGCAATTCTCTAATAAAGAAATGACTCCTGTGTAGTTTTTCTGAGACACATAGCTGCATGGCTTTGCAGAGAGACACACCACAGTGTTACAACATTTACATCATAGCATGCTGCAGTCTGCCATGACATGCAAAGAGAAAATAGAGAAATATTGCTATTATGTCATGCTGACATTGTCTACTGTAAAATTTGTAGCAGTCACATTTCCCCAACAAAGCATGAGACTTACCTTCTCAAAACCAGCCTCATCATGGAAACCAGAACAGAGGAAAACCTTGGGGGAACTTCCAACCATTACAAAGCTACTGTTGTTTGTCTGCAGCTTTGTCACCTTCAATGTCACACCTTTGCAATGGCACTGGGGTAGAGGGGAACTCTTCCTCTATATCAAGGTCAAGAGGAATTACTTATCCAGTGCAATGACCCAGTACTCTGAGTCCAGACTGAAGTCAACTGACCTTCATAGCAAAAATAACCCAAGATGACACTCGCGGTGGTTTCAGCATGCAGCTAATGATTGAGTACTCCCTTTACTCCAGAAGCTGGCTCTATGGACATGGCAGGACACTGCACTGCCACAGTCTGTGCTCTAGGCACTGTGAGGAGACAGTGAGACATTCTGTGCAGTTGCTCCCTACAGCTTGCAACATTATCTGATCAAAATATAAAGAAACACCTATGTGATTGTGCTGTAACTTCTGTAGGCTTAAGAATTGCTTGTCAACTACCTCTGTCTCCTTTGATTTCTGAATTAGATAAGTCTTTTCTCTTGGATAAGAAATGTTATGCTTCTTAAGCTACGCTTCTTAAGCTATGCTTCTGCAAAAAAGACCTAAATGATTTGCTTCTTTGGCTCATTAGCTTGTCCTTGCACTTGAGAAAGGACAGCACTGCTTATGAGTTGAATGCCCACTTCAGCTGATGAAGAATGGCAAAGAGATTAGCATGGCTTTATGTCCATTCTCTCCACACTTCATATTATATTTCCTTGCAGATTAAGAATTATGTAAAATGCTTAAATCACTGCAGAGCATTTTTTGTGTTGTTCTGTGGGTAGTAAGAAATAATACTGCAAAAGGCAGATGGAGAGAACAAAGAGCTAGAGTATGGCAAAGATGGGCAGAACAATGATGCAGTGATGAGCAAAGCAGCAGGACAAGAGTCTGTACATGAGTTTGAGAAGTAAGTTACAGGAAAGTAAAAACTCACTATGAATATGTCATTTTCCTGCAGCTGAGTGTCTGAGAACCAGATTAAGGACATTTTCCAAAATTATAAGCTTATTTTAGTAAATAATGGTATAAATCAATTTTCCCATATCTTTTATCTGCTTTTCCATGTACAATGATAGCGCATGAAAGAAATTCCTCATATGAGCTGAGTTCCAATATTCAGCAGGTCCTAGTTGTGGACCTCCATTTCTTCTCAAAGCCAGGCCCCCTCTTATGCTGACAAGATGTATTGGGACTCTGCCTGCCAAGGACTCATATTTTACATTTAAATCCCTGTAATTTTATGTGTTACCCCAAATGCCTTATTTTTAATAGCTGCAATTGGGTTTTGTTTATTTTTGTTTGTTTGGGCTTGGGGGTTTTTGTGTTTTTTGTTGTTTTGGTTTGGTTTGGGTTTTGTTTGTTTTGGTTTGGGGTTTTTTGTTTTGTTTTGGTTTGGGTTATTTTTTTGTTTTGTTTTTTTGAGTAATTACACTAGCTGTGCATTCATTCCCATTTGGATTGAATTTAATTACCTAAATTTTGTACATCAATATACATATGTCACTCTTCCAAAAAATGCAGCTTCCCCCTCTTAACATTCAGTTAAATCTGGCTTTAGTTACTTCTGGGTTTGAATGTTGATAGCTTTGGTGTCCGTAGTTTTAGGAAATTAGCATAGCAGATGGATTATCTCCCTTTTCTTGGCCTTTGTGTAGAATCCTTTCCTATTAAATACAGAAAATCAGGATTCAGTACTATCCTTACTACTTAGACTATGACAGCTGATTAGAAACACAATTTCTGTCTCCTTTTATTCCTCTAAACAAGAAAATCTTCCCAGTTGCTAGAATGGATTTACAGTGATTCATAATGGACTAATCATTCACACAACCCTACCCATTAACAATATTACACCAGGGATTAATTTGTCTTGTGACATTTAGGGCACATGTTGCACTTACCAAGGGTGCAGGCAGGTACACATTAACTCCATAATCATTCTGTTATTAGCTCAAAGTCTTCCTCAAAGTGAAAATCTACCAGTACCCATAATCACTTGTGTAGAAAGCCATCATAAAAATATTCTCTGGGAAGCTGCTGCCTTCAGTATTTTACATAATAGCTGCCCTGGTATTTTATATCATAAAATGTCCTTAGCCATAAAATATTGCCATTTTCAAATGCTCCTGTGCATCAAATCAGAATGTGTGGAGTGTTTCTACAAGACTGCACCCTTAAAGCTTTGATCCTGCAAAAGCTTGACTTTGATGACACTTGAATGTGGCTATTACTCATGTTTCTAAGGTTAAGCATATTCATGTCCTCCGGATCACTCCTTAGCTCCTGAGCATCTTGAATCAGGAACATTGCCTAGAGATGAGCGTACCCCTAGGAATAAATTTTCATTGATGTGCTTCCATGCACAGTGTATAAAGAACCAATGATGTATGTATTTCTTTTCATTTAATGAAAGTAAATCCATCCTGTGTCCTCAGTGAGACTAGTTTATCACCAGTACATCACAGCTAAATGAGTCACAAGTCAGCTAAGGCCAGGACTGCCTCCTCAGGCCTCACCTCTGTGTCCCATGCTGGTTTCTACCCACAGGAAGCACAGCCCTTAACAGCACTTTATGAGGACTGACTTAGAGGAGGACATGATTACAAGTTCAGATCTATGTGTTTCATATATTTCAGACAAATTCCATTCTATTTTTATAGGTTCATGCTGGGATGGAGCTCAAACAGGGAGGTTTGAATTAAACTACTGTGGCAGCAGGCAGCCCAATGAGTACAGGGCTTGAAAGGACCAGGGCTGTAAAATAATATTAGTCACATATTATTAAATAGTGTTTCAGAAGAGCATACCTTGAGTTCATTCTTGCTAATTCAGCAAAACAGAATAACTGCAGTTTGTTATTCTTCACATGGGCATTTACCATTTCTGAGCAACAGTAAAACAGGAGAGGATTGGGACTGCAGCACATGAGCAGCAGAGCAAGAAATACACAGGTTCAAACAATCACAGCATTTTCACTCACACAAGAAACATTTCTGTCTACCCAAAACCACTGTTGAAATCAGCAGCCAGGATCACAAAAATAAAGTTGTGCAACTGGGTTCTTTGTTTCGGAGAGGAAAAAGCCACACTCCATAACCTCCAGTCCAGCACTGCACATGCAGACACAGTCCTGCAATGCCAGCTTTATGGACACTACCAGCTCTGCACCTGCCTTGCAGCAAGACAGCAGAACCAGGGGCTTCAAAGACAAATTTTGCATGCATTCACACGCACACACACAGAGAAATAACAAAGGTATGGCTCAGAAATAACCCTCGGAGCTCTTGGAGCACTGCTAATTCATCCCAAGACTCAGTAGCCTGAGTCACCCCATCAGTGCTGCCGTGGAGGGGGGGATGCCACACTCTTGGGAAGGCCTCATCCCATTCCAAAATCGCTTCAGCTTCCCTGCCACTGGAAACATCCCTGCTGTTGCCCCCCACACCCATGAGCATCCTCCACTCCATCCTTCACCCCAGACAGGTCCCGCAGCCGCGGCGCTGCTCCCATCAGCAGATATCCATGGCAACCGCTCTCGAGCGCCGGGAGGAGACAGCTGAGCTGGATTGAAAATCTCCCTTCTGCTCCTGCCTCCATCACGTGCGGTGAGTGGGCAGGCGAGCGTTTCCCTGCTCCCGAGGTGAGCAAACGCGTTCCTGCCTCCCTTTGTCTCCTCTCTCCGGCCGCACGGCGCTCGCCGGGGCACCCCGGTGCTCACTTTAGGAAGGCGCTGTCGGCTGGCACTCCTGTCTCTCACACCCTCCCAAAATTAGCACTCCGTGGGCGAGCCTCGCAAATTGCTGACAAATACAGAGCCTCTGGCCGTGCCAGGGATTTTGTTGCACCGCCCTCAGAAACCAGGCAGCCGCGTAATAAAGATGTTCTGGTGACACAATTAAACTGGGGGAATCAAATAGCTGTTATCATTATACAGCCTTTGTTGGCACCGCAGATATTTAGGCAAGATAACAGACTGCTCACGGCTTTGTCCCTCCTCACCGGTGGATCCCAGGATCTGATGTGCATGCCATGGCCCCGTGGCTCGGCAGCTGAGCCTTGGGAGGATTTGCAGCAAACCTGTGGGCTGTGGGCTGCTCAGCGAGCACACACAGACACAGCCCTTCCCACTGACTTCTGCTGGTCCGAGGTATCGACAGCCCTGGGCCAAGCCAGGCTGCCAAAAATTTTGAACTGTTTGGGGAGTGTTTCCATTCTCATTTGTAAGCTAATATTTTTAAATCTGACTTGCAGTTTGGCTTTGTGATCCTTGAACGCAACTTTTTTTTTTTTTTTTCCACTCTGTTGCATTTCTTGCCAGATCCTTGGAAGGAAGAAAGGCAAAGGAATTTGATGGGCACAGCACCAGCACAATCCTGTCCCACCTCTGTTGCAGCAGTTCAGAGGCTGATGCTAAACCTCTGCTGTGTCCAGGTTGTTTCTGAGTGTTGTATTACCCGAAAAGCAGGCATCTTACCTTATTTTTAACATTGAGAGACCACTGCCAAATGCCTCTGGATCTGCATTCACAAGAATCTGCTTTCCTTTTAGCTGATGCTGACTAACCCCAGTAGAGCTCTGCAGCCTTACAGAGGTCTTTCAGGATAAGTCACTGAATATACAGTCCATTAAAATGCCTTAGAATATACCTAGGAAACATCTGTGATAAATATAAAAGTTGTAAGAAAAAAGCTGCAATTTGTAACTATTTTAAATACTAAAAATTTGGGCTTTCCCCCAAACACATAGAAAATTAAGAGAATCTGCAACATGAAGAATCTCTTTATATCCTCTTTTTAAAACCCAGATTCAAATGATGGTAGAGGGTGTGTTCCTGTTAGCTGGGATGCCTGAATGGTTTGGAGCACTGACACGTTTCAGGTGACTGATTGACCTAACTGGCTAAGATGGCACCAACCCGTTCTTCTGCTGCTCTGTGAAAATAGCAGCCTACAGCAACATCAGAAACCTCTGTTTTCCCTAGACAGATGCAGTGGATAGGCCACATATGTAGCATATTAATACATAGAGATGATATATACAGGCTCTTTGTCTCATCATTCTAAAAAGGTTATTAACTGTCTTTCTTACATCTAAGGGGAGAGATTGGCCAGAGCTGTCATATGTTCCTGTCAGATTTTTCATACCAGCACTGCAAATTAGGGCTTTGGGGAGTTAGCAAAAAATAAAGGTAGGTGGTTCAGAGCCAGGTGGAGAGAAATGTTGAATGTTGTATTTGCATAGGGTTTAACATGAACAGGATCAGAGTGAATTCATTCCTGTTGCAGTGGGCTGCCTTGAGATCCATGAAATACCCTATTAACCCCTGATGGCTCTGCAGCTGAGGTGGAGATAGATCCTTTGTGCAGACAAAATACCCCCTTAAAGATGAGAAGCCTGGCTTGGAGGTCCACGGTGTTTCCAACTCCCTCTAAAAATACACGAGGCAGTGTTGGAAAATACCATCCCACAAAAGCCATAAGACACAGCTATCACTAGAACCTGGAAGGGGAGATAAATATATCATAGCAATTTTCTCCAAGGCAGGAACAGATATTATTGCCAGGAACACAAGGGCTACAGAAGTGATGAATTTCTGCAGCAGAAGTCCGGTTACAAGAATCCTCTTCTTTGGTGTGATTTGTTCACGGCATATGTTTACCAAAAAAAAAAAAAATACTATCAGGTCTTGTTCTTTCCTGTTGGTTATTTATTTATGATATTGTACAGGCCATATCTTGTCACAAGCCTGGGTATTTCAGAGGCTGCCCAATGTACAATGTCTTCATGAAAGAGAGGGGGAGAAGGACCACACCTGTTCCAGCCTGTTCCCACACTAGTGAGGCATGCAGTGCTGTGGTCAAAAGAAGGAGAAACTGGCTAAAAACCCTGAGCAAATAGTAAGTATCATTAACTGCCTGCATTTGAAGTTCCAAGTACAGAACTACCACAGGAGAGTTTATTTCCAGCCTCACTCAAGCTTCACTTTCATTGTTTAGGTGGTTCAGGGTAGTTGGAGGCAAAACCTCATTATTTCATTAAGCCAAAAAGTCCCATGAACACCTCTTTCCCCATACATACAACAGAACACTAATAGTTATAATAGCAGCAATAGAAGGCTAAAGCAAAAGGCTTCAAGACCCATCCCTGCACAGTAATTTTTTTTTTAAATCTAAATATATAAGTGTAAACTGCAAATAAGCATTATGAGAGTTTCCAGGATTTGCATGTTTTTCAAAAATCTACTGTGCATCAGTGGAAGGCTTTGCTCACTAGGAGAGAGATAATAAGGTTTGTTCATGCAGCTAGCAAGTTGACTTTAACTATTTTACTCCCATTGTTTTGAAGATATTAATGTTTTCTTAAAAATAACTTTCTCTACCCAGAACTGGGTTACTACTGCTTGGTTATTCAGTGAAGTCTATAATTCTTCTTTATGATGCCAGTCTGTCATCATCTAAATAATTGCCATGCCACAAATTTAACATCATAACTTTACTATGAGATGAAGCAAGAAGAAACAGGCAGTGGGGTTAAAAATACTTGGTAAGCAAGCCTTTGAAAGCAGCTTCTAAATGCCTTTGAAAATAGCCACAGAGGCTTGACAGCAAAAGATAAAACCACCTGAAAGGTAAGCAGATGTAGGCAATGACACAAGTCAAAGTGGCCCCCAGTGTGAAAACTCTCCTACACGAGACAAATGAGAGCATTTGGGTCACAGAACAGTCACGGCTTGTGAAGGGTGGAACATATGGAAATTTTTGCTGTTAATTAGGGTGTGCCTATGGCAAGGCCAGTGCAGTTGGACTTGCTTCAATTCAGAAATATTCAGCTCAGCATAATGGTCTGGTTGGAATTTAGAAAAGAAATCCAAGGGTTGTGGGTATTTTCCCCTTTCTAGTTTTTTTCTTTTTTTTTTCTTTTTTCTTTTTTTTTTTTGACAAATGACAAAACAGTCTATGTAGAAATCAGGATGAATAACAGTACAAAGAATGGAAGGATGCCCAGAGTCTGAGCTGGGAAGGTGATCCCCCAGGTGAGACATCCTGTTTTGCCAGCTAGGACAGAGGTCCCATGCTTTTACAGTCTGTTTAGGGTCAGTTTCTGCCCTTCAAAAAATGAGGACAATGATGTCTAATAGCCTCTGTAAAGTTCACTGAGTTGGGATGAAGGGGATCTGGACTTTGTTCTTGTCACTTCCATCACTGGTTGAGTGATGCTGGGCCAGTTCCTTTGCTCTACCCCAGGTTTCTCAGCTTAACCAGGGCTAACAGTACCGACCTCCTCTATAAAGAGCTTTCCAGTCCAAAAAAATCTGGATGTTATTATGATGATTGGCAATCACATCATGAGAATGGGATTAATTTTTTTCAAATTCAGATGTTTAAAATATTTTAATATTTTAACTCCTTCCTAACAGCCCCAAGATAATTCTAGTCACTTTAGAAATTGACATTCTCTTTGGTGTTTGCATACAATATTTATTAGACTTGATGTAATTATCAAACATAAATGCAGTCCAGAATATGACTACATTTAGACTCACCTTTTGAAGGAACTGTTGAAAACTCAGGAATTGAAATCTTAACCAATGAAGAGAAACACTAAGAAATGTGTAATGGATCCAGCTTTTCCAGGCTTATTTTCATTACCAACGATTTAGTAATAAAGAGAAATCTTACTTGGGATTCTTAAATAAATCAAAGCCATCCTGTTAAGGTGATGGCTGTTTCTCCAGTGACATGGGATTTTTTGTCACTTTGCTCTTCTTTGAGTTGAACTTCAACAAAAATTCAAATTCAGGACTAATGGTGACGCAGAGTTCTTTGGATATCCAAAGGCTGGATAAGTCTTTGGGTAAGGTATGTGGTGAGCTGCAGCATCGTGTCTTCACTGGGCCTCACACAAGCATGAACTTGTGTTTCAGATGACCATCCTTGTCACAGCACCCATGATGTATCTCATGGGCCTGACACAGCGTGACATTCCAAAGCTCAGGGGAAAACCTTGAATTTATTTAATACACTCCCTCCATGCTAATAAAGAACTTAGGAAGTGATAGAAGATTTTAAATAAGCCTTTAAAATTATACTCTCTCACCTGGGCATGAATAGGTCCAAATTAGCATTTTGAATGAGATAAATTGCTGCAGATCCAAGCAGGTAATCAATCACACTTTATCTAGGCTTTTCCAGGGGTAGGGAGGGTGAATGAAACTGCAGTATTGAAAAGAAATAGGACACAATACACCGCCCATGCTTCCCACCTACTCCAGAATAAAGACTACAAGGGGATGCCTCTTTTTGTGAGTAACTTGGTGGGAAGAAAAAAAAAAAAAAAGAAAAAAAAAAAAGCCCACGCCTTTCATTTCTTCTGCACAATCTGAGAAATGGAGCAAGCAAGACCAGCCATTCTTATGGTCTGTTTCCCTTTGACATTTTCTGCTACCCATTTTCTGTTTTAACAGCACGCACTCCCTAGTTTCTTAGACAGCCTCTGCTGCCCTACACATAGAGCTGGTGATTACATCAGGTTCATTGAGGTTCAAGAGCAACTCAAGTGGGAAAGAGAGCCCTCATTTAGTTCCACAGTAATCTTGTAAATGCTGCAAAAAGGTACCTCTAATTTCCCGAAGGACACATTGACCCACAGACACAGGGGACACCATGATTTTCCATCATTGTTTCAGGGGTTGAGAACTTGGAAGGGGTTTTTTTGGTTGTTTTTGTTGTGTTGTGGTTTTTTGGTTGGTTTTTGTTTTTTTATGGACTGATTAAACAATGGAAATCTACATCACATGAGATCTTCCAAATATAGCCTGTACTGATGAGAAGAGATATATTTATCTCCCTTCCTACTTTTCTGAGACCACCATAGATACTAAAAATAGAGGTTATTAAGTCTGATGTCACAGCTGATGTCCCTTTCTATACTGCAACTAAATACGCAGAGTTGAATTTATTGAACACAGGTATCCAGAAACAGATTCCTTCAGTGAATGGGGGGAAGAGACAGGATTGAGATAAAACATATTTTGATTTTTCTTCAATGAAGAACTTGAAAAAAAAAATTGAAAATATACAGCAGCAATGAGATGTTTTCCACTGTGTAGTATTTGCAGTCCCCTGTGTCAGAAACTTGTGAAATTATTCATGGGCTTTTTCTCTGAGATAAGTCATGAAGAAAGAAAATATCTCCTCTCAGCTACTTTCTCATAGGCTTGAGATAGCCTCTGATGTTGAAAGCCTTACTCATATGGCTAGAAAGATGAAATAGAAGACAAAAGTTGGATCCTTTATTCAGATAACCATCCATTTTTTGGCTTATTTGAAATAAACAGATAATAGCTGACAATTTCCCAAATATATATCCAACCTTTCAATAATTTCAAGAGTTGTTCTTGTCATATGTGGGAAGACTGCCTACAGTGAGACTTTCTTCCCTATTTATGTTCATAGCTACCCTTACAGAGGACTATATTTATTTATTTATTTGTTTCCACAGAAATTTAATGGTGGTCATTCACTCTTGACTGTTTTCACCTCTGTTTTTCCACCTGGTACATGAAGGACAGCAGTCTTTCCAGAGCTGCTTCTGTTGCAATCACAGTTGTTATGTTGCAAGCAACAAATTTCATATTTTCTGCCACTCTCCCTTCAAGGTAGGTCACATCTGAAGCAGTAGTTAGGATTCTATTTCACTGATAACCATGTCCAAGGAGAATATAGTTTATTTGAAAACACTACATATACTTGTTCAGTCAAGGAGTACAAAACAGTATTTTTAGATTCAGCTCAGCTGCACATTGCTTGGGGGTAAAGTCTTTACCTTCTAGTATGGCTAGTACCAGAATTTGGCTTTCCTTGGTCAAATTCCAACGGGATTTCTTTAAAAATGTAGAAATAACGGCTTAATTTACTTAAGCTAGAAGGAAAATTACTTATTAAATAAAATGGGGTTTTATTTAATCACATTTCAGAACTGACTTCAGTAGTCTGGCAAATCCAGGAGGCAGGGTAACCACCTGCATCCTGGGGCCAGTGTGAGCACTAGCTACACCACCCCTTAAACTGTGCTCCTTGAACAGTTTTGCAGCTGGAGTAAAACAAGGTAGTACTTATAAAACTTCAGCTGATCTTCTACTTTGAGGCTTAAAGACAGCTCCTGGGACTTCTGGAGTGAGACTCCCCAAGCCAAGTTAATTCAGAAGATGGATGAAGAAATACAGATGAGTTATCTGAAAATGCAGTTCAGTATCTATTGTTGTCACTGTCTGCATTTAATACGTGTTACAGGCTCTACAAGAAGTGCCAATACATTATTCAAACAGCCCATCCTACTGAGAAATAGGCAGCTGTGGTAAAGGGATGCTTGGACAAGCACTCTACATTGGAGGGAATTCAAAGCAAAAGAACCTCCCCCAGTTACACAAGCTTTGTTTTGAAGTTAGAAATAGCACAGCTGTAAACAGAGGGCCTGGATAGCAGGTGTGATCTACAAATGACTGCTCTGACCATCTCTTTTCCTTTCACACAGCAGACCAAACACCATCTGAAGGCAGCCTTGCAGTAACTCATGGCAGACATCTCCCCCTCACTCTGCCATTTGGAGCATGTTGGCATTCCCTCTCCACAGGCCGCCTACATGTCTGGTCTCTGTCCCAGGCCCACAGATACTCATCTCTGGGCCATGAAAGCAGCTGCAAACTTGGATATACAGAGCAGGTGGCAAATCCTTGATCCATGCCAGGGCTGAAGGGATTCTGTTGTGAAGGTGGTTTAGACTTCACCTGCATTCACAGGCACAGAAATGGTTATACAGCTCGCAGGATATAATAAAACATGCTGTGCTAAATCCAGAGGTGCAAAATGCAGAGTTTGGAACCATGGCAGAGATCTCAACAGAGTGACCAGAATAGGAAAATTTGAAAGTGTATATATGATGGAGATTGAAAATGGGTGCAGGTAGCTGTCTATCACATAGCACAGGATTGGGCAATGGTCACAGAGGCAGGGGGTTATTCTGCTCTCACCCTGTATTCTAGACAATCCCTGCTAGGTGGTTACATCCCAGTTAGCAGGTTTCCCCAAAACAACTGGAAGAGCCAAGGATCACATCTTAGCATATCAAGTAAAATCTGCTACTTTTCTGAGAAGAAAAAATCTCATTAAAGACACAACTCCCCATATAAAAGAACAGCAACATTGAAAGTACCACACATCTCCCCATTTGAAAGGCAAAACTGAGAAGCTCTGCCAGATTCCCTTGCCTGAGGAAGAAAAAGTCACCTCTGCCCCAAAACAGGAGCCAGTGCTGATAATCTCTAACTAATAGGTCAAAACAGAAAGACACGCTTGCATGCTGGTTGGTTTACGAGAATAATTTATGTTGTTCAGCTAGTTCCTGAGCAACAGAAACAATATTCACTGCTTACTGAGAGACTAAGTCTGTAAAAAATTTTCCCCATGAAATATGTAAGCAGTTGAAGGAGCAGAGATGGGACTGGTCGGTTTTTACATATGAATATATTTTTGCTTTGCTGTAGTGATGAAACTTCAAGGGAGAGTTGAAATGTTGGGTGTGACTCAGTTTACACATCCATGTGTGTCAAAGGTCCAGCACAGTACCTGTTTGAAATGAGCTGCTTCCCTCCCCAAAGGACTGTGTTCCCTGTGCCAGGGGATGGAGTCAGTACCGCAGTCACCTTATTTCCCCCTCTTTCACTTTTACTGGCTCATAAATTCTGAGCATACGTGAACACAGACAACAGGCTTCAAAAACAAGGGGGAAAGATGTGTTTTCCCAGGGCTAGGTGGCTCAAAGGATTATACAGCTATAAAGATCTACTCACAAGGGGATTCACATGAGAAGACACACAGGATATAAATGGTGGGAATAAAAAAATATCAAGGCAGCTCACAAGGCTAAGAAAAAACAAAAACATTAAAAAACGTAAAAATCCCCAAACCTGATGCATTTCAGGATCCTAACTAGTAACTGCTGAAGCTGTGAGAAGACAAAGATCATTGAGCTGAAATATTGGTAGTAGTTTTTTCACAAGGGAATGAAAGGTCACAATGACGTCTTCTCTCCAAGATGTAGTTTCCTAATTTTCTCCCCAGTACCAGGAATGAATTCACTGAGAAAGCTGTGCCCTTGTGGAAGGCATGAAATCTTCTGCTTAATATTTACATCTTTACTGTGTGGTAATATGGAAAACAGGTTCAGGGAGTGTGGAAGCAGGCAGGTTGGGGAATACTCTGGCTTGGTCTGAGGCTCTGCAGAGGCAGACAGCCATCTACTGCCAACAAATGAAATAGAAAGCAGCCCCACAGGCTTCCTGTGAGCTGCATTTACAGAAAACCATGCCTCACAGGAAACAGCTTTGCTTGGCACATCAAGCTATCCATGCTAGCCAGCATCAGGACAAACCTGTCTCAGGAAATGTAATATTTTCTTCTCCCACTGACATGTTCGTGCTGCATCTAGGGGAAAAAAATCAGGAGCAGATGATGGAATGGAAGCCTTTTTCATGATATGCTGCAGGTTTTTGGATTCCATTTGTGGAAAATCCCTTCTCCCACTCTCTCCACCCACCTCAACATGCAGAGTCAGATTCACAATGAATCCTCACAGACTGAAATGCTCTGAGCTCTGACAAGGAAGGGCAGCAAATGGAGGCCAGCAGTGCAAATTGGAGCGCTGGGAGCACACTGCAGGTAGCTGAGTATCAGATTATCCAGGCATCACAGACTACAGCTTCCACCTGGAAGGCAGAGAAACAAAAGCCTCCCTTTGTGTCCCAGGGTTTTGCAGGAATTAAACACAGCTCCTCTTTGTGGTAGACCCAGACTCTCACAAGGAACAGGGAGCAGCCAGTAAACTCCCAGGCTGTCCTCAGGGAATGGACTATTTTAAGCCTGCTTGCAAACATCTCCCTGCATATGTGCTGTATTTTCACGGAAGAATAATTTAATCTTCATTGCCATCATTAATTTTTGACAGAGAGCACCATATGACATCCTGTTTACAGCCCACTAAATCTCCATTATGAAGCCATGCTTACAGAAAGAAGAACAATCTGAAGAGCTGTGTTAACTTTTATGATTATATTTCAGCCCTGAAATACAGAAACATGATGGAAGTTGCACACACCATACAAAAAAAAATAAAAAAATTTTAATTTTGTTATGCTGCTTTCAGTATCCAGAGGAAAAGCTTCTTGTTTAAATAATAATACAGTACTAATACAACAGGTACCTTTAAAAAGATCTGTGTAACATATTGGAATTCATCCTTATGCAATATTTACCCTGTTGTCTCCAGCTGTGTTGAACAGCACAGGTAAGTTCTGCTATTCAGAGAGATTCCTTGACAGCAGGAGAGATTTAACCCTGGTGAGCAGGATTTTGTTAATACTTCTTGTGCTTACATCCTTTCATTTGGAAATCTAAGAGTTTTGGTGAGACCTGTCACTTTTCCCTGGGGTGTAAAACCACTCAGAACTGAAAACCACCATTGGCAGGGAGAACTGAGGAGAGCCAGGAGCTCCAGAAGGTCTCTGACACAGAGGCTTCCATCACAACCACCAAGGTTCTGAGAGGGACTCGTAAAACCAGGAAGAGTTCAGCAGCCACAACCCAGCATGGCACAATTGCACCAGTTCAACAACAGGGAAATCCCATAGTTTAGGCCTAGATTTACCCAACTAAGTTAGGCACACCCAGTTAATTGAACACTTCTTCAAAAGTCACTGAAACAAGAGAGGTCCCTCCAGGGAGTAATTCTAGCCTTAGAGTAAACTACTTGAAAGATACCACAAAGCCAGGATTATCCTCTGGAGTTTTCCCATCCTTCCCCTCCTGCAAAGAGTGCATAGAAATACTCAAATAAGTGCCTAAACACTGTGGGGTAAATGTGGACAAAAACTGTCCTCTAACCCACCTCATTTGAGATGAGACTTTCTCTTTGCAGCAGTGTGAAGGACAGCCAAGACTTCTAGTCCTACCTAACTATTTCAGGTGAGACTATTCTCTTCCACTACCTACTTTAATAAGTATATATTCTATTAAGCATTTTATGAAGCATATATTTCATACAGTACTTTCCTTTCAATCCTGCTCTTAGCAGCAATCATTCTTCACATACACCCAATCTTCTTTGGATTTAAGAAAGTTGAGTCAAGGCTTGATACTCTAAAATGATTTCCCATTAACATTAGCTCCCAGTCATCAGTTTCTAAAGAAAGCCTCAGTGGCAGTATTGAAGTGACAGCTCATGACTACATGGGGCAAACCCCTGGTTGTGTGGGTAACTCCAATCAGCAGGAATCCCTGGAAAGTATTTATCTGGAAATCAAGGTGATAAAAATTAGACACTACAGCCAACAGCCCTGTGGTTAATTTAATCTTCATAGATTAACAAAAAAAAATCTATAAAATTTTATTATTGTGTGTATTGTACAAATTTACAAATGTACAAAGCCTGGGGTTTGGATTCATTATTCTTTTCAGTCTCCAGAAACCTAGCAGCAATTACATGTAACTCTCTTTGTTAGAGGACTGAATAAAATTCTGGGGATTTTTTTTTTGTTTTGTTCGTTTTTTGTTTTGGGGTTTTTTTTTATTATTGGTTTGGTTTTTTGGTTTTGGCATTATTTTTCTATTTGGGTGATAGAGACAAATTAAGAGCAACGGTTTTGACTCTTTCCTATCAAGTTCTCTCACAGTCAAGGGTCTTACAAAAAGAGCATGAAATGTTTTTATCACCTTCATCAAGTACTCTATAACACAAGACTACTGATGGCTATGAGATATGACCATATTTTTCATTCTTTTTTTCCCCCTATTTATTTATTTTTATTAGTAGTACAGCCCATTGAACTTCACACTCCAGTGAGGGCATTGCACAGCCTTCATCTGGGAAACACTGATGTCCTGTTTGATATGACTTCCACAACCCACATGTATGATCCCTCAATTCTGTTTTTTGCTTCCCCCCCATTTTCTCTAAAGAAAAGTTTTTCTCCTCTCCCAAAGTTTAATGTTCCCTGCTGCCTCCTGCCTGTTTCCATATCAATGGCAAGTGCCCTCCCAAAGCCCTCAGTGCCTATGCCTTTTCCTTAGAGCCACATTCTTGCTTCACAGTGCTCTCAGCCAACATGAGAGGGCTGCAAAGAGCTGGTGAAAGAGCAGAGGTAAGCTGAGGAGTGTTCCTCAAGCCCTAAAGAGCCCACTTTGCCTTGGCTGCCCACACTCCTCTGTGGAGCTCTCTCTGCTGCTGCTCCACCACCACCTGCACCTGCCCCTTCACTCCAGGTTTCAGGGCTGCAGCAGAAGGAGCACGGGGTTGGAGGCAGACAGGGAGGGCTCATCGACATGGTCTTGTTTTCTCTGAAGTTTACATCACATCTCAATTGCCTGGGTCATCTCTTGCCTGATGCCCTTCCCCTCTATCCCTCCCTGCCACAGCTGTGGTGAACCTTGCCCTCTGTGAGCTACCTGGCTTCCTTCTGTCTTTCCCTCCAGCATGCAGAGTGCAGAGAAAATAAAGCTTTTAGTGCAGGCTGCGGTCAGGAAAGAATTGAGTGAAACAGTTACTTTTACTGACATTTTTTTATTTCCATTAGGGAATTATTAGGGGCAAAATTGAATAAGGGGATAGGATCACATTGGTGATCACATCAGCTCTGCACTGTGGTTAAAGGGCTGTGGACCCTGCTAAGAAACTGGTGATCTTCTTTTTCCTCCCATCTGTATCTAATTCATTTCTATCTAATTGCTCTGACATTTACCTAGTGGAGATCAGATGTAGGATTTGGAAGAGAGAATATGTTTCAATGAATGTAACAATTAGATTATGTAAATGAGAAGAGTGCTTAAATACTTAGCTAGCAGACTTTGCAGAAAGCTCAACATCCCAAACCTTTGCAAGCTCAGTTAATCCTACATGGTTTAATAGCCATGACTATGTGTGGCTTTTCATGTGAAGGAAAAGGGACTAATAAAAGCTTCTGTAAAAGGATGACTAAAGGAAGCTCTCTCAGTACACAAGTTTTATTGGCCCTGCAAAATCAAAGAAATATGCTACACATCCTTGATTCCTCTGTAATGAAATTATATTGATCATTTACATGCACAGACCAATGTATATTCTGACATTAAAGAATAAATAAAAGTTCAACAATCAGACCATAAGGATGCTGTTACATTTGGATGGTTATAAAAAAGTTAATGCCAAGGAGGTGGTGTGCTCTGTCTGTCTTGGCATTTGGACTTTTCTGAAAATGAGAGTTCCTCTTCACCTGCAGGTCAGAGGCCAAGCCAAAGAGATGCAAGGATTTTGTGCACTGGATCTTTGTTCAGAAGCTCACCTGCTCCTTTTCATTACTTCAGAAGTTTTAAGTTAACATGCTGAACTTGCTCTTTGGGAAGAGGAGAATGTTTTACCTACTTCAGTGCTACAGTGTCTTTGTGTTCGTGGCAAAACTTCACGTGTGACTTGTTTCCTGTGGGAAAAAGAACCCTGTTTGGGAGCAGTGATTGCTTGTGCCATCAGTGTGCTTTAGGGCTACAAAGGATTTTTTTGGTAGGTGCTTTCTCCTCCCTACCTCCTTACTGTGAAAGGGCAGTAAACATTATATCTTGACACGTTTACAGCTTGGAGAGGGTTGCTGGCAGAGCTCTAGCAAGATAGCCCAACCTGATTTGTGACTCCAGACCTTATGGGGACAGGCACCTCCAGCAGGCAAAGTGGCATGGGTTTCTCCTCACATGCCTAATGCCATCCCGGCCTTTGTCTTCTCCTGCAGTATATGTTCCCTCCTTCTTGTCTGTTTCTCATTTTCCTTCCCTGCCTCTGGGCTGTTACACTTTTAGCTGTGTTTGCAGTGGTTTGCTGCTGTGCACGCACTGCGGATGGTCATAGAGCACACATTTATTTTACAACAGATACGTGGAACCAGGCCCTAAACTTCAGTATACTCTATCTACTTGAGGCAGCAGCAGGAGCAAATCCTTCTCCTTCACCTTTCCCTGCAGCCCCAGGCAGCAGCAAATCCTCCTTCACCTTTCACTCCAGCTCCAGGCAAAGTTTTATTGCTATTCATTTTCCTATTGCACACAGGATGGACTACAGTTTATTTCTGTGTTCAGAGGTTTACACTGAGACTCTCTTCAGACTCAGACACCCCTGAGATGAGGGGAAAGAAAAGAAAGAAAATAAAAATAATTATAAACCCTCCTGAAACTACTAGCTCAGCTGACATTGCAGTAGAAGAGCAGCAGTTTTAGCATACATGGAGAGACAGTGATAGCATCACACTTCCCTCTTCTCATTTTCCTGCCTCCCCAGCATGGTGACCAGAGATCCCAGCTTTGGAGTCTGGGAGTAAGAATGGGCTGGAAAGTCCTGTCAGGACTGACGCTCAGACAGGGGAGAGAGCACACTCAAAGGAGCAGAGGATCTGCCACAACCTCGATAGCCTGAGGGCTCATGTTTTGTTTAATAGCATGTTCATTATAATTTACCTCAAAGCATGTCATAAATGGGGGGGCAGGGGGCTGGGAGGGTCAGTAATTGAGATCGTTTGAGGGTTCAGTCCTGCTCATTATTTGAATCTCTTAAATATAAGCATAAACAAAGAAGCTGTGGAAGCTGTCCATATTACGTTTCCACTGCTGGAATTTTTTCCAAGATGTGTTTTTGACCAGAAATCATGTTTTTTTTGTTTCCTTAACAACTGTGCTAACCATTAGGCTATAATATAGAGGGTGTGAAAAGAGATGCTGCACCTATACTTTTCTTGCTGTTATTTGCAGTGAATGGGAGAGAAGGAAGGAGTAAATATTTTAGGATCATCATAGACAGAATAAGGTGGACATCAAAATTAGATTAATAAGATTTACTCTTTGGAGGCATCTCTACAAAGTCAGTGTTGCCCAAAAAGTTTGATGAAGGTTAAATCAAATCATCCCACCTCTACAGGCACTTACAATACAGTTGTACATCTGCCTAAACTGATCATAATTACCCTGGGCTGATGCTGCTCTTCCCACCTCTTTGATTTAATGGTAAATTTTTGGGACAGTGTGCATCTTTTGCTGTCTTATGAGATTTATGTTGTAGCATCTCTCTAGGCTCTGTTACATCACAAATAAATAGAGTTTCCTAAATGAAGTGTTCTTCTCTTAGCAGTTTTGCACCATTTGAGTGCTTTGGCTCTCTAGGATGCTATGATCATGTCAGGTGGTGCTAGGAAAAATATATACTTTTTGTAAGGGGTAAGTAGGACAAACGTCAAGAAGCCAGAATTCCTCAAAAATGGACATGGTATTATGAGCTTTGGTATAAACAAACTGCTATAAAAGGAGAAGTGTTTGTCACATCTCCTTTATGATTTCCTACCTTAATTCCATTTCTTCCTTCCTTCCCACACACAACCACTTTACACATCTCCAACCCCCTCAGTGAAGTTTGCTCCAGGGCTTTTTAACTGCATCAGGCTGTCTTCCACTGAGAGACAGCTAGGAAAAAAAACCCCAACACCTGCATTTACTAGGGGTGTTACCAAGATCCAAACCCTGGGCCTTTTAATGAAACATCCTCCAGCATTGCTTATGCACAATTTCTGCAGGAGCATGCAAACTAACCCCAAGGAACAGCCAGACAAGGCTCTCTGCATTTTCACAAAAGATGCAAAGCAATGTTACTGTCCACTGAACTGATGGAAATACATTTTTTAGGAAAAGACAGGAGCTTACATGCTACGTTTCTCTAGCAGGCTGAGGTTGGTAAGAACATCACCCACAAGTCAAGGACATTATCAGAAATGTCACCCTTTGTGAAGAATACGAACAAGACTACAGTGCCTACACACGTGGGGGTCAGCTGGCCTAAAGGGAAAAAAAGATCCTGTCCTCCTGCCAAGGATATAAAGTACTACAAGCAGTTATGCCACTGTGAGCAGTTCAGTGGCTCAGCATTCCTCATTTCCCTTCCCATTTAGAGTAGGAAGGATATAGCTTTTACTTATCTAGGGCAAAACATGATAAAATTATGTTCTTTCAAAATAACAGCTACCTTTCCTCCTTCCACAACATGCAATACCAAAAGTCAGTGCAAAAATACCCCATTTCAGCCTATCAAAGCCCTCTGAAGTTTTCAGGATCACTGCAAAGGAAGAGGACACAAAGGTCACACATTTTGGTCAGGATGATGGCTTGACAATGCATCCAGCCTCAATAGCTGTGACTGCTCAGCAGGCAAAGGGCTGCAGGGAATCACTGCTCCCAGAACTGTGCAACCCTATCCCTGCTACCAAGACCCCAGGCTATGCAGTGTGGAGGCATATTGGTCACTGAATTTTTTAAGATACTCTCTCCCTCTCCAAAGCCTTAAGCACTGCTGAAGTTAATTATATCTTAAATAAACATGTGACATCAAAAAATTACTCTGTAGATTCTCCCTCATCTATATTTACTCAGGCATAATAGCAGCTGCCTACACGATTTTTGTCTTGCTAATGCACAGCAATAATCATAGAACCACCCACAGCCCATCTATTTTGGTAGAGTGCAGAAATAGACATTAAACCTATAAATGTCAGAACATGCCTTCGTTTCAGATGTTAGTATTATTTAAATTAGCCCTTGAATGATGTTTCCACAACGTGATAGCATTTCAAATGATGGTATATTGCACATGAAGTGCACTGGCCCTGCTTTAAGCACCTTCAACCCATTAGGCCCATCTATAATTTGGTGCTTTCAGAAAAGCAAACGCATCGTAGAAGAGCTCTGGTCTTTTTTGCTTATGCCCAGTGGTCCCCAGGGAATTGCTGATGCCATAATTGCATGAGCATGGTTTGAACATGGGGCTCTGGTCAAGAGGTAAACATGACTCGTGCTTGTTGTCCAGATGCATTTGGGAACAGCTGTGTCTGGGTGGTTGGAACATCACATTATCTGAATATGTCCTCACATTTCAGAGTGAGCACAGTGCTCACTGTGAAAGCAATGCTGTTGGAGGGAAAATGTGTTAACTGGAAAATGGAAGCAGCAAATCATGTTTTCTCTGTAGGGCTAGGAAAATTAGGAGCACATCCCCCACATTCCTTTTAACCACTAAAACCAGTAAGATAATTAAAAGAAAACCAGGGAAAAAGAACTGATTACTTAAGATTTTCTGTTTATGGGGAAGCTTATTGCAAGGAAGCCTTGTTTTAAAAAAACAGAAACAGGTTAAGTGTGAAATCAGACAGTAGTTTCACCAGATCAACTTGCTGCTGCTTTCAAGGAACACAAATTCTGCTCAAACAGAACAGTGGAAAAGAAGACACCTGGGATCAGATTACTGGGAACAATATACACCTGTTTAAGGGTGAAGCGTTTCCATAATTGTTTTACACGAGAGCAAAGATGAAACACTGCAAGACATTAATTTCTGAGAAAGACCTACATGTCATTTAGTAAGTCCTCTCGTTATAATAAAGTCTCTGACCACAAACAACACACTTTATTACAAACAGCATGCAAATAGTGCATCATGCTTCATCAGACAGCGTTCATACTCCTCTCTAAAGTAAGGGCCACAGCAACCACAAAACTGCCACACACACACACGAGCTGCGTGTACAAAACCAACAGTGACACCTCGTGGGCAATAGTCAAGCAAAAATTTAATAACTACGACTTCTTCCAGAACATCAGCTTTAGGAGATTGATAATTAAAAAAAAAAAAAAAAAAAAAAAAAAAGAACGTATATGTTCTTTTGTAGCACTGGGAGGAAAAAAAAAAAAAATCACCCTTTACTGAGTGCTGCAGAGGACAATGCAGACAGCCCAGCAGCTCTGCACAGAACTAGCCTTGTATCCTGCAGGAGCAGGAGCAGTACCAAAGGAGTCCTGACTGGCACTGGGGGCCTGCCCACAGCAGCAGTTTGAATTACAATCAGGTGTGCATTTCAAAGGACATTTCCCCATCCTGCTTTCTCCAGTTTGATTTTCATCCCAGTGCTGTTCCAGCATGTAACACTAAACTGGAAAACAACATTTGGGAACACAAATTGCACAGAACAAATGGGCACACAGTGCACAGGCCAGGCTGGCCTCACCTGCAGCAAGGATGCTGAACATGCAGCATGGAGAGATGGCCAGCCTGCCCTGAGCCTCCACAGGCTGCTTCTGGATGTTTAGCAATCCAGGCTTTGCATGGTGTTACTGTGGCTGCTTCTGGGCTCCAGCTAGCCTGGATCTGCCCCTCACACTGTCCCCCAGGGTATCTCTAGTCCCCATGTCTGCTGCTGGTATCACACTAGGAGGAGCTGTGGGCTTCCTCAAGGGTAAAGGGACATCTGGATAGACTACAGAGCTGGGCAATCACTGACTGAATGAAATGTCACAACAGCAAGTGCTGTATTGTCTACCTAAGAGGAGGCAATTCTGGTCATATGCACAAACTGGGGGATGACAGGCCGCAGAGCAGTCGTGCAGAAGGTGATCTCCAGGTTTGATGGCAAGTTCAATTTGAGCCAGCAGTAGCCATGACAGCAAAAGGGACAACCACGCTCTGGGGTGCATCAGGCACAGAACACTCTCCCCCAGCAAGTTCCAGTAAGAAAGGGGATATGGCACCTCTGTCATCTCCCAGCACACACTCTCATCAAAAATAAAACCTATATAATAAAACCTTCTTACTTTTCTTTATCAGAGTGAAGACTTGAGTAAGCTGCAATTTGAGCACAGAAACAGTCTGGATAAGCTCCAGAAGTTCTTTTAATGGTAAGACTACAAACAAAAATTCCCAAAACTCTTGTTAAAGGTGGCTGCTGAGCAAGAGCTGTGAAGAGAACAGTTAAGGACTGGAACACTTCTCAACTCAAAGAAAACACCAACACAGAACATTTTGCTAAAGGAGCACTGCCAGCTCCTTCCTGTGGTCCACAGTTAAGGTCAACATTAAAGTAAAACCAAACAGACCAAGTGCCAATCTGTGCAGATTCTACTACATTGCGAGCTAGTCAGTACACAACCTGTCAGCTGCTCAAGGCAGACCATAATCTTTGCTTCACTGCCCAGCTTTTTAGTGTTGCTCCATAGTTCAACACACTTTCAGACAGAGTGAGCTAACATGCTAAACTTTAGGCATATAAACTCTCTCTTGCACACTGGAGCTAAACATTGGGTATGTCTTTTTTTGAAAAGAGCATTAAATTTTGTTTTTTCTAGTCACTAGGAAGACTGAGGAAGGAAAAGTATAGAACTAACTAATTCAAGAACTAACACTGACAGTAAAAGATGAAGCACGCAATACAGAATCAATTACAATTCTTCTAAAGGATGCTATAGCCTGGCATAAATCTTGACATGTTACAGCCTGCACATGCCTGTCAACACCCATCTGTGACTACAAAGACTGACTGGATAATCACTGGTAACACTGCCTGGGGTTATTCACTTCAGCCCAGAAAAGGCTAGTCACACAAATACCTACATGGCTTCAGGTTTAGATTACGTGTCCAGATGCAGACCTCCTGAATCACAGTAGCAATATCAAATTCCTGGATAAACTGCTGAAATTCTTTCCCATGTTACAAATTGTTCAGCTTTCTTGTAGTGATACTGAGCTAAGAAGGGTTGCGTTGAAGAGGGCACAATCAAACCACTTAAGATTAACTAGATTTGTGATTTCAAGTAAGGCTGATTTTCTGTAAAATCTGATGGGCTTTTTTTTAAATGAAAGTGAACAAATGCAACTTTCAGGCATCTTAAATAAACATTCCTCTTTTAAGGAGAGAAATAAATACTCTACTTTGTAGGAGAAGGAAAAAAGCCTACCAAACAGCTTTCTGGCCAGGTTTTCCATCCATAAAAGAAGTGAATACCAGAGTCTCCTTCATTAGCCCTGTTTACCAGACTGACTTATTTCAGCTGTATTCCTGCCAAGTGGTACTCTTCACTTACCAGCCAGTTTGCAAGCTAGAAGGACATATGTCTTCCCAGACTTTGAAGAAAGCCCTCTACCAGCAGAAAGCAACCTAAGTCACCTGTTTCTGCAAACAGGAGATACTTTTCCCTCAAGAGTTAGTTCTCCAGAAGTTGAGAGCAGAAACTAAGAGCTCTGTTGTGCTTAGATCAGACAGAACTATATCTTTGTTCTGAAAACTTTTTTTCCCATCAGAAAAGCAAGATATAGAAATAGAAAAACAATTTTTCTGATCCTAGGAAATGCCCCTTCTCCCAAGCAATTATCTTTGCAGCTCTGTCTCTGGCCCACTGCACCTTAAGACCTCCCTCCTCACAGCTGCACAAAACAATTTTAAGCTGTCCATACCAAACACACATCCAGTTCAATCTTCGAGATAATCTTGCCAGTTACCCATCAGAAGGAGATCTGGAGGATACCTGCTTGAGTGCAGACTTCGAGCTACATGGCCTAGAGATGCCCAGGTACGAGGCACTCTTGGGTTCAGCACACAAACATTACCAGAGGTGTCCTGATGCCACGAGGCACTTACCCCACTGTGGTTTTACTTCTGTAGTTTATTCCCATGTGTTGTTTCACTCTCCTTCCCCTTCAAAGCTAGATACACAAAGTTCATCAAATTACTGTTCTCAACATGCATATATACTAACTGAACTGCTACAGAAAAAAATACCTTTAAAATTTCATCTTCAGTTAAGAACAGTGTAAGATTATTCTCCCCAAGGAGAATACCTATCCTTGTACTCCGTGTACTTTTACAAATCCTGCAGGTTTTCTTCCCCACAATTAGAAACTAAAGCCAGATCTTTTTCAAATTTCATGTGAACAATACTGTTGAGAATGAGATTGGTACTTGAAGTGTAGAAAAATAAAACTAGCCAGAGGCTATGGGAAATGCAGCAATGACATTTATTGGGATTTCTCCAGGCATTACATGAAAAAATTTTAAAGTGAAACAGAGGATAAAGCTCATTCAGTGCATCTTTTAAAAAAAGATGCATCTGAATAATCTTGGTTCTTTGTAACAGACGCTGCTGCAGTTCCTGGGATTAGTTTTTTACGTACACATCAGCTAAAACTCACTGAACAAAACTGCAAAGAACTGCTTTTTCACTTGGCATTTCCCCATCTAGTACAATATGACATTCTTGAAATATCTAGACAGATTCCACAAAATTTTATACACAGTGTTAAGACCTTTCACCCCAAATGTAAAAAGAGAGACTGTTAAGTAAATCAGTATCTTTAATCAAATAAAACATCATGGAAGTAAAAAAACGACAACAAAAAACCCAGGAGAGCCAAAGCCCCTGAGTTCCACAGCAGTGTGCAGCAAGTAAGCATTGCTGTTCCGCACTTTTATGGTAACATAAAGCATAATACTTAGAAAACAGTGATACTCAGTCCTTGCTTTCTAAATTGGACAATCTGATGTGAAAAGACACTGCTGTATTTGGCACTTTGCTTAATTGGTTTTCTTATTAAAAAGAATAAGTGTTTCCTGAAATACAGTATAAACAGAAAGAGATAACATGAGCCACTGTAAAATGCAATTAAGGGTTCAGACATGCACTCCAAAATACTTGTCTATTACACATTTGTCTAAGCTTTCTCAAAAATTCCACTCAAAAACATTTTCAAATCTATATGCAACTTTTTATACCTCTATAAACATAATTTCTCCCTTGAAATGATCAGTTTATCCCACCTTTTGTCCAGAACACACAAATTCATGACTTTTGTTTAAAAAAAAAAGACCACAAAGTAGTATTAAACAGGAATAGCCTGGAAAGTGTTATTAAAACTGTGCCTGTACTTCAGGATCCCCTTTGAAATGTATAGCCACTGTATATGTGAAAACTGAAAGGTACATAATATCTGAGACTTGCTTGGTCCTGTCTTGTGCACTCACACTTAACTTCCTGCAACCTACCTCAATTTTCTTCTCAAACAAAATTTATAACAGCTTTCTGCATCCCAATACAATTGGACAAGTCTTCTTGCAGCATTTCTTTGGTTAAACGAGAGCCCCTGATACACCTAACTCTTACAACAGGCAAGTCTCCAGTGGAAAATTAACATCAGGATAAATCCCATCCCATTATTGTGCTTCCTTTCTCTCCTCATCACCACCAACCCCAGGACAGGTGGAAGCAAACAGGCCAGGAAGGAAGTGGCAGTCACTGCTAGCTGTTGCCTTTGCAGACACCTATTCCCTAGCTCTGGGTTATGGAGGGGAGCTATGATGCGATGCTTGCTTGTTTCCAGTTCCAACATGCACATGGAATTACGCTGCTGACTGGTGCAGCCCAGGCAGCACAGGATGGCACTACAGCTCTTTCTGTGCAAACCATGTCATGATACTTTTTCTGCTTATTGGTCTGTGCTCACAATGTCAGTAGAATTAAAAGAGAGGCACGCATGAGTTCACACAGATTTTCCACAGAAGATGTGAAACATGCTGCTCTTTGGAGGGAAAATTACATTCTCTTTTTTTTCTTCAAGTATTATTCAACATATTCAATATACATATATATAAAGACACACTATCCTCATTTCACTACAAGACAAGCACATCCGAAGTGAATTTGCAGATCACCATTATCTTTGTCTACTCCAATTTCTCCTTTCCTTTAGGTCAACTCTAAATATACATCTACTCATAATTACATGTGAGAATCCTTTATTTCCCCCTTATGATTTATTTACATAATCATAAAAAAATTAATAGCCTGAATTTGCATTTTGACACTTGAAGGCCCATCTGTAGCTATGAGTGTCCCAGCACTATTTTTGGGTAATACCATTGCCTATTGCTAAGTAGCTATTGAAAGCAGCATACTCATTTTTTCGTTCCCTTTTTGTTTTTGAAGAAATACTGCCTAGAAAACCCTGGTTTATGGCTTACTCCATATTTTATTATTTGGGTTGTAGTTTACTTCCTTCAGGAGCAGTTCACAGTCAGACAACACTTCTGCTGGCAAATACTTCACTATCTGCTCAAGAGTCTTTTGATATGTTATCTTCTCCTGTTCCAGGGACTGAATTACAGTCTTCATTTTGTTCTCTCGTGTCAAAACAGTCTCCAGGCTGGCTTCCAGACTCTGAATTTTAGCATGAGCAACCTGTAAAAAATAACATTATCATAAATTGATACATTCTGAATAGTTTTCTTTTGATATTATTATATAGCATCATAATATTAAAATTATGATGGTTTTACATAGCTACTTCTAAGAGACACCTGTGTAGGCAGACAATACAAGGAATGAATACTGTGTATCATACACAAAATCTCCTCATAGTGACCAGATCAATCTGAAGAATTTCTCAAAGCTTTACAGAGGGAAGGAGACATACTAGTTGCAGCAAGCTAGGGACAGCTGAGAGTAACAAGGAACTGGAGCCGGAGGGAGAAAAAGTAAATCAGCAGCTGAAGTAGCACTGGAAGACACAGCCTGTCTAACAGTGATGGAACAAGGGGAAACCTCTGTCATAAAGTAAGTTAGAAGGATGAAGAGGTTGGAGGGAAGGAGAAACTCAACATTAAGTCTAGAAGCAGAGTGTGCTCCCTATTGTCCAGTTAAAAACCTACAGCTTCCTCTGACTAGTCAAAGTATCCACAGCAGTAGCAGTTCCCTCTGTGGGTACTGGAAGAATTCTGATTGCTCCTAGGAAAGGGTATAAGCAGAAGTATGAAGAAGTTATGCAAACAAAAAGGTGAAGAGGTTAAGCACTGAGATGCATTATTTTAAGGCACTCTGAAAGAGCAGAAAAGCTTTGACAGAGCCTTTCAAATCAGCCACTCAATTATTCTATGCCTTTGGTGCATTTTCAGAACAGAGGTAAAAGCCACAGCTGCAGTAAATAAATAAAGAAAAATAAGAAAGAAAAATCAGTAATACTAAAAAGTTCAAGTGATTCCTGTTTTCAGTATCAAAAGAACACAGCACCCTTATAGCCCGTAAACACAAAAATAATGAGGACTTGATCTTCCCTTTTTTCCTTCCATTTTCCTATTTCAGAAGCTGAAAGTGCTTTCTGAGCTCTTTACAATGCTTGTTCAAATTAACAACTATAACAAGAAATAGCCTGATGATGAAAAAACCAAGACTTTATCTTTCAAGAAAATGTAAGACAATACAACATATTGCAACTGAAACAAGTCTTGGCCAAGCTATGAGACAAAGGGTAAATAGTGAAGGAGGAAGGGATTTTAAAAGCACAACTTCACCAGGCAAAGTCTGGTGGGCTTTCAGATGTAATCAGGTCTGCTAGGAGAGACCACCTTCCAAAAGTAGACTATGAGTTTCAGCAGAAGGAAAAAAAAACAGCACTGCTTACAAAGTCCTGGACCAAACAAGTCTGCTGCACTATGGCTTATTACTTAAACCTTTCCAACAGGGAAGCAGAGAGATGAAGGGACAGAGAACTCACTTTCCAGAAAGATAAACAAATTTTGCCAACAGATTTTATGGCATATAAGGATAGAGAGATTTTGAGAAAAAATAAATCTAAATGAGGAAGGAGAAGTCCAAGGAATGACAAAGGAGTTAGAAGTATGCCTAGCAGAAGTGAATCACTATAATTAAGGGAACTGCTCAACTACACAAGGTCTTGCAGTAAGAAGACTTCTCACATACACTTAAAACAATACTTTTTCCTCTATGGGCTGAATCACAGGAATGACTTTACCATGAGTTTGTAGCCCAAGTAGTTTACCTGTAGCTTTTCCAACAAATCCATGTTTTGCCTCTTCAGATGATTGTTTGCCCTCTCCAGCTTCTCCAGAGGTTCACCTTCATCACAGGGACTCACATTTTCCTGCAGTTCATCCTGAAGAACGTGGTATTCTACTTCATAGGCATGGAGCTGTTTTGAAATATCCATCTCAAACACCTGCCATGAGAGAAAAGATCATTTTTAATTACAATAAGGAGGACTTATTCCATGTGAATGTTTGACTAAGAGTCAACTCTTCTTGATTAATGCTTTTCCTGTTCCCTTCAAAAAACTATTTTAAGGGGATGTCTTCAGTAAGAGCACTATAACAGAGTTGTAGCCATAATAAATCATAGAATTCAAAATAAATTGGATCATGCTTTTCACAATTAGCAAATACCGTCTCTTACTATGAGATGTGTCAGCAGAAAAGTGTTATTCAATCCAAGAATTTTATAATATGATAAAGTTTTATTGACTGTTGCCCAGGAATATTAAGAAGATCAAGACAAAATTTTTAAATCTGGGCTTCAACAGATCTCTGCCTTCAAAACTGGATCCCTTGACTCCAAGAGCTCATTTACAGACTTCTGTAAAAACATTCTTCATGGTTACAGTTTCCATGTGCTCCATCCCTGCATGATGACACACTACTTTGTTATTGGGATACATTAGGGACAAAGCATTGTGAAGAACACAGAAATGAGCTTCTAACATTGATGGGACATACAACCCTGAACTGTTTACAAACCTAGTCACAGCCTCTCAGCTTTGGAAAATTACCAAAGATTTTAGACTAGGATTGGAAGGATGTCTACAGCAACATCAATTTTCTATTCCTTATCCCAGAGATCACAAACATTCTTGTGTCAACACAAGACACACAGATTCCCTGAAAAAGTAAGTTCTGTATTACTTTCACTGTTTTATTTTATTAAATGAGATAAAACTTTAAATTATGTAGTGTTCAAGCTTAGTAAGTGCCATTTTTCTCTACACAGCTACCTGATCAATCATTTGTGCATTACAGATCTACATAATGTCTACATTTTTCTTTCATTACCCATTGTAATGGGATGGTCCTGGGAACTGCAACACTGAGCCAAACAACTGCCCCTGCAGCCAGGCTAGGTAGCAGCACAGGATACAGGCAGCCTACACATGAATGCAGATGTGGAAGGCTGCTCAGCATGAGAACACACCCCAGGCCAGCAGAGCTGAGCCGCCCTGCCCTGCATGTAACCACATTCAGCTCTGCAGGTATCATAACCCATTCTTACTCTATCAGACCTGGCTTTGCACAAAGCCATTTCTACCCTGCCCACACAGCAGGGCTGCTCTGCAGCCCATGCAGAGCACAGAACAGATTTAATGTCTAAGAGCATCAAAAGTGTTAAACTACCAGTCTGTCA
Organism: Passer domesticus; assembly: GCF_036417665.1. Lineage (NCBI taxonomy): Eukaryota > Metazoa > Chordata > Aves > Passeriformes > Passeridae > Passer > Passer domesticus. The sequence continues at coordinate 50,829,112 of NC_087475.1, read as the reverse complement.
TTCCCAGAATCAATGAGTTGTGAAAGACACCAAAGTGCCTGACACAGGTTTAGCACGCCAAAGACAGTCAATGCAGTGAGGAAATGAAGATTTACATTGTCTAAGAATAAATTCTTATCTAACAGCACCTGAAAGAGTCAAACCTTAACAAGCCACAGGAATGCACAAGTGTTTACTCCACTCCTGCACACGGTTTTCTAGAGCTCTTCTGATATCTCTGAACTACCACCTGAAGGGGGAGTGCTGCTCGCAGTTTCACAATTAAGGTACTAGACAGGCTCACTCTCAATTTGCAGCCTCAATGCAGAGGAAATTAAATTTATAAAGTTATAAATGAATGAAGATTCCAGCCACTGACAGTGTTTTCAAGAAGCTTTACGTATCTTCTTCTGAGAAGACTTTTGCATACAGTGTAGGCATGATACTTTTAAAGTAAACTAAATACGGGGGGAAAAAAGTAAAGAGAAAAACATCCTTACCTGAGTAATAATTTTTTCCATTTGAGGTTTAGTCATATCTGGAATAGTGGTTTTAAGAAAATCAACAATGTTCTCAAAACTCTCACATCCCATTATAGATGTCTCTTGACTGCTAAGTAGGCTCAGTGCTACTTTAAATATGACTTCTGTTCCTTGAAGAAAAATAATGTCTAAAAGAGAAAATAATTAAAGTATCTTGAAAATGGGAGCTAGAGTCACTGGAATAATACATATATTTACTGGGACGTTCTTTGTAATCAATCACAGTGCAGTTGTATTCAGCCCAGAAGTGCAATTTCAACATAAGGATAAGGCATGAATTTTCTTTCATCTTACAGATGTGAGAGAGCATTAAATAAAATACTGCATGCTTATTGTGTCTGTAGCAGTTATCTGCAATAACCATTTCACCACTGTCTGCCAGAGACTGTTAACCATCTGCCTACTGGTTTTAAGTGCTCCTGTGACTGAAAAGCAGTTGAGGGGTAGATCATAACACAACTGTTTTCTATAGGCAGAGGCTAGTCCTTAAAAAAAAATATTTGGATTCGACAACCAGTTATATTATTTTCAAAATTTATAGTAGTGCTCTTAGTGGCTATAATCTAAGCCCCAAACCCTTACTTTGAGGTATAATGGATAATCTTACATGGATAAGAGAGGTGAGTCTGGGCTGTGCAGGTCAGTAGGTACAGATTGTACAGAAATGGGAATCTTGAGGACAGTAAATAGAGATTCTGCCTCAGAATCTGTGGTGGACTTGAAGCTACTGAGATGAAGGCAGCACATGGGCATTCCAAATAAACCTCCTGAGCTGTCGGCTCTGTCACACCACAGGGTGTTTGTTCAGGGCTACACAACTGAAGACATTCAGTTCCTGATCCTGATACTCAAGAGGTCACCCCTGGCCTAATCCAGTATCACACAGCAGCACAAGGACACTGATGAGGCAGCCATCTCCCTCAAATGCAGCTCCTGAAATTCTCCCTTCTCAGGTCTATGACGGACATTCAAACAGGATAAATATAAGTATACAATTTGTGGAGGGTAGACAATAGCCATTTGCTCCTGGTATATGACAATGGCCCATAAGACACGTAAAATTCAGGACTTCAAATCATTAAGAATTAAAATAACACAGTTACTTTTCAATTTTAAAATGGGAACATGCCTTGCTCAGCATATTTACAGAGAACTGAACACTGAACCTCCTTCCCATCTTCCCCATACATAAAAAAATTCATTTAGGAAAGAAAAAAAACCAAGCAACAAAAAAGATAAACATAAAATGCTCAAGTGTCCCAGACTTCAGAAATCCCACTGGGAAATAGATATTCACATGACTGGTACACCACTGAGAAAGAGATACACCAATCATTTGTTCCCCCAGACAGCAGCCAAAACGTGTTTGCTGTAAATGGAAAAAACCCTCTGCAACTGAGAAAGCACTGAGTAAAAAAAAAAAAACCAAAAAAAAACCCACACCAAAAAACCCCCAAAAAACAACAACAAACTTAAAATCAAATCAAATTAACCAAAACCCTCTCCCTGCCCCCAAGCCAACACACCACACAAATTGAGAACTTAACACATTCCAGTATTAAAACATGAGACAAAGTCAGGTTGAATTTCCTAAGAAGGGACAAAAGGTGCCATATGAAAACAGAAAGATCAAAGGGGAAAAAAAGTATCTGATTTATGAGGGAGTACATTACACATGCATTTAGATTCTTGGTGTATATACAAGCACAGTGAGTCTTGCATTAATAATTAAAAATTCTAATTTTGTATTAATTTTGCAGTAATAAATATATTTAAATTTTAAAAAAGGTGCATCACTAGAGATTTGACTAAGCTGGAAGTTCTTATGGATAAGAAAAGAACACAAAAATAATTACTTGACATCCTGACACTATAAACACTATCAGGAATAATCGATATTTAGGCTTCTGTACTAGATGTTACCTGAAGAGGAGTTTTCAATGAAAAAACTATCTAAATTAAATCAGAGGTATATTATGAATTGGAAATTGTTCAATATATACATGAATACCTAAACCAGGGTTTAAGTTCATATTTGCTTGAATTTTTTTAGAAAGCACTTTAGAATCAGAATTCAGAAATGCAATTTCTTTTTTCAGTTTGCAAGTTCAGCAAGATGAACTTTTCTATTTATATAAACTGAATACATTTGCATAAAATACATTTGTAACACTAAATTTTCTGCTGTTTACACTTCAGAAGTCTCTTAGGTAGTAAGAGAAGATAAAATTATTTGCTCAAGCCTGATGTTTCAATAAATACTTTTTGGATCTTTCTTCTAAGAAGGAGCTGACATCCCACCAGGAAAAGTGTTGCTACGTGCCACCCACAACATTCACCCCAAATGTCCCCAGCATGTAGAAAACTACTCCTAGAGTGCTTCAAAACACAATGGATATTGTTCTGGTTATTATTTTAATAGAATAAACTTTCTTACCAAACACTCTGGCTACAAATCCTAATGAAAATTGAGATGCGAACAGTGTAAGAAACCACGGTGCAGCATAAAGACTGGGACTGATTTCATTCTCTTCAAGATGATTATACAGGTCTCTGTGATAATCATGTAGAAGCCTTGAGAGCTGATACATCTGAATCTACAGTGCATGAGGGGATTGGAGGAGGGAGAAAGTAAAGAAAGAAAAGTTCAGCTTTACTCAGTTTTCCAAATTATTCTTATTTCATTCAAGGGAAATTAACTGCAGTACAGATGGCACAGTAAAATGAAGCTTAATTGCCTCCTGGAGCCTCAAGTGGTATTTACTCATGTATAAACAACCTGCCACTAATGAATTAAAACCAACAGGGCAGTCAATAACAAAGAACAGTTTGAACCTGATTACTAATGAAGTATATTTCAGATTCACAGGCTTAAGGTAAGAAGGGAATATATTGCTTCAACTTTGTCAACAAACCAGAACTTTCAGTCTTGCAGCGATGAAAGCAGTTGTAGCTCTTCCAAGATGTCAAAATGCTCCATGAGTTGTTACTAAATTTACACAATTTCATTCTTTGAATTTTGGCCTTATTTTTACTGCATTTAAAACTCCAATGCTACAGTCATCACAACTTTAGACAGTTTCTGTACCCACAGAATACATTTTACACAGAGATGTACCACAAATATATTTCCCAGCACATCTCCCAGTGGTCCTGTGGAATTTAAGATACTGATGCAAAAAAGTGTTTCTGTACAACCTATAAAAGGTTGCAAGGGAAAATGGTTAAAAGGTGCTCTTCATGGCTAAAAATATCTCTCTGTGGTAAGTTATTTCCTTGCAACACTTCTCTCAGAAAGCAGAAGATAAGAAGCAGACATATATTGATTACTTGCCAGGTCAAATTTTATTGTCAATAGTGCTTTATGCTTAAGGTGAATCTGTTCCTCAATAAGAAAATTGCTCTTTAGATTCAGCTATTTTCCTGCTTCTAATAGCAGTAGTTTGTGCTTGTTCCCTACCAAAAGTTGACTGCACTTGAAGCTACCTGTTCATCAGCACTGCACACAAGCAGTGGGATCAATTTTGTTTAGGCAAATCAGCTAAATTTGTGTATGCATTTGAGTTCTTGCTTTAATTGTGTAAGATGCCAATTAAACCCAGTTTGGACAGTGTCAATACAAAACACATGTGTGAAGTCAAAATTGCATCACAGAGCAGTAAAACAATTGGGATAGTTCATTATGGACTAAGGATTTAGATTACTACTTTTACCAGGCAACAACTAAAAAATCTAAACTCTAATAATTTTCATTATCCTGAAGAATCATCTATCATTTTTCTTCTACAGGACTGAAGCCAATTCTGCCTATAAGCTTGCTTGTGTTTCACTACTCCAAAAGAATTTGCAGTACTCTACTCCTATTAGAAAACAGCCCAATATAGTAAGATCCTCTAAGTCTTCTTGCCTAGTTTGTCCTGAGCAGACAAAACTTTACTTGAACAGAAGAACTGCCTAGAAGCAAACTGTGGGGAAAGACAGGTCATTTAATTTATAAGGCAAACAGTACTAAAAGTGGCAAACTTTCTCAAATTTAAGAGTGTTCTTACTAAGAGGTTCTGCCAATGAAATAGTCACACTCATTTGAACGAAAATGTCAAATCCTGGGCATGTGAAAGCTCTCAGATCATCAGCTGTTGAAAGTCTACAACTGCACTATAACACACACTAACTTAGAGAGCATCTACTAGGAGAAAAAAAACCCATAAACATGCATTTATCACACTTTGATCCTCATTGGTTTAAAACATATTTATGTGGGGAAATGGAACAAGAGGAGATAAAACAATGCTTTTTGTGGCTGTTCACTCTTAATTCATCAACATCAAACTTGTTATGGCATACTTAAATCCACAGTCCTCTATTGTTTTTAGAATAAGCACACACAGTTTATTTAACTACAAACTATTCCATAGCTATGGACATTTGCCAAATATGCACCTAAAGTGACTGGCCATGAAAAGTGGGATTAAAATCTCCCTTTATTTTTACTTAATTTTAAGTGTTTGCTATGCAGGGAGCATGGGAAAAAAAGGAGACTTTTCTATCTGCTGCTTTGTTTTCTCTTCCTCCACTGTGGATTATACAACTCATCAGTGGTATATTCCTTTATAATATAAAGGGTTTATAGCATATTATAATTATTCAAATCAGAGGACAATTGCATGTCAAGGTCAAAGATTTCTCAAACTTTAAACCCTGAAATTTATACAGATCTGAAAAATTTTGTCTCCCTCCTAAACAGTCTTAAGTATCTACATCTAGCTGTTAAATAATATTGCAGAGCATGCATCATTGCATAAGATAATTAAACGATTAAAATTCAACTGTTTTCTCTCTCTGTAGAAGACAGCGAGAGAAAAAGAGGTGAAATGAGAAGTCAAGATAGAGCAGCCTCAAGTATAAATGCCTGCAGAATATACTGACTGGCCACTGTGTGTCACTATTGACTTGACTTGGCCTTACAAGAGAGAAATCTACATGCAAGTGCTCCTGGACTGAAGAAAAACAAAATCTAATTAATTTTTAAACTCCATCCATATGTGACAAAGTATATCAATTTTTTTTCTGGCATAAGGAAGAGAGAGCAGCGAGGAAGAGAAAAAGAAAGGCGAAATAGCAGAAAGCAGAATTTCTGAAGAGATGACTGGGCTGTGTGACAGGAAAAACTCTGCAAGTTTTAACTCTTGTTTACAAATTGAGACACAGTAAAATACAAAGGTACCTCAAAACCTCCAAAACAGTATAAGAAGCTTCATAAGGCCCTGGAAAACCTAAGAAACCCCTATAAGTAAAGTAAAGTAATTTAAAACTCTGGTTTGCTCCAGAAGGGCTGACTTACCTGTAGGGACATCATGTCTGGTCTGTATTGTTTGCGGAAGCCAAGGTCATACATGAGGAATTTCAGCATTTCAAAGGCCTGCTCTTCACTCATATGTAGAAGCAGCACTCCAGCTACAAAACTTATACCTTGACAATAACCAACTTCTTTGTCCAGCAAAGAATACGCTTTCAAGAGATTAAACAGTGATAGCTGTCCTGCTCCCAGGTGCGTGGAAAAGTAAGGATGTGTAGGGAATGTCCGTCCTGATGCAAAAAGAGAGGAGTAGTTGATATTCAATTCTTCTGAAGAAAAACCCCCAATCCATCTGACAAACAGCATTTCTCCTCCTTCAAACTGCTTCTCTTTGCTTTCATATGCAGTTTGCCTTCATTCAGATCAATCTGTATCTTACCACTGATTTTGGACTGTACCTTTTGAGCCCACTTACTATTCTCATCTGCACAGAACTTGCAGAAGCAGCTGCCTGATTTCTCTTTTCAGATAGATGCAGAAGGGCATAAATATGAATGGCATAGCCTAAGGAATCATCTGCTTACAGGACTCTAAGTGGCATACACAGAATGTATCCTGATGACATAGAAAATGGAGCTCATAGAGCAGCATCAATCTTCAGCAGCAGCTTCTATTATGACTGGTGTGTTTTTCACTCAAAGACCCAAAAAACCAGAGGGAAAGAACAGACAGACTTACCTAGATCTACGAGGATGGCATGCTGTTGAGCAGTCAGTTGTTTCAGAAGTTCTTTGTAAGAGATATCAGGAGGCTGCTGCTTGTTTGGCAGCCTGTGCCTGACTCGGTGCTGCACAGCCAAAAATTGCCAAATTTCTCCTCGACGACTTTTTGGTACACCTGCAGGTCATACAAAAAAACAAGAGGCCTAAGCAGAGGGATGCTTTTAGTGCTACAACAAAAGACTTTGCTTTGTCATGATTTTGGCTGAACTACTCAGGAGGATCCCTTACAAAGTGGACTCCACTCTGCAGTGTGCTCACTCAGTAGCCACAGCTCAGTCCCACAAAGTAAACATGAACTACAAACTTAGGGGTAATTACACTGAGCAGTATCCTGGGCAACTGAGGTACAGACATCCCTTGCTTTGCCACTTCTGAGCTGTTAGCCTCCAGCAGGAAAAGATGCACAACTACTCTCAGAATGTAGAATGACCTGTTTAGAAAAGCTGAACTAAATTCACAAGTGTAAAATTCAGGGAAGTACAACTCCTCTTTCCCTTCGCAAAGGACTGCCCATGTCAGTTCATACATCCCCCTTCGATATCTGACTCTGTAAACCAGCCTTCAAAAGTCAAAATGCCAACTCTGCTAATACCTTCTAGGTAAATAATTATTTAAGAAGAAGATAAGTTAAAAACCATATCCTTGTTCCCAACTCTGATCTGCAATCCAACAGCAGAAAACAGGGTATCAAGGTAAATAATTTATTGGCAGACTTCTGCAGGTCACTAACAGGAACTGCTTTGTATCTACAACAATTTACTTTGGTAGCAATTTAAACTTCCCTTCTGTACCACAGCCTGATTACACTGAATTATTTTTCAGCATCTGTAAAACAGACATGAGATTCTATGGAAGAGGGCAGAGCAGTGCAATCTGGCCCTACAGCTGCATTATACTAACAAGACCCTCTGGATACCCTCTTAGCCTACAGCTAATCCACGGGAATATCTGCTTCAAGACAAAATTCCCAGCCTTTCATTCCAGGAAACGAAATACAAAGTGACCATATTCCAGACTCTCCAAAACTTGGCTCTGATTCCTCTAGGTTTTGGGCACAGTCCACAGTAGACATAACGGTCCTGCCTTCTCAGTAAGCAAGTAAAATCAGAACATCTGAAACTCAGAATTGGATCGCTGAGCAGAAACCAAAAGGTCATAGCATTGGCTGCAGAGGCTACAAGTTCAATCTTGAACGTTACGACACATGGAAACAAGATGCTACTTTCAGGAGTATTACTAAACATGTTTCTGCATTGCTGACATTGCAAGCTGCAGACACAGCAGAACCTATTTTCTGCTCTGCAGGAGAAGACAGCACCTTTGCAAAAAGAAGGCCATTTTTTCCTACTGGAAAAAGTATATTTCTGATTTCTGTTGGTATCAGAAGGGAACAAAAAATACAATTTTGAGACTTCAGAGCTAAAAGCTCTCATACATAAATACCTTCTTTTAAAGTGGAATGAATATCTTCCATGTCACATCGGATTTTGGCTCTGCAGTTTAGTAACTTCTTATCCCAAATATTTATGGCATCTTTCTGACATGTGCCAACTTCATCATAGTCCAGTTTTACTTTTCTTGATTGCAGCTCATCTCTGCTTGCTAGAACACAGAACAAAAAGGAAGAGCACATGGAAAACCAGAATATCAGAAAATTACAAGATAACAACAAATACACAAACCCCATTCAGTTGGATATGTCTATCCAACAATCTGACTGGTGATAAATACATCTAGAATTATTTTGTTTATAGCTTAGTTGGGGGCAGTTGTCATAAGATGTTGCATTAAAAAATTAACTTCTCTTACTGGGTCATGAATATTAGCAATTCATGAATCAAATAAAAATATTTTTTAAAGCCTGGGGCAAAAAAACCCTACTCAACAAAACCTCACAGCACTTGCTCTGCAAAAACACCTTTGATAGTTTTATTCTTGTTTTTACTGAACATTACAACCGTTTGAGTATGGAAAGTCCCAAACACATGAATGTTTATATTACAGATTTAGGCAAGCAAGCTAAGCAAGTCTTCTGAACTGAAGTCAGTCACACTGATTTCAGTTCTTACATGTCCCTTAAGAGAGTGAGAAGAGCTCTTGGCACTGCTACCTGGCATCATCAGGTGGACTAGTGCTAACAAATGAACCAGCACGAACCCTGTCCTGAAAGACACATTTGGGCTGAAGCACAGAACTCTTGCTGTTATAAACTTGAAAGCTTTGCTGCATAGGACTATCTGGTACAAAGTATTTATTATGCTACTTCTGAAATAAAGCTGCATTGTCACCCTGGCATTTCACGGAGAAGCAGCTTTCATTTCCATTTACTAAGAAATTATCTCTGAGTATTTTATTCTTCATGATGCACATGCAGAAAAACACTCCAGCTCCTCTAACTACTGGCACAAAGAACTGAAACCAAGACTTGAATATGTCTTAATTTAGAGAGATTTATTTAACTGTCACTGGAGTGAACTGTACATTTCACAACATCACCTCTGAGCTGCAATTGAGTTTATCCCAAATTTGCCTTGATCTGTGCACACTACTTCTTGCAGAAGCCCCCTTTCTCTTACAAATGTATCCTCTTTCCCACCAGCAGCTCTAGGTGAAAGCAAACTCTCGCTCACATTTTTATACATCCTGCAAAACAAGACCATCTGTTCCTCCGCCTACTCATCTCACTTCAGCTAGTCAATATTGGATCAATCCACACGATCATTGCCTAGCCCCCTCCAAAAATGACAAATTATTTCCAAAACCCCAATGTTACACCTCTGAGATTGTACCCATTCAAGACTACAGGGGCCCCTGCAGAGGCAGGTATTGTGCAAGGTGCCATAAAAATGGGAGTGTGGTCTTACCACAGGAATTTGCAGTTCAGCTGAGGAGATTTCAAATGCTGCCCTGCTGCTGTATGATTTCACCCAAGAATTCCCACTCTTGTAAGCAGCATGCAACAGATTCAAGACAGCAGTAACACATTTCAGTGTGACAACAAACTCTGTGCAGTTAGCCCTGGTGAAAGCCAGCACGTTTGCCTGCTGATCTTACGTGCCCTCCCTACTACCCCATCCTTCATTGTTTTCAACCATCCTTGTTAACATTTTTCCTAATCATTGCTACATGGCCTGCTACTTTTTGCAGCTCTTGTATTTCTAGGTGACCTACTGGAAAAAGGAGCTTCTAGCTTCTCAGAGAAAAAATAAAGGAAAAGAAAAAGAAAGCAAGTTTGTGCAATTAACAGAACTTACCTTCTGTAAAATAAAGAACTAATAGCATTCAAGTCTCCTCGACAGCAAAAGGAATAGGAAAAGAGGTTCTATTAATATTTTGTACATAAAAGTCAACAAATGATTAACAGAAATCCACTAGAAACAGTTTCACAGCAATTCCAGTCTTAAACCAGTCTAATATACACAAGGCAATACATTCACAGCTAGGAACCTGACTTCAAGTAAAGAAATTTTTGCATTTCTGTTACTACATTTCCCTTTCCTGAGATGTACACTTAACTGTAGGCTAGGATGTAAAGAACCACCCAAACCTATGCTTGTTTAATGTATCAGCTCTGCCCATGTCCTGTCCATAAAATGGCCCCTGTTATAACAGCCCACAGGAAGGAAAGGTAGAGACAGGTGTTAGAACAGTTTACTTTTCACCCTTTGAAAATAAGATGATGAATTCTAGCTAGCAAGAGCACCAGTTTCAGCAGGGGTACTCATGAACCTGAATACAAGAATGGAGACATGCTCCTCAGAGCACAAACCAAGAATGTGCGCTGGCAAATGTGTGCCAGTTTGGCATCTTCACTGCCAACACTCCTGTTTTCACCACAAATGATCAGGTAGGAAGAACCTGATCTCTACCTGTTACAGAATGGAAGCAACTTGTAACTGAGTCTTAAGGAACTGGACTGATTTAACAGTTTTCAGTACCCTCAGCCACACAGGGTAGGAAAGAGCTTATCCCTCAGCAGCTCAAAGTATCAGAGGGAACAACATTAAATTAGTCACCACAGCAGATCTCCAGCTTCCTCACCCCACAAAAATAGACTATTTGCTAAAATGGTTTAGGAAATTAAGCTTTTGTCTGAAGTTCTCTCTAGATGTTCCCTATGAATCTAGGAGTTTCCACAGAACTGTGTGTCAACAGGGAGACAAACTGCAGAGAGAAACAGCACCGAGAAATACACTACATGTGTAGGAAATACATTCAAGGATGTACGCTTGCAGGGACACGGAAAGACTTCTGTCCTGATAGGTTTTTTTTCCTCTCCCTGCCTTCCCAGTAAGCTAGCCTAAAGAAGGAAAAAGAATTAACTGACCTTAACGAGATTATTATGTTTGAAGTAGTATGGTAGTGTGAAGAATCAGACTACCATACAGGTTATACAGCATCGAGGAGAAGATGAAGGCAGAAGTTGTAGAGAGGACACCTGGAATTTTCAACTTGCACCAAAAGCTTTATACTCTATTATACTGTCTATTATACTGAAGAATTACACATGCTAAGATAGACACTGCATCTTGTCTTTTATTTGTGTGAGTCTTGACCAGCTTTAATAAAATGTCCTAGCCAGAAGCTGAGGCAGTTGACAATCAGAATGGCCAACTTTAGATCCCTCACCTACAGCACTCAATTTTCAGGGTACAGTGCTCATGTTCCAAAAACCAGAACTTTCTGACATACCTCAAGAGCCAGTTGCTCAAAAATCATATTTGGATTCAAGCATTAATAAATTACCACTGTGATGTGGTTAATGAAGAACAAAGAGCCTGGAGAGAAAGGCCATGAGCTGCAAAGGACTGAAACGAGATAGAAAGGGTAAGGTTTACCATACCTAAGTGTTCACATAGCACCTGTTCTTCTCACTCCACTTCATATTAGAACTCCTAGACTCAGACAGATACAACACAGACTTTGTCTAACATGGAGCAACCTTGCAACATGCACCCAAAAAGGAAAATGTATCACTTTCTTCTATCACTAAGATTACTCATTTAAAGTCAGGTAGACAGAGAACCTGGTAGACTGTGAGACAGGACTCAGAAAACACAGTTTTTTTCTAGTACTGTTAACTAAAAAGTTACAGAACCACATTTCTGTTTAAGTTGCCCAACGCCAGAACCATTTTAATCTTCAGGCAGCAGAATCTGCAACAGCTTTTAGGGGTATTTTCTAAATAGCTAACCTTCCAGCTTCTGGTTTTCTTTTTCCATTCGAAGTAACAGAATTTGTTGATGGATGGCTTTTCTCCATAGACTTTGTAGCTCTTCTGAGTTTTTCCTCTCTCCAGTTTTATCTGGACCATCCTCATTTTGCAATACTAGAACAAGAGAGTCTTCCTCCAGGGGTGGAGCAAGAGGGGATAAGGGTAACAATTCACTTCCATCATGACCATCTGCAAAGAATCAGAAAGCTATTACTGGAAACTCAGATTGTTTGACATATCATGAAAATCTATGCCATAACAGAACAAAAATAGCTGTCTTTCACATTCAGCAGTGACTTGCTGATTCCAAAACCAGAGAAAATGCGGTGCAACAGTAGAGAATTATTTTTTTAAGTGTTTTGTTTACATTAATAAAGCTATATTTAAATTAAGTACAGTTAGAGAAAGGGTCACCCAGTATTTCAAACCATTCCCCTTCCAGCTCCTTCCAGTTACCACAAGACATTTATCCATAAAGCCTCCTTTACAGTTGAGCTTGTTTACTGATATGATTTACGAGTTCTACATTAAAGCTGCTTTTTCCATCTGCTAACGTGCACTACAGAGAGTGCTACAGCATTTTGTGGTCATTAAATATAGAGCTTTCCATTTGCCTATGGTTTTGAGTTCTGCCAAATGGGACTTTATGAATAGCATGATTTCAGCTATTTCAGGAGTTTCTACCTTAAATGGCTCAAAGTTGTAAGAATTATTAACAATTAACAGGTGCTACGTGAAGTTCAAGATATAAAACTTACCAAACACTCCTATTATGTACACAGATCAGAGTAAAAATTTCCTAACTGTTAAAAATATTATCTTCATCAGTAAGAGACCTGTCTTAATCACCTTTGACACAGCAGCTATGGCAGATTGCAATTAATTTGATTTTGATGCCAAAATCCTGACTTCAAAGCAACAAAAACCTAAATACTCTAAAGCTAAATGAGCACAACTGATCTCTGGCAAGGTTCTAGCATGAATATTGTACCACACTGACTCCCTTCTCCCTTTCACATTAGCACACGCTGCAGTTCACTACAGTATTAAGTAACAACTGCTTGTTTATTTTCTTTAAAAGCACGCACAGACCTGGATGCTGCATCTTGGAAGGAGATTTATTCATAGGTGAAGCTACCTGCAGGAATATTCTCCGCCGCCAGGAGATGCGGCGAGGTGTGAGCGTGGCCCCCGCAGCATTTAGAGATTCACTGCTGCAGAAGGTTGATGTTCTTTTCTTTCCCTCCCCATCACTGAAGGAAAGAAAAAGAAGATGGGGTATTTAAAGTCAGTATTCCTTGTAGGGGAAAAAAACCCTTTATTAACTCTGTCTAATGTATAACCAAACCTGCAGGAGCATTTGTGGGAAGCTTAAGAAGGCAAAGCATGTGTGTGAGCTTCACCTTGAATGCTGAAGTGCCCAATTGTTTTCTTGTAGCACAGTGCCGTGAAGTTTGCACTATATACCACGAGGAAGCATTCATAGCATTCATACAGAGCTCAGCTGGAAGCTCAGAATACAAGCTTAACTTTTTGAGAAGCTAAGAGAGAAACACGGTAATACTTCACCTCTAACTTTTGACATCAATGGGTTTTGTTTTGCTATACATCAGTCTTCTGGGAGAGATCTGATGTAACACCCCTAAAAGCAGAGATGGTGCTCCAGTGGAGCACAACACTCCATTTAGTGCCATTTTAAATGCCATGCTGTGCTCACAGATGAATATTTCATTGGAGACAATGTTCTGCCTTCTCATATAGTCTCTTTCCTAAGCTTCAAGAAGTGGATGCTTCACTTGGATAAATAGGGACACATGTCCTCATGTTTCATCAGGAACAGAGACCCTGCAAACAGAGGGCAGATCTTCTCCCCAGCTGCCATGCAGAAATATAATTACACATTAATTTTAATAGTATCTTATGCTGCAGGAAGAAACAAGGAGAGGATACAGGAAAGCTTTACAGGGAGAACAAACCAAATACACCTTTCTACTGACTACTGCCAGAGGAAAAGACATTTAGCTTTTATAAGTACTTGATCCAGTTTCAGAAATATTTTAGAATTTTGCATTTGTGGTAGCAAATTATGTGCACAGATATTGTATAGCAATGGGCACGTTGATTATCTGCCACCATTCCTTCCATGTCAACAGTACAAGGCACAATTCCAAGCTTTTAGGAAGAGAGCATCAAACAGAGGGAGCTGTTTCTACAGCTTCACCTTCATCACAGGGAAAACTGCTATGTCAAAACAGTAGCTACACTTAAACCTTCATTCTGTAACAAATTTCAATGCTATAGTGCAAGGATCCTAAAAAGTTTGATGAAAAGAAAGCCCAGCACATTCACTACGTTTTTATTGGGAAGGCAGTTGCAGGTGATGGCAGTTTGCAACTGGAGTCCATCCCTCCTCATCTGGCTTGCACAGGAGAGATCTGCAAGGGAGGACTACGAAGTTTCAGTTACACCACTTTACCAGCTACACTATCTTGACCAGTACTTCATAACTAAAACTCTGTGCTCAATGAATGTGCTGAATTCACCAAGCTAGGCCTGGCCTTTTTGGTCACCAAAGCTGTCACTAGGCTAATGATCTGCAACAGCTCCCTGATATTTGTAAAATTGAATGACCAACCAGACTCACTATCATACCAAGGTATCAGACCCTTCTTCTGTACCCTGGCAGAGAAATAACTATGACTTCAAACTCACCTATCCAGCACAAGGCACCAACCCCTACTCTCCTCTAAGAACAGCTCTCCCAGCTGGGAGCCCTGAATGACACATAGTCTGAACTGTCCTCCACTCCTGGTTTAGCTTCCACAGCACCCCAGCTCCCTGTAGCATCTCACTGTTGGTAGGTGGTCCCAGCAGACCCCTGTGTTGCACTAACCTTAACAGCAACTGTGACAACCTTCTTTGTCTAACTCTGTGTCTCTGATGATGGGTTACCACTGCTCGTGGTAGCCAAACACAGACTACTTAGACTGTAACACTCATTCTGAACCTGTAAGTGCTGTTTTTCAAAGGTATTTCAGTCCAACAGCTCTTGGAAATAGTATACTGAGTTTGGATATATATAACTCTAACTTATGTTTCTACAAATAACTGTAACAGAGCTACTTCTTACTATTTCAAGTCCTACATATCATCACATGTTATAACACAAAAACTGAGTCATTCCAGGGCTTACTAAACAGATGCTACGTAACAAGGAACAAAAAGCTCTTTTCTACTGCTATGTACAAAAATCTAGGTTCTGCTACTGTGCTTCTAGACAGTTCAGGAATAGTGTTCCATTTACAGCAGCAAAATTCACAGAACAGTCAGAATAACAAGGTGTCTATTTCAGGGTATGAAACTAACCTGTTTACAACATTTGAGTCATGGAGTTTACATTGGGATGAACTAATCACATACACTACCTCATGAAGCATGCAAATCATACTGCTCTGAAGACCTGTATTTCTCTTGTTAAATCCTCCCTTCACAAAAATCCCCTGTCACTTTAAGCAACTAATATTAATCACCTTCTCTTTCAAACAGCTGTCCAGTAAGTGATTAGAGCAAAACTTTTTCAATGCTTAGAAACACACCTTGTCATATTAACCCAGGAAAACACCAAGATTTAGAAAGGGAGGGTAGAAAGGGAGCAAAAAGAGTTTCCTCATTTCAAGACAGACAACTCCTAGCTTAGTATCAGATCTGAGGGTGTGAAAAAATACCCTGCAGAGCAAAAGCAGGAAGAAGTCAGAATAAAATGGTAGTGTCTCCTACCCAAATGAAAAGATTCAGAAGGCTGTGCAAAAAAAAGTTTCTCTAAAGAGGGTGGGGGTAAAGAAAAAAAATTAGCTATCAGCTCCCACAAAATGAAGAGGTTTACTAATGTGAGTGGAGAGACTAAGCCAATGCATCTCCAAAACAGGAAAAACAACTCCTTAAATAGAGCTCAGTCATTGCCACCGAAAAGCAGAGCAGAGTTTTCACTACCACCTACACAGACATCTTAGGTGGACATCTTCCCATCTACAAGGGAAACATGCTGCAAGGTCACCTAATGGAAAAATCACTGGAAAAAGATAACAATGTAATATTCTGTATTTAAGACATATGCCTCACAAGTCAATTTGGAGAATAATGGTTCTCTGTAGGGCTACTTACCCTACACTTCTGACCCAATACAGAAACCAAAACACATTTATCAGCTTGTATACAATAAAAAGTGAACAGCTGTAAATTCAGTATAATGCCTCAAATATTTCAGTCTCTACTTTCACCCTTAAACTATTTGATGCAATACCCCAAGTATTTGAGAGTACAGAGTACTGATCATGTAAGGTTTTATCTCAGGTAACTGCAACTCAGTTTCACCCAGTCACTATTCTATCAGGTAATGCATAGCATGAAGATGAGACAGCTACTTCAGGGGAAGAAAATGAAAAGGAAAGAAAGAAGAAATCTCAAAAAATTGATCAGATTACAAATATTCTCATTGCTTGGTTTTAATTACGTAAATCTCTTCCCACAATTGTTCTTCAAAATGCTCCCGAAGACTGGTATTTAAAAACCACAATGTTACCCGCCCCCCATTTCTTGTGAATTCCTTACATAATACTTACCTGAATTATTTTGCACTTGATTCCATGAAAGCCAAATGACTTGTGAATAAATACTGTTGTTGCTCATGCCAAGACTTGTATTTTTCCCATTTTGTTTTCATTTCAACTTCTCTTCTTGATTGCTCTAAGTAGCGACTGAATGAATGCAACCTACTTTACAATTTGGAGGCTGAGATGGTACAAAATCCCCCAGATCAAGTATAGAATTCAATTTCCCAGCACTTAAGCTGGCAGAAACCTATACGTAAGACTACTACATGAAGCATTCCTCCCACCTGGGAAGAAGAAAAACCAGTTTCTATCAGCTTACAGCCCTCTACTGGTTCTCACTCCTGTCATATATTTTTATTCTGAATAATTACTTTCTGCAATTTTATTTAAAGAATACTCTCAAGTATTTTACTTCTTTCATGAGACACAAAGCTATTTTAAAAAAAAAGGCATCTGTTCAAATTCAGCTTAAATTATCCTTGCACAGAAACACATTGAACAGAGTAATTGTGGGCTAGTCAAACCTACACTGAAGATTATTCCATTTTTTAAAATGTTTCTTTTGTGTTTATATTAAAAAGCCTTGTTTACCTTTATGTTGATCATATTTTTTTAATCCTTATCTGCAATCCTGTTCAATGCTGCACAACACACTTGCAAAAAGTCAAGATTATGTGGAGCCCATTTGCATCCCAGCCTTCTCTCCAGAGAAATATATTCACAATGCTGTAAATTCTGAAGGTACCTATAAATATTACGTGGATGCCAAAATTCACTACACTGTTGATTTCTTAAAGAAAGGAACTGTATGAGGGGACTGTAACTAAATGATCTTTATGGTCCCTTCCAACCCAAACCATTCTGTGATTCAATAAAAAAAAACCCTAAAAAACAAATGAAAGCAAACAAACAACCAAAAAAACCAACAAAAAATCCCACACCATTCTATAACATACTCTTTGCATAAGCCCATCTGACTGCTACAATTCAATAATCTTTCTAAAACGAATTCAAACTGAAACTGTCTCTGCTCTTGCACATTGAAGTTAGCCAGAACACCAAGAAAAGCTGCCTGCTGCATCACATGCAATCTCAAAGCTATATGATAAAGAAGTGAGACTCTAGAGACTTTTTTCTCCTGTGCAATAGGACACTTCATGAATGTATAGTAACCACTGAAGTAACCACTGAAAATGCACTGAAGTTTTAATTAGGGTTCCTAATAGTCAAACAGTTTATAGTCTGCAGATTGCAAAGCACTGACACACTGTGCTAAATTCCAACCTATCATGCACTCCCTCACACGAGAATGCTAAGAACACCTCACACTGATCCTGCTGGAAGAGATGGTCATCCTCTCTGAGAAAAAGAACCAAAGGAAAAATGAACATAGTGAACCAAAGAAGAAGCCCACAAGAAAAGACACACTGTAAAAAATCAGAACTTCCTCTCATTCCTAAACCTGGTGGCATAACACACATTTGCAAGTTTTGGCCCCTGTCCATATGTTGTTGGACAATATATTTAATTCTCCATTAGCCAGCTGAAGTGATGGATTACCTCAGTGACCCTTATCACATCAGCATTATTCACTCAGTACTTCTTTCTGACCATATCTGCTGCATTCCCTTCACAGACCCAACCAGATGCTAACGGTGCACTTCTGCTATTGCCATTTCCTCACCATGACAGTTCAAGCCCACTTGCTCCCAGAAAGACTTGGAGCTAGTGAGATCCCATTTTCACAAAAGTCTCCACACAAATTAAAGATCAAATGGTATCAGAAATACGTAAACTGTAAAACCTAAGTAGAAACATGGTAGTCTTCTGGGAATTACCCCTTGAAGATCTCCCCACTCCAAGAGTTCAAAACTCCACTATAATGAAACACAGCACATTGAACTGCCTGCATAACCAATTCCAAATGCAGTATCTCAGAAATTTCAGTTTGGCATTAAGATACAATTTTCATACAATACTCAATCTTTAATCCCCCAAACCCAAAAGGCTGGGTTTAATGTTGTCCACTGCCTGCACAAACTGAGCTGGGCATTGGTTCAGCTTGGATCAACTCTGCCATCTAAAGGGAACACAAAAATAAAGCAGGACTGGAACCCAAATTAGAGGTAGTCTGTAAGAGATGGGTTTGGGGGGTTTTTTGCCACTTTTCATACCTTTGCTTCTTCCCAAATCCTCTTCAGCTGGAAGTTATTTGTTAACTCTCTCTAAACATCTCACAGTTAGTATTGACCCAGTAAACTTAGTGTTTCCCCTTCCTCATGCACAGGCACCCCACATTAGTACTGTACACTTTTCACATTGCTCTTTTCTTATTTTCACATGCCAGTGATCATGGCAACACATGCTGGTTTGCATTCAGCAGAGAAAGCATTAAATTGGCATAACACTCCTAAAATCCATTGCAATTCATGTGACAAACCAATGCAGCAGATTTGCAACACTGCAACAGAAATAGGTGACAGCTACTTGATGTCAGCATAGAAGCCTCTAGCTTTAACAGGCTTTTTGATCCAAAAGCCTGTTTGCCCATGTGCATCACGGAAGTCTGTTAGAAATGCAGGAGCACAAGGCAGAGTGGGAGAGATGCCATGTGCTGCATTCCACTGGGAATCCTGCTGTTAAGCTAGTGGCACTGGAGAACTAGGCAGGAGACAATGCTCTCACCTCTTGGAGAGGTCACTTTCTGAGTGCTGGAGCAACCTTCCTGAGCCCTGGTAAAAGGTTTTCAGGAAAGAAGGGGCAGAGAGAGAGGAGGGGAGACCAGGCGACACAGATTCACTCTCACTGAGAGCGCGCCGAACCCCGACCACAGGACTGTGCAGGCAACAAGAGAACACAGCAGATGGGTCAGCACGGATTCAGATACAACAACAAACCACCAGATTAGAGACACTGGCCAAATACCTCATCTGGGCTTACTTTGACTTTGTTTCCCAGAAGATAAAATGTACCACGTGCATTCCCTGGCAGGTTCCTTGGGGATATTGATTCTGCTGTAAGAGCTGATTTCTATTGAAAAACTTTTTAATGACATGGCAGAACAGGGAGACCACCTTATTTCTTTAGCTTTATTTTTTGCCAAAGCATATTCAAAAAAAGAAGAATCTCTTAAACATTCAGAAAATATCTGTAGAAACGTTCTTCCAATAATAAAACCCACATTGTGTCTTTCCCTTCAGTTTTCTTTCACTGCATTTACATAATCTCTACTTCCTAATGTGTTTGTAAACAACACATTAGGAAGTAGAGATTATGAAAATGAAGTCCTTCTGGATAAATTTTTGTGAAGTAATTAAATCAAGGAAGGCGGTCCTACTCCACAGTTAAACATAACTTAGTAGTAGTGACAAGTATTGGAGGGGACATAAAAATTAATTCAGTTTCTTTTGCTTAATATTTATGACTAATTCTCAAAAGGAAAGAATGAAAAATCCCAGCCTAGAAACCACACTGCTACAAACTGTTTTGACTAAAAATCTGCTGATGCCCCTTAATCAGTGACTTCTTACAAGTTATTACAAAGTAATACAGTCAGCAAGTCCTTCACTTTCAACTGTCAGGGTTTCCTGTTTGCATACAACATGATCAGTGGGGAAAAAAAAAGTTTATCTCAGTAAAAACACATTATTTATCTCTCTAGAAACACAGTGTAACAAAGACTGCTTTCATACCCTTCACTCCCTTCCATTCTCTTAAAACAGAATAAAATTTGTTTCCCTTCTCTACTAGCTGGTGCAGCATTCACGCTGATATTTTAATGTAGACATCAAATAGGTGACAAATTACTATTTAAAGCCATTTTTAAAAAGAGCTCACAAACAACAGAATTACAGCCAGGCACTGAAACAGACAATAGGTTGGAGAATGTGATCCTCCAACAGCAAAAAATTCAGCTCATCTGGACCTGAGTTTTGTAAAGGGTTTGAAGTTTGTGTAGTCACTGCAGGTAGCCAGCATAGAAGAGTAAAAGAAGGCACAACCAAAGAGGCCCACAATGAACTGTGGGGACATCTTCTGCTGAGTGAAGAAACTCCTGAAGGAACAGTGTTCCATATGTTAATAGCTGGAGAGTCTCCAAAAAGGAAGCAGAAAGAAGTTACAGAGAGAAGCTACAGAAGGAAGCTCTGGAGAAAGGCAAATAGGGAAATCACATGCCTCAGAGTTCAGTGGATGTGTTTAATCCTTATGTCCTTTTGCAAGACTCCTCACCAGTTTTAATGCTGGACATACTTTCTGTGAGATTTGACTAACATGGCTACAGACATTTGAAGCTATTAGTGCCTTTTTCATCCTGCCATAAAAGTTTCAGTCTGCCATCTCTGCCTCTTAAAGCACTGAGAGCCTCTTTTCCAAAAGGAGTGACTAACAAGACTGCCAAAAAGGCTCAGCTCAGAGGTCACAAATAAATAAATAAACAGATTGGTGTGGGCATCCGGCCGAATCATCAATTTGATGGATTGATGCCTCCCCTGAAGCACTAATTCGGGGACTATTAAGTTACTGCAAAGTGCCGAAGTACTCAGAGGCAGAGAAGACAGGCTGAAAATAAAGAAATAAACAAACGAACCAACCCTGGAGAAGTGCAGAAACCCACCTGAACTAAGCTCCTTAGGCACTTTGTGAGAAGCAGGGCTGCTGCAGCCTCCCCGAGGAGGGCAGGGGACCGCGGGCAGGTGGCACGGTGTGCCCTGACTCACCTGGCCGCCTCCACGCCGTTCTGCCGCAGCAGCGGGGAGCGGGCGCTCTGGGACCTCCCGTTCTGGAAGGTGATCCTGCGTCTGGCACTGCTGGGCGGGTGGCTGAAGGTGTGCGCGCGCCTCCTGAACTGAGGGGAGTCCGAGCCTTCCTCGGGAAAGGTCTGCCAGGCCGAGGACACGGGGGACGCTGGAGGAGTCGCTGGCGGGGAATCGCCCGGAGAAGTGTCCTGAAAGGAAGTGCTGGCGGAGTAAGGCCTGAGGCTCTGTGCCCTATGAGAGCTCTCACTTAACCCACAGGCAGCCAGCACCGGGGCACCAAAGCCTCTCCCCCTTCTGGGTCATGGCCTATTGTATGCTAATTATCACCCAAACCAGACATCCTCTGAGAGTTCACTCCAAACCAGCAGCGTCCTACTTCCAAAAAGTGAAAGCGCGGGGAGGAATACAACTGTGTACGCAACACAAACAACATGCTAATTGCTCTAGGCATCCTCTCACAGGGACTGGCATTCTAGCTATCAGACATCTCTCTCTTTCAGGAAAACACAGGAATGGAAAAGGCTAGGGAAACTGCTTTTAGCTAGTTTCCTCGACATATCGCGAGCATACTTCCTGTACCGTCACAGCAACATCCTGGAAGAGAGACTGTTATTACACAGCCAGTTTATGTGTAACTGTAGCAGGAAAACCATAACAGAATCTTCACCTCCTGGGAAAACCAGCAACCAACCCTCATGCGAGGTAGAACTTTAAAAACAGGAAATAAAAAGAAAGTGAACAGAGTTCCGCCCTCTTGCTACCATACAGCATCCCCAACAGCTGGGCTTAGGTCAAAAATTCTTACTTCCCTAAAGCAACTATTACTTACAGAAAGGATTCTTCACCTTCAGAGCACTTCCTTTTGTTGAGACATGACCTTACTTAATTACTTCAGTAAAACAAGGCAGAAACCAGAAATTCCTTGCTTTTTGTAAAAGCAAGGGAAGTGTAGGAAAAAAGGGCTGGCAATCAGATTAAAGCTTTGAGTATACATAAACCCCAGCTTTCTTACACCCTCTGCCTCCCAGTGGAAACATCTTTGAGTTTTGTGAGTTGATGTGCTTTGTTCTACTTCCTTCAAATTAAAGCAGGCTGCCGTATCACGCTGCAGTGACAGCGGTGTGCGAGAGCGCCGGTTGGCGCTAAGCTCCTTACGTACTCTGTCAGAAGCCAGGCTGCTGCAGCGCTCAAAGCTGTCCACGCTTCCCAGGCGGCCTCGCATTCTGTTGGCTCCCTGCGAGAAAAAAGGCAAGAAATTTAACCCGGTCTTCTTCCTCATTTTCTGAAGGTTAGGCAGAGATGGCAGCACCTGCACAGGTGAACACAGGACAGTTCAGGCCATGTGACATGTCTGCCTTTAGACCAAAGATCATGGGTCAAGCACTGGACTTTACAAAAAAGTGACATCATTAGCTGGCCAAATTGCATCTTCTCCCGCTTTGCTCCCAGGAGTTTTAACCCTGCACTCCATTGTTTGAGGCAAGTGAGTGTTTCCTGACACTTCTGACACAAAATCACTAAGTCGGCTTAAACAGCTGAGTTCAAAAACTCCAGACTTCAGTACTGTGCATGCACTGCTCCTGATGGATGCATCTGACACACCATGGTCTCATGAGATATAGTTTATCAATATCTAAACATTTCAGACAAATTAAGTCCACCCAGTCAAAAGGAGTAAAAGTACTAAAACTGGGGAGAAATGCTCTCTTGGCAGCAAATCCAGGCAAATAGCATCAGACAAGACTTTTCATGTATAATGCAGATTAACCTGATGCAAATTTGCCAGAAATTTGCGAGAAATGCTAGAGGATCTTTGCTGAATTTTTAACAGTCCTTTAGTTTCACAAGAAAAGGAAATAGATCCAGAACACTTTTTGACCAGCTTTCACTCCTAATGTTAATTCCCTAATTAGGTTTGCTGTTGGACACTCCTGACTGCTGAAGCAAGTTGCTTTCAATACTTTATCAGGAGAAAAATAGCCTAGGTATTAGGAAAACTATAGACAGGGCTCCTTTTGGTATGCTTGCAACTCCAGGGGAAGTTTTGTGAACATCACCAGAATTTATTTAGCCTACTTTTTCCTGGTAGGAGTTATTTTCAAGACTTAGAATGCCCTTTAAGTGCATTATCCCACTTAACTGCATTACCAGTAAATACTCTGCCTGAAGCATCTCTTCACTGAATCTCCAAAAAAACCAAGAGTAAAGTATAAGTTGGAAGTTTCTCACTACCTTTGAAAATGCACACTTTTGGCACTGTAAGAAGGACTTTTTGGTTAAGAAACAACAACAGAAGAGGTCAGTGCAGCATGGAGTGGATGAAATCTATTCAAGAGGTCAAAGAAAGGTTATATTTATTTCTCTGAGGTACCTCATTAGGAAGCCTGTTTTTGGTTCAAGCCTCACAAAAACAAGATCAGTCCAGCAAAACAAACAAGTGAAGGAGTGACATTCCTCTGGGACTGTGTAAAGCCAGGGCACAGAAACCAACATGTTTCCCAAGGCAAGTAGTGAGTGGCTTAAAATGTCACTCGATGCTATTTACCCAGCTAAGAAGCCAACCACTTAAAGGGTTCCTAGATACTAGTTACTACATCTTTCTTTCTAACTATCTAAGACTCTCCCCAAGTTGCACTGACTTCTAACTTTTATTTTAAAATTTTTATCTATAAAAATATGCTGAATGCCACTTTAAAAAAATGCCACTTTAAAAATGCCACTGAATGCCACTTAAAAAAATTAATTTTTTTTTTGGTCTCTCTGTTACTAAATGCACTTTTAAACAAAGATTGCAACTTATGCACAACTAGCTCTGTTGCATCAATACCATCTGCACCTGGCTTCAGGAGAGGAAAACCCACTACACCAGTAAGTATTTAGTGGTTAAATACCTTTAAGAATTAACCATGATCTGTGAGACTTGTTGTAATAGCCTGAGGAAGAATAAGAACTACTGAAACAGTCATTGTGTATCACATGCATGCACACAACACACAGCACACCTGTACAGAGACACTTGTATGTACCTGCTTTAAACAAATAGTTAGTGATTGAGCTGCACTCCAAGTAATTTTTCTTGGTCTTGTATTGTGTACCCTTTAGGTGGATCTGCAAGGATGAACCCCTATGTGTATCATGACTCACTGCAACATACTGCTGTTCCTGATCTGTTGTACTGTCAAGGTAAAGATGAGATGACCTTTCCCACAATCACAATTCCACTTCATAAACAGCAAACTTGAAATGGCTCAAATTCAAATTCAGGTGTCCCTTTCTCTTGAATTCAATCATGGGCTGTGGTAGAGCCTTATATTATAACATGCAGCATGTCTCAGTGCCCCGGTGAGAAGAAACATACTATACCAAAAATCCCCTAAGATCTATTTATAAGAAATTTGCCTTCAGAGTTTTTTCAATTTAAGCAGTGTATTTCATCCAAATGACTTTTCCTTGACATGACTGGAGTGCCAGCATGGCTGTAAAAGCTTTATTTCAGTGATGACTTCTTTCACAGTAACCACAGGGTTAGTGACCCACCACTAGTGTTAGATCACTTGCCAGTCACATGTTCCTTAGATGTGGAAAAGAAACCAGATGCATCAAAGGCACAACTGTAGCTAACACCATTTGATGATATTCCAAACTGTTGGAATTACCCAAATTTTCTGACTGCCATCACCCTTTTGCTCTCTTTTACGTACATCACCCTTTGCTCTCTTTCTCTCTCTCCATATTCAGACCAAGTTCCTAGTTTGTAAAATCTGCTACTCAAGAGAGGTCAAATTTGATCAGGGGAGTTTAATGCTAGTTTCAGTCCTAGATCACATTGACACCTACCTGTAAGTTCTAATGATTCTCTCTGGCTAAGAGTATTCTGTTTCCTTCACAGGGAACAACCATGGCATCCTACATTTGTAGGTTACTTTATGACATGTCCATGTAAACTGCAGGACAAGTGTAATTTAGTGATTTTGAAGTTAATAGTAGAAGGAACTTAATGTCACTGGTCCAAATTACCCTGTACTCAGCTCATCACATTTCCTCTGTAATGACACACAGGCAAACAGCCTTCTTCAGGTACTTCTCTATATGCCTCTTCTCTGACTCACCCTTCTGAGCAGAGGACACTAAGCAAAATTTGCCATTCTCTTAGTCTTTACCAAAAGAAAACTTCATGTAAGAGAGTCTCAGTGATTATCTGTAAATTCATGTCATATCCAGCTAGGAACATTAAAATTAATACCAACTCACGTTTTAAGACTATTGCTTTTTTTTTTCCCTGCAAAAGGAACTTTGTCACTAGCTTCTAAAGATTCTTAGTGCCTAACATGAGCAATTTTAGCTATGAGGTGGAAGGTATTATTTCTCAGAATAGAGAGATTTCCCAAATGCACTCACATTTATTCACACTTTGCAAAACCAATAACACGTCTCTTTATGGGATCAGGCAACCACCCTGACTGAATCCTATTCTGAAGCAACACATGCAACAATACTCAGCTAGCTCACTTGCCACCTACAACGAACGTTCATTATTCAGAAATTTGTCCTTTTCCCCCTCAATATGTGTGGCCTCACAGCAAACTTTCTAGTACAGTCAAGTCACAATAAACCCAGCTATAACTCTCAGATTTCACAACAGGGATATTGCTTCATTAAGCATTTATCATATTGAGGACAAAACAAAGAAAAATCTGATAGGTCTTTACTGTCAAGGGCATCTGGGACAGCTGATGATAATGAGTTGTTAAACTTACCCTTGAGAAGATATTTTCCAGAGAACTAGTGAAGGATTTCTTTGCCTTGTTTTTCAGAATGTCAAGTTTAAACCGGCCACCACTGGTGGTGCTTTCTGGAATTGCACTGTTAGAAATGACCTGTTGAAATGAGCAAGGACACCATTCAGCTTTGGCAACTATTTTTTTTAATTGTGAAGACTATTTCCAAAGACTAGAGCTGAACCAGGTTACATAAGAAACAAAATACCCTTGGCCTTATTAAAAAAACACCACAAACACACTACCTTCCTTCCAAAAAGAAAAACCCCGAACAAAAAAACAAAACAGTCTCCCAAACAAACAAACAAACAAACCCACAGTTAAAGGCACATTCCATCTGAAAGACTATATTGTAAAAGCATATCAGTTTAACAATACTGTTGCCCATTTCCTTTGCAAGATAAGTTCATAGTTTAAACTAAAACCAGTGCCCTCTTCATTCCTACTCTTCCTAGATATTATTGCTTGGAAGTGCAGATCAAAGGGGAAAGAAAACAAAGAGTTATCCTCACACCATAAGGAAATTCAGACATACAATTAATTGGGTGTCTTTCTTCCTGTCGTGTCCCCTCAACTATAAAACCCAGGAAAGCCACTATAAATTAAACCAGATTTTTTTTTTCCTGTACAGTCCTTTCTTAATTACAGTACCCAGCTTCAGGTACTGCTGAAGAAATCTAGCAGTGGTCCTACAAGTAATTAAGACAGCATTTTAATAGGCTGGGAAGGAGGAGAGGAATAAAACAAAACCAAGCTTTACCGACGGTGCTTCACCAATGTGGATGTGCGTTTTCTGCTTGGTCTCACAGAGCTGACGGAGATGTAAGATCACAAGTTCATTTTCTTCCTGGTCACTTTCAGGCTTCATTTTCTGTCAGTAACAGCAAAGAAAGGAGTTTGTCTTTCAAGTCATGATTTGCTATTTTTTCTTCCTATGTAAGTATCCCTTGAAATTAATACACTGATACACCAAACACCAGAGTGCACTATTATTATGCCAAATTGCAATTCTGTCTGTGTGCCTTCACACTCCTGGGCAAGATAGAGCAAAAACTGAAATGTTGCAGGCTGTAGAGAGAAGGGAGCCTTATGCCCTTACATTTTGTTTTCTAAGCCTGTTACTATACAGCTCTCTAAGTGGCATAAGGAAACCAAGCCACTCTATTCTTCAGGAACCCAGAGAGGAGCACAGCCTTTGGAAGCCCAAATCATTGTATACTTCATCCACTAGAGTACATCAGCTTACACCAGAATGTTGTGCCAAAATAAGTCAAAAAAGACAAATTCTGAAAATGCCGGACATGTTCCTGATAGCTGCATGTCCCTCCTGCTCTCAGCCTACTCCCACATCACTT
Source organism: Passer domesticus (assembly GCF_036417665.1). Lineage (NCBI taxonomy): Eukaryota > Metazoa > Chordata > Aves > Passeriformes > Passeridae > Passer > Passer domesticus. The sequence continues at coordinate 50,801,798 of NC_087475.1, read as the reverse complement.
TCAAGCAGGGAAACTTGTTTACAGGTGAAAAACTAAGCTCAGAACAAAAAATAAAGTCTATATAAGAACACAGAGTATCTCAGCAAATTTGGCAAACAAAACTTTTCAAACAGTGGTGTATCACACGAGTTTAAATGGGAGCATGTAATTTCATATGATTTTTGGCGGAAAAATAATAAATTCTAGATCAACTGCACAACAAACCAAACAAATCAAAATCAAAAATATCTAGTCCATTTTATTGTGGTCTTTTTCAAATTAGGAAGAATAGTTTCTAAGATACTACCTGAACACGTTCAAAAATGTCTGCTTGCTCGTTGTCAGTTAGCGATGACAGATGTCTCTGAATTACAAGTTTGGCTCTTGGTGGATAGAGTCCTAGGAGAAGAATGGACCATCAAAGATTCTAAAATGAACTCTCAAAACACTTTTTGAGCAACATGACAGTAGAAGATATAAACCTGCCCTTGAGTTTATACAAGTTAAATGTATGACAGTTGTATATCCAACATATACATGATACAAAATAAGTGAGGTTTTGCTAAACCTCACAATGGCTTTGTCTCCTTTCTTTAGCAGCAAAAATATAACCAGCAGCAGCTACGTGCCTGGCTCCTGTGTGAAATGTTGTGCTCTCTACCCCACCAATGATTTCTGTCCTAATGCCAAGAGATCACTGACAGCTGGAAGCCTGACAATGGTATGGGAGAAGAGGAGGAAAGGAACAGATCAAGGTAATAACAGGGGAGATAAACAATAGATAAAATACTTGGAATTTTTCAGATGCTTTTAACTGAAAAATTATGAATTAGGAAAAAAATTAAGAATAAAGGAAAGAATTTCTGGTACTCAACAAGTGCACATTTTGTCACAGAGGTAATTCTAGGAAATGAAAAAAATGTGATTGAAAACAAACCCCTTGAACCAGATGAAGATTTTTTTCCATCTAAGGCAGATGTCATTCACAGAAAATTGCAGTCAGAACAAATAAAATATATTTTTCAAAATCATGCAGCTTTAGGTTTGATTTTGCTAAACTTCTAGACTCAAAGTAGATGGATTAAAAAAAAAGGGACACTAAAATAAGTTCTTCAGTCACTAAATAGAAAGTTTATGAAGCTACCACTACAGTACTCTAGTTGCTCCCCCAAAAGAGATTTTATTTTGATACTGGGTGCTTTTCAAACTTAGACTGCCTTATACAGCAGCCTCTATAGTTTATCATTTACAGAAAACTCTCCCAGCTTAGCCTTACCACTTCTGAATACCTTTTGTTAAACATGGAAACTGTAAGTCACAGCCTAGCAAAATTTCACCCCACTAAGATTTTACACTTGGCTTTTCATCCGCCAGAGGGAAGCAAGTGGCAGCAGTGACTTTCAATGAATGGGAGAACTGTAAATATCGAGCACCACCATAACCACACCAGAAAATACAAGACTATTTGCTTTTTGTAACATGCTTGCTTTTTGTTTTTACATGCAATGCTTTGCAAGGACACATAGCAGAGTGACTATAAAAACAGGATCCTAACTTTTTAAAAAAAATTCTATCTTGTAAGACTTTTTGCATATGTTCTGGCATACATCACTTCCAGAGACACCACAAAAGTTTGTCTATTCATATTTGAACGCAGGGTCTTGTCTTAATTTTCTTGATTAGGTATTAATCTCCTAACTTAATAAATTATTTTCCTATAATATAAGTAGATCTTGCAGTGTGTGAGGGAATAAATACAAAGAAGGAAAAAAATAACCACATACAGGAAAGAAGAAACACACAGGAAAGAAAGATCCTTTTTGATCATGAATATCTTTTTATGAATCATTTTGAAAGCATGCAACAAAAAAAACCCAAACGAACAAACAAAAGAAACAAAAAACCCAAACAAAAAAAAAAAACCAACAAACAAACAAAAAACAAACAAACAAAAAAACCTCAAACAAATGGAAGGTCCACTGGTGGGTTTTTCTGCTCTGCTTAAGAAGGGTACGATGATGAAAGAGTATGTATTTATAGCAGAATATTCTGTGTGCAGTATCATTACTGCTAACTGTCCATCTACATACAGAGAATGCAAACTGACAGTATGCAAGAATTGCATACCGTGATACTTTTCCCTCTGCTCTTATATTGGCTAAGTTATTCCTCTAGAAAACTCAGCAAACCACAATTAAAAGATAAACTCAGCTGCTACCTTCAATTCTTTCACAAAGTTTGTGCAATGAATGCATAGGGCAGGCCTCACACAGTTTGATCTGTGTCTTGGCATTTTGCAGGGCTGCAGCAGTGCTGAAGGCTTGCTTCAGGGTCAGCATTACCTCATCAACCTATATGGGAAGGAGGGAAAAGAGTATATAAACAAAAATACGTGCCATATATACAAAATCAGATTTATAAATCACATCCCAGGTGCTTTACAATTAAAGGAAAAGGCAAAACCATACAAATCCATTTGCTGTTTTCTAAAGAGATCAAGGCTGAATTTACAGCTTTCTGCCTTTTTTGTAAATGATCAGTATCTTTAAGTTCTGCCAGACAGTGTAATTTTGATGTCTAACTGCAGCTACTCAAGTTTACTGGGAAAGTACCCACTATTTTAAGAAGCTGCAAGTGAGAATTTTTGGCTTGAATATATGCTGTCTAAATAAAAAGCATTAATTTCTTTAGGTTCAAGTCTCTCCTGTAAACTGCACATATTCCCTCTTAACCTCTGTCATCCCACCACTAAACCATTTTAGCAGCAGCCCCCACAGACCCATGCCCACTGCCAGACAGGAGCCTCCCACAGCAGCTCACTTTTCTGCTGGAACCAGACTGCCTACCAGCTTCACCACTATCACTACATAGCCTTAAGCAGTGCTGGCCTGCCCTGCAGTGAGCCCTGCTCCTCCCTCTGCTGCTCCCACCAACACAGCCGTGCTGTGCTCCCACACACCAGCACTAGGAAAGCTCAGCTTGTATCCAGCAAAGGTTGAGCTCACAGCATTTCTCCACATTCATTCAAATATGCTCCCAGACAAAGGACTTGAAGCTCCCATCTATGTATTTCAGGGGAATACAGTGCTTTTTTAAGGGTCTGTTACTTGGGAGAGAAAAATAAAAAAAGAGTAAAAAAGGAACCCGAATATAGAAATTTGAACTAGTTTGTGTCCCAGTATGTGTAGGTTTGTTTTGTTTGCTTTAAACCTCACAGTTTTAAGCATTACCAATAATTTCCCTTCTTAGCAATAAAGCAGAATATTGAACAGTGAATGTCCATCTTGCAGCATGGACTGCTAAGTTTTTTAAGTTGGCTACAGTCCCTCTCCAATGCAAGATCCACAGAACAGTGCTAAGCATACGGATTTATGACTATCCTAAAATCATAAGAACTGTAACACAAACTGTAAGTAGGCTTACAGCAAATATACACAAGTCTCCCAACACAGGCTGCCTGGCCGTGGAGAACCTGGAAAGGTCTGCCCTGCCACCAGGGTCCATCTGAGTGACTGCATCCGAAAGTAGCTCAGGAACGTTTATTTCATATTGCAGTGTGGGCATACACACAAGAATGAGCAAAGAGGTTCTTAAAAACATGGGGGGTTTATACACCACTTAAGCCTTTGAATTATGTATGGTCAGATTTATCAATAGGTCAGATGTCACGTTTTCTGTTATTACAATGATAAAGCTGATCTCATAGCAAGCTCCTATTTTGACAAAAATGCAGCTTCAGCTGCCATGGTACATCTAGAGCTGTTCGCTGTTTGAAGTTTTATTGATGCAAATCTGTTCACTCTCAAGCTACTCAATGGATTAACAAATTACATTTTCAGCTAAACAGAAAAGTGATTTTTTAAGTTTATCTCAGAAAGAGTTAGCAGCTGTTACAGCATCATCAAACAAACACGTTTCAGAACAGGAAACAACTTCTTTTAAAGCGTCACAATCTTCAAATAAAAATGGAGTAGTCAAAATTATCTCCTGTATGCATTTCACACTATTGAGCTACCTGTTATCAGTAAAATCTGTGATATCTGGAACTTCAGTTTATTGATACATACTTTATACAATGTTCAATGTACTTTTTTTATAGTTACACATATCCATGAATACTATGGTTTTCTTCTTCTGTGATCAGATGCTGCTATTTTCTTCTCCTGAGGAACAAAACAGACTACAGGGAAAAAGCTAAAGCCAGATGTAGACTTAAGACACATGCAGGATCAGCCAGCAGTTTAAACCCTGCCCTGAAGGGTAGGTTTGGGTTTTATCATCAGCTTTGTTACTGGTTCAATACATGTCTTTACATGTTTAATGGGGAACCAAGTCTCTCAACAGTTAGAACTGGAAGAGTAACAATCAAATACAGAGCCCAAATATGCTCACAGTCACACACCCATACGGATTCATCTATTTGTTACTGATACCTGCATCAGCAGAGCAGCAGGATATGGCTGTGTATGAACAGAATGTTCACATTTCCCACTGCAAATCTGCATGTGCACAGCTGACGTCTTGCACCTGAGCAGACGGGAGCATTGGGGCTCAGCTGACACAGCAGAATAACAGAGACTCCTGTTGTTCAGGAAATGCCTTGGAAATGCTCTGATGAAATGGTTAGGATCATTAATAAATACTCACCAGAGACTCACTTGCACACTGGAACACATAGCAAATATACTGACTTAACCCAGGTTCCACAGATTCTCGGCAAATAAAACCAAAGTGATCAACGTGTTTTATACCCTAAAAGAGTTTAAAAACAACATTAGTGGACTATTTTATAAACAGGTATAGTTTCCAAAAATTTGAATAACTATAAATGCATACTCCTAATGTTCTATTTTACAGGTAGTAGAATTATTTTTAAACTGCTTTTTGTATTTAAGTTGTGTAAAGATCTTTATATAATCAAAACCAATGTTATACAGCAATAAATCTGGACCAGAATTTGAATTTTCAGGGAAGCAAAGCAAACTTAAGACTGCTGGGTTGTATTTCGAATTGCCTCCACTGTGAAAATTTGATTTTATAAGCCATGCTAAAACACAAGACTGGAGAAGTATAAGGGTAGCAGCAGAATCTTGCTTTCCTGTGTTAGGACCACACACAAAAAAAAAAAAAAGAAAAAAGGAAAAAAAAAAGGAATGAGTAACAACCTACAGAATTCCAACTAAATTCTGAAATACATTATTTGAGACTGAGTTACATACCAGATGTTTCAAGACTTACTACACATTACTACTGACACTTTTTTCCAAGATCTTAGTACAACAGCTTGACAGGGAATGCTGCCTTGCTAAAAACAGCACTGAGAAGATCAAAGACAGCTGCTTCCTAAGAAGCACTATATTCCCAGTCTCAATTCATGGAACATGACTCACTATTGTTAAAGCTCTTGCCAATGTTTTTATCATCTGAGTATGGTAATGGTAGATTTTCTCCAAATGAAAGCCTAATCCCTCAAGTTCAAATACAACAAAAATCAGAACATGGCGGCTTGGATCCATCTCCAAAGAAAACACCTGTATCATAAAAGAGAGGAGGAGGCAAAGCAACTTGCCTGTCACTACAGAAAACACTCTAGACAAAATTGGAAATCCAGTACGTGACAGCATGAACATATTGTCACCACACACTGTTTTTAAAAACAAAATTCCAAAAGTCACTTTTGTGCCACTTAAAACTTAAAAGGTGCAGCGGGCTGCTAAGATGACACAAATGGCATTAGCTGAACCATAGTCCAACTAATCTTGACTTAATTTTCTCGTGACAGATGAAGTCTTCAAAAGCATAAAATAAAAAAAGGTCAGTTGTATACACATGTTAATCTTCAGAACAGTGAAGTGTTGAGCTCTGTTTTGCAAGAAAACATAATTATTAAAGGTGGTTTGGTGAGATGCCAGTTCCCTCCCTACTGACAGTGCCTGAACAAGTCTACTGCTGTCCTGACTTCTTAGTCTCCACAGGAGAACATTTGAGGGGGGAGGCAGATGTGACACTTGCCCTACTGAAGCCCAAATAGGACAGTATGTTCCTAAATCAACAGTACTTCCATCACATTTCCTTAAGATGGTGGATTTAAGAGGTCATGACAAAAGAGCCAAGTTTTCTGTTGTTCTGGGTTCCCTCAAGGGGAAGGTTTCAACAAGAAAACTTCTAAAGCTATCTGATATCTGAGTTTAGATTGCACACACAGAGGTTTATCATGAATCATGTCTGCTGCTTGACAATCATATGGAGTGTGGATAATTACATGAACGCAGCAGCTCAACCATGCTTAAGCGATAGGATAAAAAATACCTTTATTAGACCAGACTAAGTGAATCCATAATGGAAACTGGCAATAACATCTCCTTTTCATTGTTTGTAAAATTTGGAAGGACAAATATTCCTAAGCCACAGTCCCACAATACATAATAAATCACTGTCCTATAAATCCGTAACAGAGGAGCCCTGGGGCTAGCACCAAGTTCTTAAAGGAAGTACTGGTGAGGTTTATGCAACCAATGCTTAGTCTTGAACAAATTAGTATTTTATTTCTATTGAACTCAGAACCCCCTTGACTTCTCTAAAGTAACTGTTTCACATTAAAAAAAAAAACCAAAACGCAGAAAAAAACAAACAAAAACCTCAAAGTATTGCAACTGCCTCTTTGAGTTATTCTTGAATGCAAAGTAACAGAAGCTTTTCTCCAAATAAAGTGAAGAGGTGGAGTGAAAAACACCTCCAAAGTCCAACATACACAATTAGCTGACACTGTTTACTGTACAAAGTTATTTTCCTGAAGGAAAGCTGGGCCTTGAAGGTTTTCCATGGCCTTATTGGTCACCATACTTTAAAGTCAGGAGATAAAAGGTTGTCTCTAGTTAGGACTGTGTTGTTTGACAACTATAAGTATGTATACACAACCTAGGAGCCCAGGTTGAAGTGTCACTTCAGTACACTCAAAAAAGCAGGAGAAGACCCAAGTCATCTGCAAATTCTGCTTTCCATACCTCTGCTTTAAGAATCATTTTGATCTGTATCTATTATAAAGCTATTACTACATTGTTTGATTATACTGTCTTGTTCTGTATTTGCAGCAGCTTTTTTCTTCTACTAAAAGCAATACAAATTGTATTTAAAATGTAGAGCCAATTTAAGGACCTGGACCTTTAGTTGGTAGCTCAAGACTCCACTTCATTTACAAGTACTGCCTAGTTCTTAATTTGTCTAAGCATTGGTAGCCCACTCATGCAAGAGCAGACTGGTTATTAGCATTAAAATGAATGCACTTGGAGGTGAAATACAGGTTTAGAGAATGACAAAAGCATACTTTAAACTAGAATAATCATGCTTAAATGTTGTGATGGTGTGATGATGTAGAAGAGATAATAAAGTAAGACCTCAAACCAAAAAGTGTCACTAGTGCTGAACAAGAGCAAGATGGAAAGGTGAACATCTTGGCCTTGACATTTAACTTTACAAGAAATAATTATTTATTACTGAACATAGCGAGGTACACCTATCATCATATTCTCCAGAAGAAATGATGCATGTGAACTGCTATTATTCTGAAGGGTTGATTTGATTCCCTCCTCCTTTCACTCTGAAGGTTTTCAGGAACTTGTCTGCTCAGAAACAAACAGTACACTCAGAGCATCCTGCTTCCAAAAACATACTTAATACTCTCCCAAATCAGAAATAGTTTATACTTTGTTTGCTGATGAGTGATTGAAGTTGCTGCTATTACACAGCTCAGACTGGTTATTTTGCACTCATATTTTCTGGACTTTTCTGGAAAAATAATTCTACATTTCTTTTTTTCTCTTGCCTATAGACCAGCAAGGCAACACAGCTGAAGAACAAATAAAATCTTCTTTTTCTCCTGATGATCTACATATTGCTTCTTATTAATGCTTACCTGAGAACATGAGGAGATATCTTTAAAATTCTTTTCAAACACCACAGATTTGGTATCTGGGCTGATGAGGTTAACTTCAAACCTTCCAACCTAAGGAAGAGAAAAATAAATCTAATTTATGACCATCTTGGGGGTATAGCATTTACAGCAACAAAAATGTCAGAATCTTGCCTTTTCTAGCTCACATAGAGTACCTTTTGGCACAACAGCTTACTCAGCAGGAACAAGGGTGCCAGGGTGCTGTAATTCTGCCCATGTTGAGTAAGAATATTTCAGCGAGAACAATACACTCAGCTGAATAACAAAACTTACTTGGAAAAACCACAGTTTTTCTTCCCCTCTTCCACCTTTTTTCTTCGAATTATTTTAGTCCAAAGATCATATGTGTGACAGACAATACTAAAACCTTTAGGAAACTATGTGGCTGAATTAAAAGCTTAAAAAAAGAGGGATTCCTGGTTTTTAAATTATACCATAGATTAACTGAGAAACTAAGATGATACTTTTTGGTTTGTAGTAATTCCAAATGAGAAAGAGTAGCTTCTGCAGCAAACTACCTTTCAGCTTTCCCAAACTGCTCCTCAAGCCCATGGAATTTGTTCTACAGACCTCAGATTTTTTCAGCTAAATCCCGTTCATTCCTAGTGGTAAGCTGTGGCTTTCTGAAGGGCAATGCATTCTTACTTCAGATATCATTTCTCCAAGAGAATAAAAACAAGAATGATCCTTAAAACAAATGGAAAGACAAAATCCAGGCATTTAGCCCACTGTTATTTTAAGGTCCAAAGATTCTTCCTTTTATGGGTCACCTCCTTTATGTGTCCTTCTGTTTTCCCAAAACAAGTTCCAAAGATGTGAAATGCATTTCAGGTAAGAGAAGAAATAACCACTGGAGTCTGAAGGAAGAAGCCTTCAGTGCAGAGATGTTTGAATACTCATCTGATAAGGAGGAGTCATTAATATAAATTATCAAAAAGAGACTGCCTCAAACACAAGGCTGTGTAAGTTTCATGTAAAGTTTTTTTCTTTTTAAGTGCAGAAAAGAGAGGTTTTCTTTGCATGGTAGTTTTCACTGAGCCTCTTTTTGAAAGAATATTCATGTTTTTCAGCTAGGTTCTAAATACCACCAACACAGACAATCCAGAACTGCATATAAAATAATTATTTCACTAAAAACTCTGCTCCTTTAAGTGATTACTCCATAAATAATTACTTTTTCTTAAAATTTGCCTGAGCTCATGAGTTGAGGTGAAAGTTCAGCTACTTGTGTTCCAACCATTTCTGAACAGATACGAAAGTATTTATGATAAATAATGAAGCCATACTGGATCCATATCATTTATCTTGCAAATCTTGTCTCAAAATGCAGAGGGGAAGAAGATAACAGGAAACTGCTCGTCCTAGAACACACCTGGAACAACATTGTCCTGTTCTTCTCAGAATCAGAGGGCTGAACGTGGCTGGGAGCACTTGCGTGTCTTCTGCGGGACTGTGTTTTCAGGTTTGTGTCGTGAACCCTTCTCTGCATCACTGCAGTGACGCTGCTGCACCGGGAGCGGAACTCCTGCTGCTCGTCAAAGCCAGAGTCCTCCAAAATCCTCTCTGGAAAGAAGCCACGAGTGCTGGCCAGGTTGGTCAAGTTGGTCTGGCTGCCAATTGTAAACATTGCAGCCCGCCCTGAGGTGCTGTTGGGGCTGTCCAGCTCCTCAAAAGGGCTGTCCAGAGGAGAAGCTGGCACATTTTCTTCACACAGGGGCAAGTCCAAACTCGACTCATTATTGCGCTGCTCGTTTAACAGTTTCAGGCGCTGGCGCTCGTGAAGGCTGAATTTCTCTATGCAGTCGTCAATTAGTGTGGAGGGAGCTTTCTTGTGAGCCACTGTCACCTTCCCACAGTACAAGACCTCAAATTTTTGAGAGTCGTAGAAGGCATCTTCACTATCCTTAGCTGGTTTGGCATCTTCTTTCAGTGCTGCTTTAGAGACTTGTCTTATGCTGCTGATGACATCAGGAACCTAAGGGGACAGTGTGAAAGGCCTTTTTAGTAACCACAAATGAGACAGCAGAGACAGTGATGCATCAAGCATTTGTTAAGGTAAGTGTTTACACAAGCTATTTCCCCAGCAGAGTGCCACAAGCTTCTTGGCAAAGAATATAAAATCAGCAAAGTCTAAATTCTGTACGGACAATTTATGTAGTGGAAGCAGAGCAAATAATTTCTAATTTTTTTCTTGGAATGTCTCCCAGTACATAAGGTTTTAAATTACCAGAAGGTCGATTGGCAAATGTTCACATCCTTTTTGTTTGTTTGTTTTTACTGACACTACTTCTCTTTCCCATTGTCCTCTGCCCACATTGACATGTTTTACTGCTGTGCTCTGTAAAGGGCCATCACTGTTCCTTTGTTATTATTTTACAGAGACACTTATTCAATTTTTAAGACTGTTTCGGGAAGTTTTGTGGACGAGAGACCAGCAATCTCCATCAGTGTCAACTGACAGTTTTGGAATAGAGGTAGCAAGAATATGGACATTTTACTGAAGTACCAAGTACAACTGCATTAGATCTCACTTACTATCAACTATAAAAACCTTGCCCCATCTATTCTATGACACAGTTCACCTTAAGGTCACACTTCCCTGCTGCCCCAGTCATTGTAGAATTAAGCAGCACACACAAATCTCTCTTCTCTGCACAGAGACCTGCTCTACCCTGTAGGGCGAAACTGCCTATCTCCAGAAGAAGCTCACAATTTCAGTCCTGTACCACAGTCTTTCAAAGACACCTGGTTCTTCCTCCATTTTATCCCAAACTCCCTGAGAGGAGTCTGCTTTAAGTACCGACATATTTAATATGTGAGCTAATTTTACATTTTGGCTTCACAAAAGAAAACAAGGACTTCCCCAACTCTACTAACTGTAGATCAGAGTGTTAATAGTTGCTCTTTTGACAGTACCTACTCTTCTGAACCATACCCTCTTTCCCATGTCCCATTTTCTCTAGAACTATAATGAATAGCATCACACTAAATGCATTGGGGAAGTTACTAGTAACAATGAGATAGAGAATATCAATCCAATTTTCTTTGCAAGAGAAATCAATTCTCAACATTCAACTAATCCAATATAATCAACCAACAGTTTTTGTATTCTATACAGCTTCCCGCCATAATATTTGATATTTTTCAAATAATGTTTCTATTAAAAGAAGGTAACTTTGAAGTTACACCTTAAATAATCCATGCTCTCTACAGTATCTCTTCCTTTCAGTCACACGATACCAGCTGAAGCTTGCTACTGAGGCAGCAATCTCACCTACCAACACTTTCTGCAAGTCAGAGTGGAAAATTACCTCATCTTAATCCCCATCTCCCATTACACACTCCTCATCCCTTGGGCATTCAACTCAAATTTGCTTCCAGTTCATTTATTGCAAAATGAAGTTCAATTATCCTAAGGTCTGCTGACCCTTTGGCTTCTATCCCTTTAGACGTCACCATCATCTCAGTTTTCAGTGAGGCCAAAAGCCAAGTCTAGATCTGACACAGATACCAGAGTGGAACTGTTCTTCCCTCATTTTCACTACCAGGCTGCTTTGCCACCATCCAAGGTGCACTTCCTCCCAGCCATGGCAGTTCAGCCGGACATGCAAAACCCTCACCTTGCACCTGCCTGTTTGTACTCCAAGATGCAGCTCTTTTTCCACTAATTGGTCTCTTATTCTCTCTATGGCCTGTGCTTAAAGAAACTCTAGAGTTTAAATTCCTTAGTTCTCTATTTTAACAAAATTCACAAACAGGCTACCTTTTAATTAAAATTTCCCTTTTTAGAATCCAGAAGCTCTTACAGGGCAATTCACGCATATATCTATTCAAAGTACAATGAGAAATTATAATTATATTCAAAATGCATACATTTTACACAATCAACTAGAGTAACTACTGTCAGCTGTTTAATCAGGAATTTAATTTTTTTAGAAGTGTACCATCACTTCCACTCCAGTAACTGGGTTTTGCCTCCTGCCCATCACCACTGAGACAAAAACACTGGATATACCCAAGTCTTTCTAAAAATACTCAACAGCCTCCTAACACATATTTCCCCCTCTATCCCCAACCAGCAAATGTCAAAATAGGCTGGGGATAATACAGTACAAATTCTACCCCAACAGTAATACCCATCTATTCCCTCTTCTGTCAGAGATCTCCCTCACAAATGCACAGTTTTAAGCAATTGCAATTCTACTCAGAACAACCCACCACCCTAAGTATCCTGCAGTTTATCACTTCTATTTCCATCTTTTCCAGATTGTGTATGCTCTTCAGACACTACATTTCAGCTACAATTATTATTTCAGTATCTCTGCTCCTTAAAAAGCTTTTGCAATACATAAATTGCTACAGTATTTTCACTTGTACATAAAGGGATCCTGGCATTAGAGCAGGGGTTTCAGCTCATACAGCCCAAACAATCCTTATTCCCTGCTTTGTTTAGGTAAACTTTTTTACAGACTATGTTATTTTTTTGGGTGCTCTCTCATCAGCACTCACTTTTTCTCTTCTTTTCAACCTATAGACAGACTAAAATAAAATATCAAAGTGAACATTTTAAGAGCTGTTTAATCTCTATGATTGAATATGAATACTTTTCTTATAGAGAGATGAAGAGAAAAACAATGTAATGCAATACCGGGATTCACAAATGATAACTAATATCTGTCAGACAGCCCAGAACCAGTTCCAGATGCTTGTTAGTTGTTTCATGGGTACTCTCACTAGCATGGTGTAAAAAACAGCTTCAACTATAACATTCAAGACAGATACTAACATTTCCAGGCTACGAGTTGTGCACATGAATTTTACTGGTTTTTAGTGTACAGGAGTAACTGTGTGCTGCTGATGTACTCAGTGACTGACAATGTGCCAGCCCATGCTGTTAGACCTGACCCTCCTCAATGCCAGAGTGACACCTTCTTATCCAGAATCAAGAGCTACTTGTGAGATGTACCTGAGGAGAATACAGTATTTTCATGTAAAGACTGGACTTTGAGCAAAACTGCTAAGTGGGATCAAGAAACTAAATAACATTTTGCATCTGTGTTTTCCTGAAATTCAAGATGCAGAAAAAGTTACATAGTTATCAATCACACATCCCAGTATGGCTTTTTACACATTCCTTTGGCATATATCATTGGGTTTTGACATCTCGGTCCTCTGTGTATCAAGAAACCCCAGTCAACAGTTTCACCATAGAAGTTGGGTAACTTTTTTGGATTTGGATGTCAGTTTATTATCTCTTAATGTCAAAATTGCAGGGCAAAGTTAGACAAGATAATAAGCAGAATTGAGCTTTTAAAATACTGAATTACTTGATAAAAATCCTTAACTACTTTCAGAAATCAGTTTATGAATATTAAGGTGACAGACTCTTGAAACAGTCAAAACTTACTAATGTGTTTCCAAGTTCTAATATTTCCCTGCAGAAGTCCCATTAAATTAAGCAGCCAGAGGGGAGAAATGGGATTCTTACTCCTGAAATCCACAGGGCCATTAACAATCTTCCTGGACATTTACTACCAGCTATTATAGTACAGCAAAATTATAAGGTTAAATGAGTTATTGTATAGGTTTTCAGTATTCACCTGAATAAAAAGAAATTAAATCCTTAAAATGTTTAAGCGATTGATCTATTTAACATACTCAGATTTTTTTTTTTTCAAGCCTTTAACACAGTTACGTCAAGAAGAAAGACTGGATGAGACAGGGCTACACAGTGTATTCTCAGGGCAAGAGAAGAACACTTCCAGCCCAAACAAACCCCATGGTGGGACAATTCAAGAAGACTTAATTCTCCCAGATTTTGCCTCTCCCAAATCCCAGGGGCCTATCATCTTTTTCCAAATATTGTTGGACAGAGAAGGAAATGACTATGTTCCAAGGGAGTTGCACAAGGCTGCTCAGTCCAGAAAGTGCTGGAACACCAGTTCCCAAACACAGAAACATAATGTAGGGCATGATTACAGGTTTTTTTTCATGAATTTCCCTATACTGCTGAGTAGCAGCAGACTGTTCCATGAATCAGAACAAGAAAATTACCCTCTACCCCAATACACCTACTCAAATGTGCTGGAACAGCACACAAAGCTTTCTCCAATGCAGCAGAGACCTCATGCTTGAACAGCAACAGGTACACTGAATCTTCTCAGGTATTAATAACCTGAAATCAAACAAAATGGATCTGAGGGCTTCAGGTGAGCTTTCTTCCCCTCCAGGATGTCAAGAGTATCCATGCCTGTCAGGAAGAAACAGCAGCATATGTACTTTAAGACCCTTGAAACAGTGCCCACAGTAACTCCTCAATCTCTGAACAAAGCTGAGAGATCTCAAGAGCAGAGATCCTTCCTCAGGCCTGTTCCAAACAATGCCCCCAAATGCAAGAGGCCAATAAGACAAGGATGGACAGTGGGTACCATAAGTACAAAACTAAACTGTGATACTAGTTTGGCTCTTCAGTGTGAACAACACTACAAAATTTGGTTGAGAAAAAAGAAACCAAAAAACCAAACCCCAATACCAATACCAACCAAACAAGACTGCAAAGTAAGAGGCAAGTAACAAGTGCTCCCTAACGTCACTGAAAAGGCAATATTTTCCTCCAGGGAAATATATTTAATCTAGTAAGAGTAATTACAGAAAAAGAAAAAAAAAACCTCACACTTGAGAACCCAAATCAATTTTTTAATTCACATCTGACTAGCCTAAGATTGTATGAACCAGTCTTAACCCAAACAGACCATATTCCTTACGTGGGGATTAAAAAAGCAAAAGTTAGCTGTACTCAAATGAGAACAGATGGCACCAGCCAAGCTCTGCATCACCTACAATTACATTCCAATCAGAAAAAGCAACATAATAAATAAAGCATGACACTGACACAAAATTCATTTACCACAGGCAGTAAGAGTTTTGATAGTCACAACTAATGACAGCACCAGTTTAAACCAGATAATCCCCAATCTCCTCTATTTGTACCCCACACTTACGATCTTGCTTAGAGACCTTTTGAGCTACTGCAGCACATCGTCCATTTGGCCAGACACTGTAGAACAAGGTGGCAGCACTCAGCTAATTCCTGCTCTGCAATTTCAAGGGCTAGATGTAGCTGTGTCCCTTGTGACTAGACCTGCAACAGTGTGAATTCATAAAGGAGAGCAAACACCTTCCTCATGCATCAGTAGCACACTGCACAAAGGGCATGTGATTAGTACTGCCAAGAAATATTCTACTATACATCAAGACACTTCACTGTGTTCTACACAGAATATTATCTTCATGTTAGAAAGGAACATCACTTTAAGTGATACAAGGAATGCAAGGTCTTTCCTCTGACCAAAGTGTAGATTAAAGCCAAAGGGAGAACTGCAGAAAAGTAATTACCACCAAATTCATCTCATGTTATGTAACTAGATTTTGCTAAAATTAATTCCAACTGCCACAACCCTTAAAACCTCAAAAACAGAACTTCAGTTATGAGTATTTATCACCAATATCTTTAAGTTGCAAAACAGAGAGACTGTTGAGCCTACTAAATCATGCCTGATGCAGCGTAACAATAGAACATTTTGTCACATGTCTAGAAAGGGCAGAGCATCTCCATTGTAACACTACACGCTTTCTTGAACAGCAGTAACAGAAGTGGAAACATTAAAAAAAAAAAAAAAAAACAACAACCCTTTGAATTTACAAGAGCCTCCAGTGAAGAAAGGTGAATGTCCCCTTTTGGCTGGAGGGATAACTTTCAAATGCATCCCTTTGTAATTACTGAGTAGTGCTTTCAATTTTAATCCAAACTTAGAACTTGAATGCTATGGATATTGCAAAGAACAAAATTCACTGTCTGGATTCCATTATTTCCACAGATGAAGAGAATTTCACTGTGCAGAGATGCTGTAGCTCATTATAATTTGTGTCTAGCTTCCACATGGACAATTTCAGTCTGGAATTTATTAACAAAGCAAAGCCCCTCATCATACTGTAAGGTTTATAAACCTAAGTGTGACTGTGAATTACTTATCTAACAAACATGCCTAACAAATGTGGCTACTTAATGACAACATTTCTAGCAAGGCAATTACTTTCAAGACAAGGAAAAAGCTCAACCCCTCTCACTCCATCCCCACGCAAAGTGCAGTGGCAGATCCCTTCCACTGCACAAAGAGCCAGGAGCTGAATGAACTTCCCACACACACACACGACAGGAGCAGTCAGTACCTTCTGGTGTGAGATCCAGCTCAGAAGCAGAGGCATGTCCAAGCAGAGCTGTCACCAAACCTCAGTGTCATGAACACCAAAGAGTCAGGAACAGACTCCTGGGATAAGAGAGTGCAGAAAGGATCCCCCTCTCACAAAGGGCTGGCAGTGCTGTCACGGCACTTCCTCAGGCTCGTTTCATGATATCACAGCAGAGCCAGAAATCCGTGCGGCCGTTATTCTTCAAAAGTATTTCCTGACTCGGGGCTGGAAGCGTCCGCACTGCTGGATTTGAATAATGCACCCCACTCATCAACAAGCTATGTACACTTCAAAGCAAACAAAAGAGAAACGGGATACTGTTCGGAAATCAACACCCTGCGCTTTGCTAATTATTGGGAGTTTGACATCTATCAATAAGAAAGCAATGCAATGTGAGAAAAAATGAGGAGCAATTGGAATGAGTTTCCTTTTAGTTAGTGTTAACTTGCATATCCACAAGATAGGAGAACCCAGCCACAGCGGTGAAACATGAACAGAGACAAAACAAGCTGCATATCATATCCTGCTATGTACCAGGCATTTGCAAGGAGGCAAAATTCTTATCTTTAAAAAAAACCCAACCAAATGCCAGCCAAAGTGCAGATATCCGTAACTATTCTCAACTAGAAAGAAGGGTGGGAGAGGGAAAAAATTGTTTTCCTTTAACTGCTATAAATGTTTTTACTGCCAGCCAGTTAGTCCAGTGCTAATCATTCGGACCTGTTGTACTTCTAAAACTGCTGCATTCTGCAGCTTTCCACTCTGGTGACAGAGCTCCACTTGCCAGTTTTCACCATTAAAAATGCATCTTTCCAATAAAAAGATAAAAGACCAGCTCAGTGTCATTCAACTTATGCAGTCACACAAGAAATTTGCTGACTTTGTGTATGCTAGAGGTATTTAGACTCTAGAACAGAAGAATCTGCCTCCATCAGCTGACTTACTGCTAAAGGAATACTGATATCTTTGTTTTTACAGAAATAAGGAGGATTTTCAGCCAAGAGAAATGCTATCTCAAAGAGAAAGGAGTAACAGCCAAATTACTAAGCATTTCTATAACCCATCTGCACTTACTGTACAGTCTAAAAATAACAGTTTAGAAAACTCCAAGTCAGGTTCTCAGCAGGCAGTAATAAGCATCTGCCAGCAACTCCAATTCATTCTGCTGCATGTCTGGGCCAACACAAGCCCAGTAGCAGAAAGCTGGAACACAGGGGCTGGCAAAAAAAGTTTCAGTGAAAGCAGTTTTTGGAGCTTCAAGCTACCTGCTATCCCTGGCTGCTAGTGCTTTCACATTACTTCTCTACAGGCTCATGGATTTAGCCAAAGCTTAAAGCATCAGAAAACACATTAAAGTTGCATAAAGGAACATTAAAGGATTGCATAGAATAAAGTTTTGCTTTCAGGAGACAGTCTTCCTCCTGCTTGCCCAGCCTATATTTTTCCCAGATGACTGGTCAAGACGCAGCTAGGGTTGCTTCTAAAGAACTGCTACAGAGCAGTGCATGTATTTTACTCTGACATTCAGCCTCATGCCACACATTGGGGAGATCGCATGCTCCTGCCGAAGACAAAGCTGAAGACTACTACTACTACACCACCCTGAAGAGAGATCATTTTTTTAGATAGGTAAGCTAAAATGAAATCAAATTCAGTTTTCAAAATAATTCTTACTGAAGACCAACTCAGGAATTACTTACACTGATGAGTTTTGATACAGTCAACAAGCACAAAAAAAATACCAGAGTTGCACAGCATACACTTAGCAAACCATCACAGTATCTATTTGCAGCTGGAAACTTGTGGATCACCTAACACATTCTGTGTGCTACACACACACACACAAGGTGCTTTTACGCCAAATATCTAAATTTAAGTAAGCAGTATAATGATAGAAGGTGGATCAAGTTACTTAACAGGAAAGAATGTCAAAGAGTTACACGATGGTTTAGATGCCTGAGCAGACAATAGGGTGCCTTTCTTTATGCAAGCACTTGAGAGTGGTGTGTATCCAAGAACTTCAGGGATGGCAGTGACAGCACAGCACAAGGAGGATTCTTGTACTCAGTATTTTGCTCCTATGTTTAGGTCAGTCAGGCTTGATGCTTTTCCACCTTTCAGGTACAGCTAAAATTCACTCAGCTTGAGTACTCTGCAAGCCACAGAAGTGTCAGTACAGAGGTCTCATGACAATCCTTATGCTCTTCAATAAGTAGATTAGCAAAACAATTAATCTACCAGATTTATACTTTGAGCATATGCAAGTTTGTTTCCAAGTTTAGGACACAGTTCTAAACTGTGAAAGGCTTAGCAAACTACAGCTTGCTTGGAACAGCAGCTCCTCTTAAACTTCTTTAACCCAAGTTCTTACAAACTACAAAAGTACAAATTCAGATATTAGCTAGGTATTTTCTCCTGAAAACTGTGTTTTAGCTTAATTTGGCAGTTCTAGTAAGAGGTTTCTAAAAGATGTTGTTTTTAAAACTCCATCATGTTTAACACATACCCTATTTTTAAAAGGGCTTGCCTGAGAAGATAAGGCTGTCACGTGGACAGTCCCAAACAATTAATGCATTCTCTGCATTCATTTCCTTTTGGGGGGTGGGTGGGAAAGTTGGAGAGCTCATTGAAGCATTTTGCCCATTTATGGTCACTATCTACTTCTCCAACACAGATCAGAAGATCATGAACTTAATTTTAGCAGATTTAAAGTGGCAATACTGAAATAAATGCTCTATATGCACCATGTATAAGAAGGTGGCAATTTTTAAATTCTGTAGTTTCAGATAGAAGATCTCAAGATTTTAAATTTAAAATATTAACTAACATGTTGATTCACTATGAAATGAACACACTTTGGTCTGGTTTTCCTTAGTCAAGAGATCAAGATTTCAGGACCCCTACATGGCAGATCATAAAGACCCCTAAAGTGAGCATCATCCCAGATTTGTTTAAAACCTACCATGATACCCATGGATGACACCACTTTTATAAGTTATTCACTACAATAACCACCTTCTTCTACCATCACTGAAGAAGAAGCAGCTAAGTGGTTGAATTCAGTGCTGGCTCTGGGAGATGGGAAAAGTTAGATTTTATTCAGTTCAGTGGATGTGGGTATACTTGGTCCAAAAAATCAGGCACTGCAATAACTTCTAGCTCCCTTAATGAGGCTAGAAATTCCTCAATTACTTGAAACCAAGGAGTTCCTTCTTTCCCTATTTGATGTTTTCCCACAAACTCTCAACTGCAGTGGGAGGTTTCAGACTACAAACTTCCCTCAAAAAAAGTTCTGCTTACAGAAAGTTGGACACCAAGAGCAGTGTCACGTGGAAGGTGATACTGTGGCAGAGACAAAAAGTGTTACTATGGGGTTCAAGGCTCCTTTTATCACAAGAACATTCACCAAAAAACTGTGAAAGACAAATGCACATGATTCATTAGACAATGTGGACAGAGTATAATGAAAACAGATTGCAACCTAGTAGCATTTCAACAGCTTTGCTATACCTGCCAGGTAATGTTCAATAGTTTTCTAGTACTTTGGAAACACACATCTGTACATGCTCCAGCTTGTCTGCTCATCTCACAGCTCACAGGAACTTTGTCTTGTGACAGTATCAAATGCCTGAGCAACCAGTAGCACAATTAACTCTTCCCAGATAACAACTAGCAAAGAACCCAAGCATAAACACAGCAAGGAAGGATTTCAAAGCCATACTCATCCAGATGCTGAATTACCAACTGCTTTGAAATGAGGTGCTGGGAACTTCCACCTAACTAGACTTCCTTCAGCATGGAAGTCTTGAACCACCACTTTGCCTAGGAGTCAGGGGAATAATGAATACCACACCTGAAGGCAAAGTCAGCACAGGACCAAACACTGAATACTGCTCTCCCTGGGAGTCACATTACTCTAATCTTGTCAATCGCTAACGGTTTAAAATATTAAGATTTCATCAGCTTGTTAGTAGCTATAAAGAGAATTAAATCATTAGGTAGTTACAGTGTTCAAATGTAAATCCATACAGACACAGCTGGATGGGCAAGTATTTAAAATTTAATAGCTGAAAGTAATTAAATGCATAGTCCTTTACATTTTGACATAGAGAAATTCTAAAAGCTACAGATTTACTGCTACTACTACTACTACTAAAAAACAACAACAACAACAACAAAAAAAAAAACCAAACAAAAAACAACTCACAAGACCCAGGGGGAACAGAAAAGAAAATGCTTTCCCAGAAAGCTTTGATATAAAGCAGTCAATAAAGTAAACAGACAGCAAGGATCTTTCAGAGAAACAGCTTTATAAGGCAAGACTCTTGCACCAATAGTGACATACATGAAGTAAGCTAAGGGTGTGATAGAGAACCATGAGACCCATCACATATATTTCCAAAAAGTCTGTGAGAGCATTTTGTTTTGGTTATGAATATGGGTTCTACAAATCTGAAGGGAAAAAGGGAACACAGAGGCACTTAATCACTGTGTAAGTAAGAAAGCACAACAGGTATACAGAGTCAAGCTGTGTGGGAAGGAGTTGTTTCTGAGCTCATCAGGGGGGTTCTACTCATTTTTTTAAGCAACGTTTTCCTATACATCAGGTAAAGCAACTTTTGCACTGCTTCACTAATTGCTACTGGTGATGTTACTTATTTCAGTACTGCCAAACTTTCTTTTTGGAATTTATTGTGCCTGGTATCTATTAGGTTCTGTTTTGTCGGGCCAGGGTTTTATAAGCCCTTAAAAGGGAACCTAATACCCCAATGATAGCTTAGCTATTACCTTTGGAGGCAAATAATGAGCAGGATGGCTTCTGCTGCAGTGTTAGAAACAGAAAGGTTTAATAAAAGGAAAAACAATAAACAGAAAATCCAATCCAGGTACAGAGGTCTGAGCCTGGTAGAAACACGTTCACAAAAGCCTCGTGGTTTCTTTGTTCTCTCTTTTTCTACCTTATGGTCCAGGCGGGACCTTTTGGCTTCTATCCAATTAGGTGACCCCAAGGTTTTAGTGAAGTCTCTGGGGCCCCATAAGGCGGCTTTTCACCTGATCATTGGGAGAAACTTCTGGGCTTCCTTCCTTTGTTGGGGGACAAAGGCTAGTTTGCCCCTCTCTCATTGGGGGCATCCCCCTACGCTCCTTCAGGTTATCTGCTAGGTATTTCTGCACCAGCAGCTGCACAGCTCTGCCTGACAGCATAAACAGTAGGATTTTTGGAATTGGCTTGAGACCACATAGGTATGAAGAACAGTTAGGCTGCATTAAGTAACTGCAGCTAACTTTTTGATAACAATATTCACAGGAAGAGTAGCATTGGCATTATGAAGTCCTAACAACACAGTGACAAATTAACCCAGGAGTTCTAGAATTTCAGTTCATTATTAATGCAGAGCAAAGCCGAGAGCAGCATCTTCATTTTAGTAGTTCTACTGGGTTCATGTGGCAAGGTTTTGGTAGCAAAGGGGACTGCAGGGCTGACTTCCATGAGAAGCTCCCGGAGTTTCCCCAATGTCCAACAAAGTCAATGCCAGCCAGCTCTAGGACAGACCCACTACCCACATTGCAGTGATGGTGGTAGCCCCTCCAGGATAATGTGTTTGAGAAGAAGAAAAAACCTGCAATGGCAGCTAGGACAGCAGAACAAAAACACATGAGGGGAACAGCCCTGCAGACACCAAGGTCAGTGAAGAAGGAGGGGAGATTCCCCTGGTGGGATTCCCAGCCCGTGGTGCAAGCACGGTGAGGCAGCTGTGCCCCTGCAGCCCACGGAGATCCATTCTGGAGCAGAGATCCACCTGCAGCCCTTGGAGAATACTACACTGGAGCAGCGAAAGATCAAAGGAGACTGTGACTCCATGGGAAACCAACGCTGGAGCAGGCTCCTGGCAGGGACCTGTGGACCTACAGAGAGAGAAGCCAAGAGTGAAGATAGTTTGCTGGCAGGACTTCAGCAGGAGACCCATGCTAGAACAGCCTGTTACTGAAGGACTACACCCTGTGGGAGGGGCCCATGCTGGAGCAGTCTGTTCCTGAAGAACTGCACCCGTGGGAAAGACCCAGATTGGAGAAGGTGGCAGAGAGCTTTCTCCTCTGGGAGGGGCAGCACTCTGGAGCAGGACAAGTGTGAGGAGTCCTGCTCCTGAGGAGGAAGGAGTGGCAGAGAATGTGTGATAAATCCCCATTCGCTGTCCCCCTAAGCTGCTGAGGGGGAAGAAGTAGAGAAAATGAGGAATAAAGTTAAGTTCAAGAAGAAGGGAGGGGTCGGGGGAAGGTGTTTTCAAGATTTGGTTTTCTTTCTCATTACCCTACTCTGATTTGATTGGTAATAAATTAAACTCAAGCTGAGTCAGCTTTGCCCATGACAGTAATTGGTGAGCGATCTCTCCCTGTCCTTACCTCGACCCACAAGCCTTTTGTTATATTTTCTCACCCCTGTCCAGATGAGGATGAGTGAGAGCAAGGCTTTGGTGGGTGTCTGGTGTCCAGCCAGGGCAGCCCCCACACCAGTATTACTGACACATCTTAGCTGGATACCTGTGTAAGGCATGTTCCCTGCTTGTAAAGGAGAAGGGCAGCACAGCCCAAATGTCTAGGGCTTGGTAAAAATACACTTAGCTGTAACATGGCAAATCCCATCATGTGGCTCCTGTCTGGACTGGAAATAGAAACTCTTATTCTGGTCTGATGGGCAAGGGATGAGAAGGGAAGAGCGACTTTGTCACTGACACAGCAGTGTTCTCATATCATTTACATAAATTATTTGGAAGGATAATGTAAATCCTATTCACTTTAGCTTACTACAAGAGTTTCTCTGTAATTTCACCTAAGGTATTACTTGTCATGCTCAGCTGCCATCAAAGCAACATACGCCTTCAAATAACTTAAAGTTTGACAAATAAGTATGTGAGTTGTTCTCCCATGGAAGTCAACAGTTCCTTCTTGACTGAGGAAATTAAAACTCAATTTATCCACAACTTTGTCCTTCTACAGCTTATTTTTTACTTCCAACAGCTCAGATTGTGAAAAATTTCTCTCTGCCACTGGAAGTCGGCTTGCTGATGAGAGTCAGCAGTGAGCACACAAACTATTAACAGAAATCAGAAAAAAAGGTCCCCTAAACAGTGAACTTCATTCCTCCTGCTCATCAACTCCCTCTCCCCTGGGGGAGCTTAGTTGATCTGGGAATTATCTATGTTAGGAATCTATTCTTGGTCATGTCTGAATGTCCTGTTCTCACTGAAGTCAAGCCTGAAACTTGTTTTGCAGAGTGAGGGAGGAAACACTGTATCATAAAAATTAAGCATATTTCTTAACTACCTCTTCTGTGATTCCCAGCGTCCAAACTTGGAAGACAAGGTGTATCTCTCTCTGGTGGGATTCACAAGTATGCCTTCCAGTTTCATCTATGACACCCACAAGGGCTTCTGAAACAATTCCATACATTTCTATATAGCAGATACTAGTAAACTTCAAGGAGAAACAACAAAAATCTCAACTTCAAGGGTAATCTCAAATGTGATGGAAATATACAACACTAGTTAGATTTATTTATTCTCTAGGGAATTTTTAAACCATCTGGCACAGTCCCAAGTGCTGTAGTTTCTGTTTGTTCAAGAGCTCTCAGGGAGCTGAAACTAGCATAGGACACAAATTGAATAATTTCTGTGTTTTTGCTCTTGTAAAAACTTAACAACTTGCATAAATTAGGTAACTTCAAAACAGAGTTATGATACAATTAAGCAGATTTAACAGATTCATACCTTATCAAGAGAATTTTATCAGAACTTATAAGAGTTCAGAAATTAATATGGACTTCAGCTAGAAGCAAAATCCAAAAAATTCATAATCCATTCAAGAAGCCGCTATGGAACTCATAGACCAGGATGCAGATCAAAGGGATTTACACAAACAGAAATAAAACTGAATATATGAACATCTACATCCATATTTTTTTTGTAAAAAGAAGTCAAGTCCCCCAACATGTAAATTTTTTTTTGTTTGGGATTTGTTTATTTTTTTAAGTGGGGGAGACCCTTATGAGGGGGTTATGAACCATTGGAGCAAACAATGACAAAATCATAAGTGAAAGTAATAGGAAATTATATGAACAGGCGTGTTTGCTCCCAAATCCAGTACTGAGTATGTACACAGTTTCAAAGTGACAATTCAGAGCAGCTTCCTGCAGTGCTACAACCTGCCCAGTGTCACCATCATATTTTCTGGGAAAATCCCTTTGCCAGGATTTCTCCCCTGAGAAGCTGAGAAGCCACGGAGAAAAAGGAAAACGATATTATCTCATTTGCTTCTCCTGTGTTTTGCTGCTTTGGAATGTGGTTGGAGGTTGTTTATCCAATAGGTGATTGTTTCATTGGTTGCATGACAATTGTTTTTACTTACTGGCCAATGATGGCCAAGCTGTGTTGGACTCTGGAGAAAGAGTCACGAGTTTTTCATTAGTATCTTCTAGCCTTCTGTCTGTATCCTTTCTCTATTCTTTAGTATAGTTTAGTATAGTATTCTTTAATATAATATAGATCATAAAATAATAAATTAGCCTTCTAAGAACATGGAGTCAGATTCCTTCCTTTCCTCCCTTCGTCGGGGGTGCCAGAAAATACAAGATCCCAGCTAAGGTTGCTCTCCACGTGCTCAAACCTACATCCCATAAAGAGATTTTAACATCCTATTTTCCCTCATGGGAACACTGTGAATAACTACCTCAGACTTGGATGTTCAATTTAATATCATAAAGTACTGCACCTTCTCCACCCAAGCAGAGGAAGTATGAAAAGAGCCACTTTATGCCATTTATGCTTATAATCCACAATCCCTGTTCAATCTGTTGGACTCCTTCAAAGATGCATCACATATAAACATCAATCTTGGAATTAAACAATTCGGAACTGCTACCAGCACATAAGACTTAAAAAAACTGTGTTCCTTTCAGTTATTAGCAGATTCATGATCATTGTTAGCCCAATTTATTTAGATGATGCCAACTCTGAGGCTGACCATAGCAGACAAGGGTTCTAGGACACAATAAAGTAGAGTTGCTGCAAGGAATTTGTAAGCCCCAACAGCATATGATAAAAAAGAGCTACTGAACAGCAAATTTAAAACTTGTGCCCTCTTTTCATAATCAGAACACAAGAGGAAAGCAATCCATTAAATAAGAGCTAATCAAAGGAAAAAGAAAGAAAAAAGAAAAAAGACTGTTACACATGAACTCAGTTAATTACAGGGACAGAACAAAGCCTGTTACACGTTACTGGATTGACAGGTCTGAAATTTTTTATGTACAACCAAGGAATAACAGTCTTTTGAGTTAAAAAAAAAACCAAACTATCCAAAGTGTCAGAAACTGTCACTTCAGGAAATCAGTGACAGGTTTAAGTGGATAAATTGGTACGTGGGAGGATGATTTTAAGGCAGCACTTCAAAGAAACAGATTAGGTAACAACAGATGCATGTCATGCAGTAACATCCTGGTATTATACCTTGTTCCAACAAGTGGCATGAAGGTGAAACATAGGGTTTAAGACACAAAGAATTTATTTCCAATGGCATATATAGAAATAGTGTACGATTAGGACACTGGTGAAGAACAACTGGAAATCCTAGTCTTTTATTAGGGATTTTTTATCTATGAACAGAAGCAGGAAATTAAGATCAAAATGAGGTCATGTGGCTATAATAAATGTTGACTACAACAAATACTTTACCAGAAATAAACAAGGCAGAGTCATCTTTGCAAGCAGATTTTGTCAATAACCCCGTTTTGTTTATAAGGTACACTGACTGCTTGTTGTGAATTCCCAAGCAGATAAGAACTATTCATAATACACAGACTTCACAAATAGCCCCACCTCAATAAAACTTGGGGATGCACACCTACTATTCAGAAATGGGGATTCCTGTCAAACTTAAAGTTATGTCTTATTTCATAGTCTACAATTTACAGTAAAGTAGTTGTCATTTATTCTTCTAAGAAAAAAAAAGCATCATTTGGCCCAGTTTATGGAATATCTTACAATTTCATTCTGCAAAAAAACCCAAACAGACATTTGGAAAAATATCTATGTAATTAGAAGGATTTAAAAAGAGGATTTTAAAAAGAGAAAGCTGCTAAAAACCCAGTTGATGTCAACTCAACACTGAAACTCCCAAGCATGTATCAAAACTACAGTGCATAGCCTAAATGGTTTTTAACCTATAATTATATGCAGCATAATTAGAAAGCCTCAAATTTACAGAAAGAACTACCCAAGTGGTGACAAGACGACAGAAGAAGCTCCCACTGGAAAGGGAAACCCCACTCCCCAACAGCTGGTCCTTAGAAGGGGTTCGTACGTGCAGCTGGAAAGGAAGAGATTCATCTCAGAGCCGAGATGTTGAGGAGGTTCCCTGCTACCACCTCCCCAGCAGTCTCTCAAGATACCACACCAAAAATTGTGGTGAACCCAACAGTACTACATTAATAGCTGTCCTTGAAGATCTTACAGGCATTTTTCAACTTCAACAAATCTATGATTTATCCTGATAGCTGCATAGAAATAGGACTGCAGACATCACTGTATTTCTATTAAGCTTGGTTGGATGCTCACACCCACAGAAGGTAAGAGTGCACTTTTAAATATTCATTTACAAAAAACATCCCATTTTACCACCCCAGCTTTACCCCAGGACTTTCACAGGCTTTATGAGCACACTTTCCTTGAATACAAAGAACTGAGGCCACAACATTACCCAGCAGGTGTTGCTCATAAATTAACTAAACTGAAGCGTCAGAGCTTTTAAGTTCCCAGACAATTAAAAATATTTAATAGACTGAGTAGGGGAGGGGGAGCTGTTTTTCACAACACAAGAAGCTCCTTGATCACATCAAGAACAAAGGTGCATTTATATCATTTCACTGCTTATCTGAACACCACCCTGTGCTATCTAACAAAGCACACACTGCACTTTCCTGATAAAGCACCCTGTGCTGAGGTAGCTGTACCTACTGGGATGTGAACACGTGTCCTGTGCCCTATTACAAGCAGCACAGAAACAGATGATTTCAGGCTTTATGTACTCAGCTTGGACTTAATCAGCAGCTGCACACCTGCAAGCCTGAAAGAACACTGGCTAACTTGAGATCTTGTCATCTTAACCTTTACCTTCCAATATCATCAGCCACATTAGGCTAAGTGTCTTAGCCAAGAGCTTCCCATTTAGCCAGAAAGAAGACTGCAAGACTTTTTTTTCTTTTCTTTCAATGAGGTCCTGAGGTCATCAAGGAAGGGGCCAAGCAACACCCACATGCAAAGGTGCAGTAAATTAACCTTGCAACAATGCACAGAGTGCTTGGCTCTTGGAACAGAAGTGTGGCAAGAGGCTGCAATGCTCACCTCCTTTCACACTGTTTTGACATATTCTTAGGCTCTGCCAGGACCCTCTGCAAGTGCTTTTAATTTTAATAGCAGAAGCTAATAAATTATACTTTACTTTACTCTGGAGGGGAAAAAATTATTTGTTTACCACAGTATTCATTATATTTACAAATGCAATTTCATTTCTTTGGTAGATCTCTGAAGTTTACCACTAAAAGGATAAGGTTACAATATTTAATTTTCTACAGTACAATTGCTTGGGGAGAAAAAAAGAACTTGCTTTTCTGAGACACTCAAGAATGTCTCAGAATTAGATGAGAAATTGAGACCCCTGGCAGTAAACTCTCCCCTGCACCAGCACTGTTTCTCCATTATTGTAAAAATGCAGTCTTTAATGTCTTTCCTTTCACAGTCATGCCCAGAAGAGTCCAGACAGACTGATCAATCATTTCCAGTCAGCAGGACTCTGTGAAAGGACAGGTTTTCCTATCAAACCAGCCTGCAGGATCAGTTTTAAATGCCTACGAAGGTTCACGATCTGAGGTATGTGGCAAATTTTCTATGAAGTTATTACAAAGGCTATGCAGTAGGAAAAGGAAAAAAAAAATTTTTTTGTATGAGAATTAGTACTGCTTTTGTAAAAGCTTTTTCTATATCAGAATGTTTAAACAAGAGCAGCTTATCTATAAAAAAAAAGAAAAGGAAAAAAAGAACAAAAAACCCAAGAATTGAGATTTCATTACATCTTGTAGCCAATAATGAATAAATTAAATGTGCACAGAGAGGAGGAGGGGAGAATCTCTCTTCCCAAAACTTGAACCAAATAATGAAGTCCATCTTTCCCAAGAAGATGACAGCAGACAAAGCTTCCCCTCAAAGTCACCTGTGTCATTTGTACATTCAACTGCACAGTGACACTTTCCAAAGCAGACAGGTTCTAGCAAACAATACAACAGCTCACACAAAGTGAACCAGCAGTGACCACTTAGTAACTCTGTTAAATGCTTCTGAAGTCACTCCTGCTAGCATCATTTTTCTACACATTCAAGGAATCTGGTGGAAGATGGAAGATTGGAAGATGCCATCCCCTCAAACTTCAGCAACCGAAAATAGTTAACCATCAGATAATTACTTTTTTTTTTTTTTTTTGGTAAATACAGCACTGAGTATTTAGGAACCAAGTAATCAAAAACACGGCAACAATGCAAGCTGAAGGTGAACTTGGACAGAAAAGATTATAAGATATACAGGTGCTTTACAGTGAATTCTGACTGGGAACATGTCAATGCACTGCCAAGCACTATCACAGATTTCATGAGAACTACATTAAAAAAAATTAAAAGCTCTGATTTTCTGAAGTCATACTCAATTTATATGCAAATTTACTTTTAGGCATCAAGTTCTATTTTTTCATACTTCAAAAAATGAGATTTTAGACACTCCATTCCCTAGTAAAGCTGATTTACATTACATAGCACATAAGTAACACGAAGAGCATAATCTGATTTGTGGTGGCTCATGAACGACAGACAGGACATTTATACCATACTACTTAAAACTTCATCTCTTGGGAAAGAAGTTGTTCCCCTACCTATGGTTCCTTCAGTTCAGCTCAGTAGGGCTGGGAAGAAATTAAGTTGTTCTCAAAAGCTTGTTCTCAGGAATCAGAAACCAGGCAATGTGGTAGGCTACATCTGCACATCTTGACTTTTGCTGAAAGCACAGCCAGCTTAACCATCCCTACAAGGAAACAAGTGCTTGTAGCAGCAACCAGGACTTGAGAGATTTATTTTTTCATAAACCCTTTGGTTTATATTAAATTCCAGCACAGGAAGCAGGGCTCATTTCTGCTTATAAAACATTACCATTTATCATTTCACAGAATTAAACTATCAAAATAAAGGTACAGTGTAACAGACCACAACTACATGCTTTTTATTTCCTTTATACACCAAAGTAGTTTTTGGAAACAGGACTCAGACTGAAATCCCACACTGCATGTCTTAGCTCTGTTCTTAGATGAGCCTAGTCCATCACAGAGGTGAGTGTAGTCCTTTTCTGGGGGACAGTCAGGGATATAAGAATGCTGCTCATGCACAGGCAGCTGTATTTCGTACCCAGCACCATGAGGCATGGCAGGATAATGCTGATAAATTGTATTCTCAAGCACAGACAGAGCAAACATACATGTAATGGCTTTCTTTTGCTGCACCCAATATGCAGCACAAACTTTATTCCTTGCTTCAGATACTTGAACCTCTCAGGGAAAAGCAGAGCTTCCCAGTACCTAGACAGCAAAAGGAAAGACTGTTTGGAATGAAACACCTAATATTTAGAAAACCAAAGTGAAAGACCTTACTGGAGTCTCCACAGCTAACCTGGAGGTGCCCAATCTGCCTTTTTGAGGGATCACAGTGTGCCAGCAGGCTTCTCACAATGAAAGAGTTGTCTAATGTCCAGCCATGAGACTGGGAAAAAAAAAAATCACAGGTCCCTTGTAAAATATCAAGGACCATCTACAGGAACCTTGAATACCTCCTTTCCTGGCAGAAAAAAAGGCTTCTGAAATGACATCATGAGTCCCTTCTGGTCTTCTCCATTCTCATAAGCACCTAAGGCTCGCGTCTTCCGCAGAGTTTAACTGCTTTGTCTACCTTTAGAATAACCTTTGTTGGGAAAGGCTGAGTGGGGTACAGAGAGGAGGAAGTGACCAAGTGGCTGTGGAAAGCACAGACACCACCCAGAGCAGAAGTGACAAACTTGTACTGAGGGCATCTGTTCTGCTCGGCTGGCCAATGCACACACCAGTGTGTGCACAGTAAACATTATAACACACTATTTCTTGCCCAGCAACTACCCAAGGACATAGAATTAGCAGGAAAACTGAAAGACTGTGTACAACAAAGACCTTCAAAAACTGTTTTACAGAAAGCAGTTTACAGACATTCTTATTGTGCATTTTATTTGTGTGTTTTTCCATTCCCTCCTACTTTTGGCTCCACCTCATTGGACAATTTCACGTTCATTTTCCAGGAAATGCTGAAGGCCTAGCTGAATCTTCTGAGGTACCCAGCATATTATAATACATCTTTCTTATCTCTTTTAAACAGAAGGAAATGGATCAAAACAAGAAAGTCAAGTAACTCATGAAGTGGCAGGAGTGTTTGTTCTGCAGCAATCTGGATTTGCCCAATTTGTGAATGATAAGCTGTTTTACATGAACACTAGCACAGTGTTTTTTCAGGCATGAAGATCTCTTCACAAATTGAACCCCTACTTCCCTCTTAGCCACACACACATGGCAGCATTTCATCGGTTACAGTCACAGCTCTCCAGAGCACTAAGCCAAATGTTGCACATTAAGACTATGTTATTCATTATCTCCACTGCTACACCAATTTTGCGTGCTTAAACTCAACCTGTTCCTATTTACACTTTGCAGCATGTCACTGAACACCACTCACTATTTAAGAACACTGACAACATTGAACAACATTTTCCTAGCTTAGATACTGCCTCTGAGCCCAAACTGCTGACTTAACAGCTGATCTTTACAAGAGAACCAGATGGAGCTGTATCCCCAGCAGGACATCAGCTTGTCTCACAGGGCACATCCAGAGCTTCTAGATGTTAAGACTTCAGGTTTTCCAAATGCATAAGAGATATCCCCTCACCTCCTTCCACAAAGTACTTTTCAAGGGCATTACACTACCAAGCTGGAATATCTGTTATGTGGCTTCAAGGACTGAAATAATGAAGTGTTTGAACTCAAGGAGTGTTACACAACCCTCATGCACAGAAACAAATCTTCAGCCTTGGAAGAGACAGCAAGGATTTTGCCATCCTGTAAGATAATGTCACAGCTGCCTAAGCTACAATCAAATTCAATATTAAAAAAATTACTAAAGTCAACTTTTTGGCATACTTGTTTTCAACAGAAAAATGAACTCTAAACA